>NC_079403.1:16254218-16583454 GCF_029220125.1 Pseudoliparis swirei
TCAGAGTTTGGTAAATGTTGTTGTTACCTATATCGAGGGCCTTCAGGGGCATTCACGAGGGCTAAGTGTTAAGCCTTCGACAGAAAATACCAATATCTCATATCAATATATCAGTCAAAAAGTGTGTCGCTGCAATTAAAATTGCATGAAGCTTCTTTGCAGTAAACTGCACGGAGCACACTCGTGTTTCTCATCCTTGCTGGTATGTGACTACGGAGGCCAAACATGCACTGGTATTGAGCCAAGCTTTGACACTTTGGATTTCCCTCAAGTCGTGATTCATCATTTGTTGTGGGAGGAGAGTTGTTCATGCCCAACAGCAGAATGTCATGTGGGCAACAAAGTGAATTCTTACTGTTTCAATTACTGGGATCGGTCCTATCCTCTCTGAGGCAATGTATCAGAGATCATTCATATCATTAGAGCACTCATTATATCAGAGAATACAGCTGCTATGTGTACATGCAGACAGGGCCAACCAGGCCCGGGGTGGGTAATCGGGAGAGTTCCCGGTGAGCCGCTTCACTTCTGGGGCGCTCGAGAATTTTTAACATTTGTCACGTTAGTCCATCTTCTCTTAAAGTAGGCTACACACGTTCTGCATTCTGACACCGCAGCCTCTGCATGGGTTGTACCATGCGAGGAAGTTCTCCCCTCCCAAATAGAGTTGGTTGGGTCCGTAGCCCGGCTTTTCCAAAAAGGTTTCTCAGATAGGTTTTGGATAGCTGGGCCGGCCCTACCGCAACGATACGCGTCAGGGAGGATGGCTGGAAGGAAGAGGCCAGGAAAGGATGAACAAGCCAGGTTGAAGAAAAAAAATGCACTCAAAGACGTGCAGCCTATGCGCTACGAAACCTGGTAATTTAAATATTCATCACATCTCTTGTGTCCAGGGAACGGTTTAGGTCGAGGGGATTTGAAACATCTGGTTACCTGTGGGGGATATTAACACTTCCAAAAATGTTTAGCGACACTTGTTCTCAAGGCTACGTCCACACAACACCGACACATTTTGACAACAACACATGTACATATTCAGCGATGCTTTTATAAATAACATTCAGACCATCATAATACAAACAATTTTTTTATAAACTTTATTTACATATTACACGAGTTTAGCAAATGCTTCACAGACGTCAAATCAGAAAATAAGTATTGATTTATTTCTGCTTTTGTTAATATATCAACCTATAATTTGTAGAATAGTGGAATATTTGTTGTTAACTTCTCATTTTAGGTGGATTATTATTTAACCATGGTAATTATAAATTTAAAAAACTACATGATAGTAAGAGGTGAACTGTTGCTTCATTTTTCCAATTTTTTTAAAAATGGTCCGGTCTTGGGCCTGAAATTCCCAGGTTGAAAAGTGGCCCCACTCCGGCCCTGCCAACAGTTGTCCACACACACAAACAGCCACTGTGCCAAACCAGATACTCATTCACAGCTTAGAGAAAACATTTCCGTTACAGAAAAAAGCGTTGATAGTACACGATCCAAAAATTCACAGAAAACAGTAAATAAATAAAAATTCTAGCAGCATCCATTTCCACGCAGGTAACTCCAGCCAAAAACATGGCACTGAGTTTACGGCCCCTCAAGCGTTGCCTCAAATCAAGCTCCTGCAGCGTCCCACATCAGACAGCCTCTTTGAACTGGCCGTGTTGTTCATTACAGCGCTGCAGACCTGGGCTGTGAGCTGCATCCCTGCGTCGCCATTACCTTTGAGGATTGCTAGTCACGGAATTAATTAAAGTCTATTATAGCCTCGCCTGGAGAATGTGGCGGTCTCTAGTTGTTGTTAACAGCAAATCAAGGCCGGAGCACCTCCCTGGATCTGAGAGAATGACTCTTAACTGTAAGGCACAATTAAGTGGCAGAGCAGTGTTCCCTGCTAGTGCGGGCGGGTCTGTAGGGAAATCTTCCGTTAAGCTGCACTTTTCCACTCATACCTCATTGTTCGTCCCGGTGGTGACAGACGGTCGCTCAGTTTCTGAGGCACTGCCTCTGTGTAAACATGCTGATCCCACGATGTAACACACAGCGAACTGTACCGACAACAACACCTTGCGAGGTTCATGGTTTGTATATTTGCAAACCTGCCGTTCTCAACTTCCCAGATATCCCAGATGTCAATCACTGTGTGCAGTAATATCAAATGTGTTTGGTTTCACTTTATTACATTGAAGACAGATGGTTTAATGTGGCTTCAGTGTCCAGATCATCTTCTGTTCATTACAAAACAACTGATACCCACCAGAAACTGAGAGAGAGAGATCTAAATATGTGATAAATCTGTCAATAATAGTCAGATTTGTTTGAATAAGTAATCAAGTAGGATTTGTTGAAAGGAAATGAAAGACAGAAATACACAAATCCAAATTCAGTCCAGCAGAAGCTCAGACAGGAGCAGCTGGGGACATGCATGGCAGCAATACTGCTAATTTGTCCCTGGGTTGCTAAAGTAACCGAAACAAAGCACACACAAGAGCTTTTATCCAAAAGACGAATTAAAAGACAACATTAAATGTGTACAAGTTATTATGAAGTCATCAATTCCAGCTGCTTGACATGCATTGTGGTGCACTCACTTTCTGTCCATTGCATGGAGAGTTACGTTGAATGAAGCGTCTCTTGCCCACCGAGGCACGTTCACTACAGCAGCAGAGGTTGGACCTTTCCTTGAGAGGAAGGGAGGTCACAACTATGAAGTCCTGGCTGCTTACATATTGCTGATTACGCTTTTCTTTTGAATGAAGCAGATATTTCACGACCACTTGGTGTACAGTAAACTACAGGATGAGATTCCAAAACGCTGCCACCGCAGGCGTGACAATAAATTGGAGTATTTGCATCAGCCAATCAGACAAAGGTAGACCAGTGACTTGTGTTCAAGCAATGCCCTGAAAACTATTCTAGCAGCTTTCAGTTTTTCATTTTCCAATCCTAAATTCAGAGTTTGAACATTGACACTAAAAGTCAACAATGATGACCCAATTCCACGCAAGCTATATACTGTCCTATAAGTATAGCTCCACTGTTTGTGCAATGAGTATATAGGAGTCAACATACATTCTTGTTTTATTCTAAGGATGCACCGTCGGATGTGGAACAAGCTGTAACAGTCTTAATAATGTATTTATTTAGCATTTCCATAGATCTCTTGCTGCCATCTTGATTTGATGTATAATCCTTGTACCTATGAGTGGTTCTTCCATTCCTTTGCGAAAATAGTGTGTTGTTTGAACCCACTAGATATTCTAAACATGCTTAGAGTTAGTTAATTATTTAGTGTAGATTTGAAATGAGTTTTTTTCTAATAGTGCTTTTATAAATGTGGTTAAAAACCACAACAACTGGATGGTTGAAGTACCGTATGCTTTCGCCAGTATGATCAAACACTTCTGACTGTGAATTAGTTGGTTTAATATGTGATTTACCACAGTTACATAGAAGACCTGCAATATCCAGATGGTTCATAAGGATAAAAACAAAGACATGCATGTATTTAATGAAAGATAATACCACTGTCTTAATGTTACAGAAAGCCAAGTACCTTAAAATCAAAACACATTAAAAGTCACATGCTGAAACCACACGTCATGTGATCTCACGCCTTCAGTCCAAGTCCTACGAGTGGCTGAAGCTCTCCTGCAGTAGCTGATTGCAAGTTTAAGGAAGGACTTAGTCTTCCTTGGAGCAAGTGAAAGCCACTTCCCTGTCCTCCATGAGGAAGAGCTAGTGGACTCATCAAAGCCCTTCAAGCTCTTTGAAGGTACCTTGTTCAGCCCATCCCAATCCTACAGCCCTGACAACAAGATAAACATAGTTTCCATCACCTCCCTCCTCTATGGAACAGTGCATGTATCATGTAGGACATTTGGCATTTAGATCAATAAAGAGATGAAAAGTGTTATACACAAGTAGAATATTCCGAACTTTCACTTCCGTCTTTAAAACGACGTGTGACTGCATGTGAATATGGTGCGAGTTGGCTAGATGGAAAACGAGTAATTCAGGCAGCTTCCTTCTGGGATTACTTTACAGAAAATGTGGAGAATTCTAGCTCGGAGACACTTTCTGCCCCATGTGGAGGTGTTGATTACCTTCACACTCTGTGCTTGTTAGTATGTAATTCATTTTTGTCAGGCCCTCAGGTATTAACTAGATTGTCAAATATTTCCATCTTTAACGCTTCAGCCTCTTGCACACTTAATCACTGCAGGCACGACTTCCTTTCTATATCCAGCCGCTCTTATAATTTCTCTGAAATCACAATTTGACTGCCTTTGCCTCTGCCTGAACTATGTTTAGCTATAGTTCACTGGTTATTTATGGTTTAGGGTTACACACACACACACACACACATAGATACACACACTTACATCGCCAGCATGATGAAGTAGGCAACTAAATATTTTATTCCTCTAGCATTCTTCTCACCATCTAAGTCTGGGAAAGAAATGCCGTGCCGGAATCATCCATGATGAGTGATGAAAAAAGGAGGCTATATACAGATGATGAATTACTATCCTAGGGAAAAACAGCTTTTTCAATATTTCATGGGACAAACTTTCCTTTTTCTGGTGGAGAGAAAGAAGAATTCCCTACATTCATCAAGAAAAGTTCAAATACATCCGTTAATGACTATCGTTCCTGGAATGTGCCTTCTACAGCTGCAGTCGGAGTCACACACATACTGTACCGAATGTTATGTTGAGTATCCCTTCATGTTCCACAAACATAAGTAAAGGCTTCACTTTGTGGAATTGAAACGGCGGCAAATTTGGGGCAAAACATCAAAAGCAAACAGGTGTTTGTGAATCTGCTGCTTCTTGGCTCATTGCCTAATTTCCATAAGAAGCTGCATAACATTTCCACTGAATATTCAGCTTTTCATGCAAGCACCCGCTTGGTCGGTCTTGTTAAGTCATTCAAATAAAATTATAAAAAATGCATAACGGTCGTGCGTCCAAGACGGATATGTCCCCTTCATGTAGGCAGCATATGGTTCTGGGAATACCGCTCATTCAAGTGGTTGATTAGTTGTTGCGCCATTGCCATCCAGCTGTCAATCACACTTTTGCGCCACTGAATGAACCACCAGACTCAAAACAATTGTAAATATTATTCATGAACGGCCAGTGATTGTCACGACCGCACTGAATGCTGGGTTCCATGTGAATGTCACGATAACTTGCAGTTTGACTTTATTGCACTGCAAGCTTCTTCTATTAAAGTTGCTTGCTGTTATTCATGCTATTGTAATTAATCATAGTTAACTCTTTTTACTGCACCACTGGTAGGCTACCAACAATTGCCACTGGTAATCTTAGCAGAGCTAAGAGCACAGTGGATAAAACATAACACAAATAGCACCAACAATAAGACTTACTAGACGGAGGAATTAAAGAAGTATGGAGACACAGGATACGTGACTTGTCTGTTACACAGCCAATAGAGAACTGCCCTCACCCTCCAGTGAGGCTTTTTATTGACACTCAAATAAACAGTTCACGCCCACACACAGGTGGCTCAAATCAGGTTCATTGGTCACAATCAGTTCAAGTTGCCCAATGTCCAATCACACAATATGAGAGCATATCTCAACAGGTAACATATGTTATTCGTCAAAACATGTTAGACCCATGTTTTCTATTCGAAATATACTCCAAAATATTGCTGGCTTTTTGAATATCCCATGCATGGGTGGAGGGAGAAGTTGCTTGCTCGATATTACACAGAAACAGGTGCCTGATGGAAATACCAGTTGAGTACCGTTGCTGGCGCACACAGCATGGCATGAGGCGACCTGTGACAGCTCCCATGATTACACAGTACTGCTAGGATGCATCCCCGTGAACTGTGCGACGCTTTCTCTCTTGAAGCCCAATCCACGTTAGAATAAAGAGCGGTTGACACACAAGGAGCCTCCTCTCCTTCACCGGTGTGTCGGTGGGAAGACGCGCTGCGGTTCACCAGGTGGTCAACAGCTGGAGGAGCTTCTTGATTAAAAACAGCTCCCGACTTCCACGAACACTGCTGCCTGTCTGAGTATCGGTCCAACACAGGGGCCACACACTGGCATGAGGTCGCCTGTTAGTGCCCACGTCCCACTCACTTCTGGGTACATACGGGCAGTGGTGTATAGTAACGAAGTAGAAGTACTTCGTTACTTTACTTAAGTAGTTTTTTTGGGTATCTGTACTTTATTTTACTACTTATATTTCTGTTTACTTTTACTTTTACTTCACTACATTTTGCAATGAAAACTTGTACTTTTACTCCGATACATTTCCCCTGAAACAGTATCGTTACTCGTTACTACGGAAAAAAATAATCATGAGACGAACATCGGGGACTGTTGTGGAACACACCGCAGCGCACCTGAACGCAGCACGAACACCAGGTTGGGGATCAGTGGTCCTTGCCGCGTGTTTTCTCTTCCCAGTGATGCCCAGGATGCGAGCGAGCGGCTACAGATACGACTCATTTCATGTGGAGCAGCAATGGAAGCTACTCTAACAACCACGGGGACCAAGATCAACGTCCGTGGCCATATTTGGGCGAACTCTTTTCTTTTGTCGGAGTGAAAGTTTCTTCCTACCGGATGAAGTGCCTCTTATGCCGACCGAAAGCTACGAAGATACTGGCCTTCAAAAACTCACCAACCTCAGGAAACACATTGAGGTAAATTAAGATTAATCCCATGAGCCGCAACGTCCTCAAGACTGGACTACTGCAACTCTCTCTACACTGGGATCACTGACAAGAACATCACCAAACTACAATATATCCAAAACAGCGCTGCCAGGGTCCTGAGGGGAGTCCGGAAATATGACCACATATCACCCATTCTCCAATCACTGCACTGGCTCCCTGTTTCATTCCGGATTAACTACAAGGTCCTAGTACTCACATATAAATGCATCAACGGACATGCACCCCCCTACCTACAAGAACTTATCACTCCCCTAACCTCCACCCGCACCCTCAGATCCACAGGCCGCTCGCTCCTTCGGGTCCCCGACACCAAGCTGCGCACCATGGGCGACCGGGCTTTTTGCTCGGCAGCGCCACGCTTGTGGAACAGTCTCCCTGACCACCTGAGGGAAACTCAGACACTGAACTCTTTTAAAACTGGCCTAAAAACCTTTTTATTCAGGAAGGCATTTCTTTTACCTTGAGTTAATTTATTGTCAGCTATTACATTCTGATTTTTTTTCTTTTTATGGGTTGCTTTAACTATGTTTTAATCGGTTTTATTTGTTTTTACTATATGTGTGGCACTGAGATTCTTTGAAGGAAGAGTGCGATAAAAATGAAATGCATTATTATTATTATTAATGTTGAGTCATCATAAACCTGTTAAGATGTCTAGCAGTGTTGTCCTCAGGATTGTAGTAAGTTATATCTTTGGCAGGAGAGGGGGAGGCAGGTGTCTGATTGTCCTACGCATGTTGTACGTTAGGCTAACGTTCGCTAGCTATCGTCAATTAAATGAGACAATTAGCGTGAGTGGAGTAGACGGATCTCTAGCGAGTTAATGAGCTGAAGAAGTGTTGACAGTTGTGAGAATTTGTTGATTTGAGTCGTCTTAGCTATAATATAATGCTAATCATTACAGCATTTTTTTCAATAGGTTCAGTTCACAGCCCTCTCCTGTCTCCTCCACACATCACACCTCCCAAACACCTCCCCCTCTGTCCCCCCTGCTGAGCTGCACATCCACCGAGCCCTCAATAACAATGGGCTCCTCCACCCTCCCCCCTCTCTCTGTGACGACTGACCAGGTGAGAAGACAGCTGGAGAAACTACACCAGCGCAGAGCTGAAGGTCCTGATGGCATCAGCCCCAGGGTCCTAAAGACCTGCGCCACCCAGCTGTCTGGTGTCCTGCAGCGCCTCTTCAACCTCAGCCTGAGGCTGGGGGAAGTCCCGGTGCTGTGGAAGACGTCGTGCCTGGTCCCTGTCCCAAAGAAGTCAACACCATCTGGCCTCAACGACTACCGACCGGTCGCCCTCACCTCCCATGTGATGAAGGTGCTGGAGAGGCTGGTCTTGGCCCACCTCCGGCCGCAGGTGAAATCGTCGCTGGACCCTCTGCAATTTGCTTACCAGCCTCATGTGGGAGTGGACGACGCCATCATCTACCTGCTGCAACGAGCTCAGTCGCACCTGGATGGAACCGGTGTCTCTGTGAGAGTCACTTTCTTTGACTTCTCCAGTGCATTTAACACCATCCAGCCACTGCTGCTGAGTGAGAAGCTGCGGGTGGCCGGTGTGGACGCGTCCACCATCTCCTGGATCACTGACTACCTCACAGGCAGACCACAGTTTGTCAGAATGGGCGTGTGCTGTCTGGAACGGTGGTCAGTGATGTTGAGCCCCACAGGAACTGTTCTGTCTCCTTCCTCTTCACCCTGTACACCAGTGACTTCCAGTACAACACGGAGTCATGCCATCTGCAGAAGTACTCTGATGATTCTGCAGTGGTCGGGTGTATTAGGGATGGACGGGAGGAGGAGTACAGGGCAGTGGTGAGTGACTTTGTAAAGTGGGCCGATGAGAACCACCTGCGGCTGAACGTGGCCAAGACCAGAGAGATGGTGGTGGACTTCAGGAGGAAGGCGACAGCTCCTTCACCTCTGAGTGTCCTGGGAGTGGACGTGGACATGGTGGAGGAGTACAAGTACCTGGGCGTCTCCATCGACAGCCGACTGAACTGGAAGGCCAACATCAACGCTGTGTACAAGAAGGGGATGAGTCGACTCTTTTTCCTGAGAAAGCTTCGATCCTTCAACGTGTGCAGCAAGATGCTGGAGTTATTCTACCAGTCGGTTGTGGCCAGTGTGCTGCACTTTGCCATTGTCTGCTGGGGAGCAGCATCGAGCCGGTGACACCAGCCGCCTTAACAAACTGGTTAGGAAGGCTGGCTCCATCATCGGCTGCCAGCTGGAGCACCTGGAACAGGTGGTGGAGAGGAGGACGTTGAAGAAACTGGTGTCCATATTGGACAACCCGGACCACCCTCTCCACCACCTCCTACAGGGACAGAGGAGTACTTTCTCCAAACGTCTCCTCACGCTCCGCTGCCACAAGGACAGATACAGGAGAACATTCCTGCCGACGGCTATGAGGCTCTACAACAGTTCACCTCTTGCCAGATCACCCTAACCCTTCTTATATTTGTGTTTTTATTTTTATTTTTATTTTTATTCTTGTGTTGCTGCTACTGGCTCGACAAATTTCCCCTTGGGGATTAATAAAGTATATATCTATCTATCTATCTATCTATTATTATAATTATTTGTATTAATATTATAAGAGTGACGGTCCAGTAATGGCGACGATATTGATTTGGGACTGTTGTTGTGTTTAACTACAGAGATACAAGTACATATTCACAAATCAACTCTGGATGCACGGACAGTGCATGAAACTAAATGTATAAACTTCAAATTAAAACAAACTATTTTGTACAAAACTTTAGGTTGGGGTCATGACATGTTAGGAAGTGTTTTTAATTCTATCATGTCTGTAATACTCTCACTTTAATTCAGGAATGGACTACATCAAGCAGCACATGGAAGAACCCTCCCTGCAGCTATGTGATGCCACCAGGTCCAGTTCATCTGATGAAGAGGACTTCTTCTTCGTCATCTCAAGCGCATGACAGCAGCAAACAGCTGTATGGAGACGTGGATCACGTTGACTTGCTGAAATGCTTCCCAACTGTGTGCTGCTGTCTGTGAAGCTAGACACACTCTACCTGCACCATCAGGGCCTGTGAAGCTAGACACACTCTACCTGCACCAGGTGAACGGCTCTTCAGCATCGCAGGACTCGTCTTCAGCCCCAGAAGAGCGACACTGAAATCTGTCCATTTTGAAAATCAACTTCTTTTGAAGATGAACAATACATTTTTCACTTTAAAGTGATGATTTTGGTTGTTACTTTTGGTTCTGCTTTTTTCTGTGTTAATCGTGTTTTTATATTTTAGTAATTTCATAGTATTCATATATTGCTAAGTTCATCCTAGCTCATACTCCTTGTTCATGGCGGCCACAGCACCCAAACAAATAAACTTCATAATTCTCAAAATTCTGACCCTTTGTTTTTTTATTAACAGCATTTACTTTTACTTTCAATACTTAAGTACATTTAATATCAGAAAATTACTTTTGATACTTAAGTACAAAAAAAATCAGATACTTTAATACTTTTACTCAAGTAATATTCTCATAGGTGACTTTTACTTTTACTTGAGTAATTTTCCAGTCAAGTATCTTTACTTTTACTCAAGTATGACTTTTGGGTACTTTATACACCACTGCATACGGGTGAAGTCATCTTGCAGTGAATTTTTTATGTTTGAAATAAGGTGACGATAGTGTATAATCAATTTCATAAATATCATCAAGGCCCCCAAAAAGGCCAGTCGGTGATTAACACTCAAGAGGCATTAATCATTATCCATAACAGGATGTTTTGTACTCCGAGCACCATGAAAGCCAAATGCTTCTCTATTCTTCTTTAGATTTAACCCAGCAGAAATTAAACCGAAAATGTTGAAATATTTTAAAATAGTTAAGTCACAGCCATTGAGGCAGCATGCTGTTGTTCACTCAAATACAAAGATATCTTACAACCAACATAACGCTGTTAACCAATACAATCCCTGTGTTTTTTGTTTATTTGTGATAATATTTTAGTTTAGAAACAAGTAAACTATCTTTTGGTAGATTTTGGGAGACACAATTGAATTTGGCGCTGTCCATGGTGTCGAAAGTGTAACAGTTTAGCTCCACGCCTTCCTTTTTGTATTAGTTGTTTTCATCCTGTCACTAACTATCATGTCATTCCAGATCCTGCTTCCCATCTCGTCAATCCAACTCCCCTCACCTGCCTTTGATCTCTCCCTCGTTAGTCCCTCATTCCCTTCACCTGGTCCTCACGCCCTTCTCACCTGCCTCTGATCTCTCCCTCGTTAGTCCCTCATTCCCTTCACCTGGTCCTCACGCCCTTCTCACCTGCAGCCCATCCCCTCATTAGTCCCTCACTATTTAGCTCCCTCACTTCCACTTGTTCTCTGCCAGATTGTCTTGTGTTTTTCCGACCAAGCCCTCGAGCGTTCCATAGTTTGATTATTCTGTCTGTTCCGATCTTGTTGACGCTTGCAGTAAAGAATCTTTATTTGAATTATATGTCTCCTGAGTCGTGCATTTGGGCCCACCCTAATCCCGTCGTGACAGAGGTCCGCTGAAATAACTGACCCCCACCCTGATGACCTGCATAGTGGTTATTAATGGTTCTAGTTATGGTCATAGCCTATAAATCAACAATACATATGTAAAGTACATCATTGTAAATTCAAAACGGCAGCTTTTGAAATTGTGTTTGCAAAACTGCCTATTACATACCTCTATCAGAGGTAACATTCCTGGTTCAGGAACGGTTTGTGAATGCAGTGACTTGTTCCACTGCCTTTAGCTGCTTCGCCGTATCACTTACCGGCAGACAATAAAAAGCTAAAACATTTGGATGGAAAAGCACCGTTGCGTCGAATGGTTGACATGGGAATTGCAGCGAGAGCTTTAAAGACAAATGTTATCCATCACATTGATTAAATTCCTCTTAGCTGGTGTCCTTGGCCAAGTTATTGTGTGTGGACGGCCGTGGTGCTAACAGCCGTCCCATGGAGAGCTGGAGGATTAATTAGAATTGCACCAAACGGCCAGTATTGGAGAAGTCAATCTGCTGCTAGTTACATCATGTCACCTTTCCTCCTGGGTCTCCAGTGTCCAGTGATTGTTTGTAATGCCTTAATGAGATGAACTGTCTCTTTCTGTAGATCACTGGTAGCATCAAATTATATGTTTATGGATGTTTAATTGGATATGTGAAAAGTAAATTTGAAGATAAGCATACTGAAATGCCCAGGAATGGTCTATTTGTAGGGAGCATCCACAGATCTTCGGCCCCTCCTATCTATGAGTCTCTGCGAAGCCCCCGCCTCACACATCCACTCTGGCTTTTCTCTCCATCTCAAGATATTGATTTTATAGCTTATCAACTCCTACTACAGCAAAACCATCAAGTGCCACCATGAACGATTCAATGTGCCGTGCAGAGGGAGGTTAATGGGACCAAATTTCAATTCCTCCTGAGCGAAAGCAAGAATGCCGGCTAGAAATTTTAAATGAGGAATTATTGAGTCCTTGTTGTAGAAAGTGTTACGGTCATTTTGTTCAATTACGGACTGGAACCATATTCACTGCCCTTTTGACCTTCCCTCTTCCTTTTTGAAACCTCTGAGATGTTTGCTAAGCATGCAGCATAATTTCAGTATCGCACACACACACAGGCTTAGTTACACACTTGCACCCTGACCAACCACTCTTCTAGTGTGAGCCACTCACAAGCTCAGCAGAACAAATGGGGGTTAGCTGCCTTGCTCGAAAGCACTTCAAAAATATATCACGGTATAAGGGATATTGATATGCACGGCTCACCAAATCACATCTGAACTGCGACAATAACTATTACATTGAGTAATTACACTATTACAAAACAAAAATGACACCAACTCCTCAATATTTCCCAAAACTGACCTTGGTTATAAATATCAGGGAGTTTATATTATCCAAATTCACGAGAACGCTTGGGCACGCCTCCTGTGGTATCAATCAGCTGCTGTTAATTCATCGTATTCATATTCTCTGGGAGGGTTTAAAGAAAAGACGTCCTTCAGCCGATTAGTCTTCACTGCGTGTGCCAACTCCACGCTCGTATTCCAAAGGCTCATCTTATCGTAACCCCAATCTCCATTTTAAGTGCCCCCAGGTTACGTTCATATTGAATTAGCTCACATCAAAGACATTCCACATAGCAAGCCTTTTAGGATTAAATGCTCTTTTAATTCTCTGATAACAAACAATTTACTCCATTGGGAAGCTGTCACCGAGTCGACAAATGATGAAGATCCTATTTGTCACTGAAAGGATATTATATGAAAACAACACATTTGAGCAGAATGAAGGAGGAAGATGAGAGATGTGAGGGTCTTTCTCGAGTGGTTCAACGAATGTCCTCAGGAATGTTAGTCAGCATTTATAGCAGGCAGCAAATGACAGTCAGTGGAAGTCCTTTATTTGTGATCAAATCTTTTATTGCTTATCGAGATATGCAGAGGAAAAGATGTACACATTGTAGGTATACAAAGGTACTCAGACAAAAAACATAAAAAGTAAATAAAGAATATATATATATATATATAAATATACAAGTAGACATGCAAAAACCTGCACACATATTAACATATATATGCACATACCTGCATACCCTAATACATGCACACACATAAATACTGTTAATTCACCCCCCTCCCACTGTTGGCGACGCCCACCCCCCTCATACATCTTCAGATATTATATAAGGGAATGTATTATATTATGTTACAATTATATATATTGTTGAATTTTGTTTAATGCCGTGGACCTGGATAAGATAGTTCTCTCTTTAGCACCATGTATTCTGGCTATTGAAAGTTTCATATTCACGACATCAAGGAATAGGTGGAAGTCCTTAACATCTCAGTAGAGTCACAGACCAACAAGGACACCAAGAGTCGGCATCAATGAGATACTAAAGCCAGACTTCCCCCCCCCCCGCGCCTTGATTTATGATAGTTAAAGAAAGGGATTTATGGAAAACCCTTGGCTCACCGCCCTTTTGAAAAGGCTAATGGTATTAACTGCCTATGAGAAACAAATGCAGGGGGAAGCTAACATGACATGCCAGTATTGTTGTCAGAAGATGGATCACTTAGCCGTCTAATCGGTGATTCGGTATGAGCCTTGAATATTTGTCAGAGTTGGTTATACCACCAGTCACTTGGCCGGTCGCATCAGTAGTTGCAGGCATTCAGTGAGATTGATTCATTTTAAAGAGAGCATTGGGCTCCACCAGTCACCTAATATTGATAGATGAGAGCGTTTTGGGAAAGCCGAAGAAAAGGGCCCAGACAGATTATTATGAATGAATATGTTCCTGATGCCGCCTTTATTGCAGACCAACAACTGAGGCTCTTGCACACGTTCATATTAAGGACAAAAACTTACTTTGGATTAGCTAAGTACCACATGAAATGCCTTTTCTCCTTAAACTATTCTCCTCCCTCCCTGTCATTAAGCTGCCAATCAGAGTTAGGGAGGGGCTCAGGAGCCAATCAATCATGCTGATTGGGAGTGTCAGGAAGTAGCTGCTTTAAGCAGCCAGAGGTTGCGCCTGTTGCAAACACTATTTAACCGACACAGCAGGTTTAGCCAGCGTGATAATTAGGGCAAAGTCCTTGCTCATCTCCTCTCTTAAGCTTCAGACTCAATACAACTCAGTGCAAATGGCAGACTCTGGTGGGGTGTAATATGGGCTTCAAATGACAACACTGACACTGTACTTTATACTGAAAGATATATATATATATATATATATATATATATATATATATATATTAGGGCTGTCAGCGTTAACGCGTTAATCTATGCGATTAATTTGGCCGCGTTAACGCACTAAAATATTTTAACGCAATTAACGCAAGTTTTTTTTTTTTTTTTTTTTTACCGCAGCAGTACGGTTTGACACTGTTTCCGTTTTTAAAACAATCATTTCTCCGCGAAAATAAGGAGCAGCAATCAGTTTAACTCGTGGATGAATCAGTCGGGTTTCCTCCTGCTCCTCCTTCCTCCCGTCTCCCCCTCTGATACACAGAGGAACGGAGGGCGACGTGTCGGGACACGCGGCGCGGAAAGAACTCGTCACACGAAACCTTCACCGTGATTGGTCAATCCGTTTGTCTGTCAACATTTCGGGGGGAAAAAAACCAATGAACACTCAGTAAATCACAAAGGACCTCCCACCTCACAGGTAAGGCTCATTTAGCAGCCTGTCAGTCAGAGAACCAGAGGACACGGCGCGAGGACAATGAGGCTCATTTCAGAGCTGAGATTGTTCTGGAATGTTTGATGTATAACACGTGGGTAGCCTATGTGTCACATGCAAAAAACTTTAAACGGTGAATTTAATTTATTTTGTAAAATGTATAAAATGCCCCCAGCCTCCAGAGGGTTAACGTGACATATTTGAATGTCAGTCAGTTATCAAGGCCACTGGTTCTGCTGTTCAGTGGTAAAGATGACAGGACCAATGGGGTCTCAATATACTTCTTCTTTTTTTACTAATCTGATGTTTCACTGAAGAAACAATTTATCATCCACGATATTAAATACCTCGCTGGCACTTTATATGTAGGAGCCTCTTTGAAAACACAGCTCTGTGTGAAGTTTTGTGTTTAAAAAGAAGAGAAACACTTTTAACCCTTGTGTTGCCTTCGGGTCATTTTGACCCGATTAAATATTTAACCCTCCCCCCGCCTGTGGGTCATTTTGACCCGATTCAATGTTTCACCCTCCTGTTACCTTTATATTTACTAACATATTTTACCCTTTGGGTTCAATTTGACGCCAGCAATTAAAACCTCCAGAAAATTATTAGAATTAATATTGTTTTCCAAGTTTAAGTGTGAGGCACTTTATGTTTGTTTGTTGACTACCGAAAGAACACCGACATTAAACATTGAATGGGGTCAAATTAACCCAAGGCGGCAGGAGGGTGTATATTGATTCGGTCAAAATGACCAAGGCAACACAAGGGTTAAACGGTGAATTTTGTTTGTTTTGTAAAATGTATAAAATGCCCACAGCCTCCAGAGGGTTAACGTGACATATTTGAATGTCAGTCAGTTATCAAGGCCACTGGTTCTGCTGTGTTCAATGTTAAAGATGACAGGACCAATGGGGTCTCAATATACTTTTTTTTTTACTAATCTGATGTTTCACGGAAGAAACAATTTATCATCCACGATATTAAATACCTCGCTGGCACTGTATATGTAGGAGCCCCTTTGAAAACACAGCTCTGTGTGAAGTTTTGTCTTTAAAAAGAATGAACTTTTAACTTTTAACTTGTAATTGTGATTAATCGCGATTAATCGCGATTAATTAATCGCAATTTCAAACTGTGCGATTAATTAGTTAATTTTTTTTAATCGATTGACAGCCCTAATATATATATATATACACTACCGTTCAAAAGTTTGGGGTCACTTAGACATGTCTTTATTTTTCAAAGAAAAGCACTGTTTTTTCAATAAATATAACATTAAATTAATAAAAAATACACTCTATACATTGTTAATGTGGTAAATTAATATTCAAGGTGGAAGTGTCTGGTTTCTAATGAAATATCTCCATAGGTGTATAGAGGCCCATTTCCATCAACTATCACTCCAGTGTTCTAATGGTACATTGTGTTTGCTAATCGCCTTAGAAGACTAATATCTGATTAGAAAACCCTTGTGCAATTCTGTTAGCACAGCTGAAAACAGTTATGCTGGTGATATAAGCCATACAACTGGCCTTCCTTTGAGCTTGAAATTTGAAGAACAAAATTAATACTTCAAATATTAATCATTTCTAACCTTGTCAATGTCTTGACTATATGTTCTATGAAATGTTCAATTCATTTGATAAATAAGTGTGAGTTTTCATGGAAGACACAAAATTGTCTGGGTGACCCCAAACTTTTGAACGGTAGTGTATATATATATATATATATAAACACACAGACAAAATGTTTTGTCAGTTCACTGATTTTGTCTTTCTTTACCCAAAATATAGTATGACACTGTTTCTCTTTTATCAACAAACATTGTGAACAGGCATTAGCGCTGCACAATCAAACACATGTTCAAACTAGAATGGGCACTCAGTAGAACGCATACCTTCGCATATCACAAGATTGGGCATTGAATTACGAACATGTTGGCATTAGTTGCATGCCAATTGGATAAAGATTGACCGCGCTATGGTAAAAATAAGATTTTGACCTTTTCATGACCTTGACCTTTGACCCGATCGATCCCAAAATGTAATCAAATGGTCCCCGGATAATAACCAATCGCACCAAATTTCATGCGATTCGGTTTAAAACTTTTTTAGTTATGCGAGTAACACGCATACAAATAAATAAATACACGGCAATCAAAACAAAACCTTTCGCATTTTCAATGCAAAGGTAAATATGCTTTCATAATTTACTACATATTTACAAACACGGAGGCAAATTCATCATAATATGCAATGATTAAGATCAGTGTAATACAGAGCTGTCCAGTGCGACGGTTAAAATGTGTCTGTGCGATGAATGAAATTACATCACATTATTCATTATGCCTCAACAATAATTATTATGAGGTGTTCTCAGACAGATAGCTTTTTGTTTGCTGTGTGTGTGTGTGTGTGTGTGTGTGTGTGTGTGTGTTGTTCTGGGTACTGAAACCCAGCGCAGGAGATCGATAGACAGTCTCAACAGTCTCATTTGTTAATAGGCCTGCATGTGAGCATGTTGTTTATTTTTATGGGTTATCGAAGTTATTTATTGGATGTGATCATTGCACATTTCTATAAAAAGGAAAATCAGTAAAGTTAAGTACAGTACATGTAAGTAATGACCGCAAGTTTGGCATTGTTTTTTGCTTTTTGCTTATGAGATCACATCCTCTGACTGACTCAGTGAAGGTTGAGAAGCAACGGATGAAGAAGATTCTCTCACTCTCTATTCGAATATCGTTGAATATTTGAAATTGCTTCAGTGGGACGCTCTAAAACACCTCAATGTTGTTGTGCACAATAGAGGCTGCATCCCATGGAATCTAATAATGCACTAATATAGCCTGTATGATAATTAAGAATTCAAATCCCTTTTAGCACCACCAATACTTGTACCACCACATGTATAGCCTGTCTCCAGTTAGAAAGGGGAAAGGCTAGTTTAAACGTTACGGTTAACATTATTTTATCAAGTGATGGTGTTTAATAATACAGCCATGCAATGTACATAAATACTAATAAAACATGTTTTTAATACATCAGCCTATGTTCAAAACAATTTTTTCAGTACCGGTACTATATTCTTTTAAAAGGTCATGATAAATTATTTTTGAAGCTGTACTTTTCGTATACGTCATATAAATGCTGCAGTTGTGTTACCTGGGCTAGAAAACCTTCGATCTTTGTAGCACCAGGGCTGCAAAAATGTTAACATGCAGCCCAGAAGCCACTAATTGGGGTAGTAAAACTAATGAGTTATGAGAGGCTTTTGCTTCTCTGCTTTTTACTTTTAGCAAGACGTATGACGGTGAGTAGGGCGTGCTGAGTGTAAATGGTAAACGTGGGTATGTCCGGCCGAACATATAAACCACTAATATTCACAAAGGACGGCTTGCACAATAAATGTACATCTTCATTGGAAGGAACGCATCTCACATCGGCCTTGGTGTTAGTCTCGCATTACTTATCTACAGTATACGGGTTAAATGGTGCAGTTTTCATGTTGCTGTGTTGAAATATCTACGTAGTTGATTTAAGTCATCTCCAAACGAGATGAATCCCACCAAACGAAAACAATGCACAATGGGTTTCTTAATCTTGAGCACTGGAGCTTGGTTTCTTCTCTTGTCGTGGTTGGGTTCTCAATAGATTAATTACAGAAGAGCGGATACCTTCCACAATAATGTAAAAAGTTATGAGCAGAGCTTACAGCCAGAGAGAGCAGGTTTGCATTGATTACCAGAGTGGCCAGCTCGAGTAGAGGGTATGACCCAAGCCCCTGAGCCATCTCTCCTCCACTGCTCCCTCCCCTCTCAGCTGAACCAGTGCTGTCTGTCTCCCCGAGCTGTCAATAGAGCCTGATGGGCCTTTTAGACACTTATCAATATTTAACCAGCCTCCCCCATTGACTCGGCAATTACTGCCTAATTGATTTGAGATTGATTATCATCAGCACCATAATGGCAGTGTCGGTCAGCTGCAAGTGCTGATAGAAATTCTTGTTGTAAATTAAATGATCTTTTTATGTCACCAGTTTGTGGAGTGTGTGTGTGTCTGTAAAGAATGAAAGATGACTGTAGCCCTTCACTGCAGCTCTCAGGAACAAATCCTCTTGAAAAGAAGGGTGCCACTTCCAGCTCAGATGTGTGTGGTGTTTGTTATTAGTAATTTCACAAAGCCTGAAACGGTGTGTGCAATCTAGTTTGAGCGACTTTTCTCCAGCAATTTAAAAAGAGATAAGTTCTCATAATGCAACGCGGTAAGATCTTCGCAGCGCGTCTTTCAAACGACATCCCCCCGTTGGTGTCACAGGCTCTCAGTGAGAAAAGTAGTGTCAACCTAGAGAGGTTAAGGGACGCCACAGACGAGACAAAGCCCGCTTTCGGAGGTAAATGTGTTAAAATGAATACATTAAATAGTTTAAAACAAATAACCTAAGGGGCTTCCATTTTGAAAACTAGCTTGTGTATCAAAAAACACAGTTTGAAAAAACTCTTCTGCTTATCAATAACTGAAGCGGACGAGTCGTCCTGTAACTCGATATTGAATATGGAATGTCTGCATGTCAAATATGAGTGAAAAACAATCAAGCATGTTCGACTCATATCAGTGTGGAGCGATCCCACGATCAACTGACTTCAACTGATTGGGTTATCTCACATCCTTTTACAGAAATGCAAAGCTGCGTCTTTCACTTGTTCAGGGGGCTGCGAAAGAGATCTTTCCTTTTAAGCTAATATACTCTACAGCTGATGCCAGTAACACTAATTAAAGCGTTCTACACTGTGTGTGTAGGTAAGATGGGGGAAATGCTTCAGCCATCAAATTCATTCCACTCGGTCCAACGCTTTGGAAGTGTCTCTGATGTTAGATTTTTTTTTAATCTTCCGAGACATCAAGACAGCGAACATTCGTCATTTCAGCAAAAAATGGCTTCCACTTCCCAAATCCTTTATGAAATGCCGTGGAGGAGAAGAGCGAATCAATAGGTTGTAGTTGTCGGTGCAGAAGCCTGATGCTCTGAACACACTTCTGAACCGGGTCAGATTGGACTTCAAACTGTCTGTTTTTGGTTTGTCCAACCAATTGAAAATGAAATAAACTGTTGCAATGACATCACTAAATAAACTGTCCCCTTTAATGTATAGGTATTAGGTATATAACGTTAATATGACCTCTCTAAAACAACCCTGTACCAGATACTGTCACGAATTCCCCACCTTCCTAGTTAAATTCATCTTGCTTACACGTTTAATTAACTCTCCTGTCATTCCAGATCCTGTCATCCTCACCTGATTGTCCCTCATTCCCTTCACCTGGTCTTCACGCCCTTCTCACCTGCCTCTGATCACCTCGTTAGTCCCTCATTCCCTTCACCTGGTCCTCACGCCCTTCTCACCTGCAGCCCATCCCCTCATTAGTCCCTCATTCCCTTCACCTGGTCCTCACGCCCTTCTCACCTGCAGCCCATCCCCTCATTAGTCCCTCACTATTTAGCTCCCTCACTTCCACTTGTCCTCTGCCAGATTGTCTTGTGTGTCACCGCCAAACTCTCCAGCGAATTCCTAGTACTAGTTCTGATCTGCCCGTTACGACCCTGTTTGCCTGTTCACCCGACTTGAGATTTTTGCCTGCCCCTTTTGGATTTGTTGCTCTGTTTGACTGACCACCCAGTTTTGACCCTGCCTGAAATATTAAGTAAACAGCCTCCTCCTGCATTCCTGTGTTTGTCGTGCTTTTGGGTTCCAGTACCTGTAACCATTACAGATACCTCCTGAAGACAAATGCTATAACATGTGTAAACACATCCCCTCATACACCTCTGTGCTCTACTGTACCTGGATGAACAGGTGAAGACGAATGTTTCAAATATTGAACATTTCTCTCACATTATGTATGACACAATGGACAACACAGTCGTGTTGGCCATTAAGTCATCATAAAAGCAGTATTTAATATAATATACAACTATTATATATTTTTATATAATCTAAATGTTCTAACTTCCAATATACAGATCTGGATAAAAATAAATAAAATGAATTGCACACAATGAGCCAAACCCAAAGTGTGTATGGGCCGATATATAAATCTGCTCGCTAACAGTTAGCCGTGTGGCGACATAATGCAAGTTCAAAGACATCAAATTCAACGCAACAAAATAAGCCGTTAACGGTGTTGTGGTTTTCTCCAAGTGACGCGTGACATTGTATGATAATGATGGCGACCAGTCAGCTACAACGGCTGCCAACACCCTGAGAAGCAGCCATGTTTGGCACCAATTACGAGGTCAAGAGTCATAACCTTCTTACGCTAAAGTGCAACCAAAACCTGCTCATCAATTATTTGTATAGAGAACAACGTTGTGTTTATTTCTCATCGTCTTGACAGCAGACGTTTAAAGACATTTTACCCACTATACTGGAGTCAGGCCTATAATAATAAGCAGTGATTAAAATATAAAAGCGTGTTTAAAGAGGTTGGATTCAACTCCATTTGGTCCAGCTGGCTTACATGCATCAATAATTCACTGATGTAATATATAGTAAGTGACTCTATAAAAGGAGCCAGAAGGAGCTCCTTTATACTTCGGTGCTTTACAGAAGATCTGCGTATGAGTACTCTGTGTCTGCTGTGACTAAAAGGGCCTGGAGAGTGAAATAACAACACCGGCCAGCCACAGCACAACACATGTGTTAATTATATGTGTTTATATTAGCGAGAAAATAATGACTGAGTAATCATCTTGTGATTAGCATAGTGGTTTTATCTGTTCACATTAGTTCCTAAATGACTAAATGCATTATTGTTTATGAATATATATAATGCAGGCTAAATGCCATTAAAAACACTGGAATGGACATTAGAAAAAAGAAAAAACACCAAAATGAAGAAGTCCAAAACATTTGCCAATCTTAAAACAAAGATTAAAGACAATAATCTGGCAACTCTCCAAAGCATTACTTGCATGCATACAATTTCACAAATAAGCACATTTCTTTGGATGCATAATGCAGAAAAGAACCATCATATTTACCCACAGAGCAGGAGGTCAGGCACAAAGTAAGCGGTGTGCATTGCTCCTCTCTGAACATGACAGCTTAGTGGAAGAGGCTGACTGTGAGGACCAATGCAGGTCATTAGCCCGCTGAAATACCTTCGGCTTCATTTATTTCTGAAGTGATTATGACTGCACGATAGGCTAATTAGGACCTCTACGTAACATTTTACAGAGACGTCTGTAAAGTATTAACTTCCACTGATTAAGTACAGACTCCTTGATGAGTGCTCGCCTGCGTGTTTGACAGAAGACCTTCCCCGAGCTGCGTGAAAATTCAAACACTACGTTTAGGTTTTTGTAGAATGACGAGCAGTGAAGTGTGAATGTCTCAATTACTGTGCAACGGCCATTGGGTGTGTGCATACAGACAGTGTTCACACGAGTCAAAATCGTATATATCTTCCATCCAACAGTGCCAGACAGGAACGTTTTTTTGTATACGCCATGTTATTTATTGTGTCTAAGATTTTGTCTCCCACCATTTCTGCTTAACCTATCTCCTAACACTGATTAGATTTTGTCCATTCCCCTCCATCTTTTCCTTCCATCCTCCTACTGTCCTTCACTTATCCGTTCTTTAAAAGTCATGTCGGGTTAGCTGGAACGTCACATTGCTCAAGTGTGCCCTCTGGGGCAGCTCCTGTTATTTTAAGGGGTCATGTACATTTATCCAAGCAATGAATAAGGAAGCACCCACGGGCTGGAAAGAGAGGGCGGAGTCGAGCCACAGATGAAAGGACAACAACAAAAATAATAATTACTTTCGGAGAAGTGAATTTCAACGTGGAGACTTTTGAAAGGTCAAAGTTCAAAGATGGCCGCCACCTGTCAATAACTGCCTTTTGGCCTGGCTCGAGGAACTTGAACCTTTGGCCATTCACCCTAGAGACCATAACTGGTGACTTCCAGAGGTTTTCAGTACGAAGGGAAATGTGTTGGAGGGCTTTCATCAACAGCATATGCCCACTCAGTCTTAATGTGTGAGCGGGAATATTCCCTCCAGAAAGCATTTAGACCATCCCAGCCCACTAAAGGTCCACTCAAGTACACACTAATGCAATTCTCTCAGGGTCAGCGGCTCCTTAAGGCGACGTGACACCTGTCCAATCGTAAGGGAATCTGTCAGAACGGAGTCCACGCCGCCATGGCTCTCCTTTAAACCCGCTCATATTATTTTGACACCAAAACAATGACATCAAGTTGCATAATTTTACAATGCGTAAAGATTTTTAATGAACTCTGATGTATCGGATGTGTCGGCGCACACAAGCATGAGAAAAGGCAAGCGGGAAAAAAGCGTAGCTTCTTCCTTTTCTGACCATTTGCCACCGCTGCCTGGAATGCTTGCAGTGGGTGTAGTGCTCATTAAGCAGTGATATAAAGCACAATCTCATAATGACTAAAGATCCGTTGTCTCGTAAGCACTAACGAAACGATTGATTCGTAAGGAGGAAAAGAGGAGGCCAGGAGGAAAGGGAGAAAATTATAATGAGGGAGGGGGAGAGGAATGGGGGGGGAGAGGCATTTAGCTTGCAGACAGTTTCCTGATTCAGCCAGGCTGCAGAGCAGGGGTAGCTGTCGTCCTCCATGTACCTCATCTATCACTGCCTATTTCTGGGAGACTCACCCGTTTCCCCATCCACACACGGAGTGAGAATTCAATCTTTTCTCGCTTCACAGTCATCTGCAGAAATGCATTCGTTCACCCTACGCAGCGGGGCCCCCGAAAACCTGCCAATAATCGTCCACCGGGGTGGGAAGGAATCACTATAGGTAGCCGAGCTTTCCTCATGTGATCTATTTCCAATCTGTAAAGTCGCACAGGTGGATAAGGGACAAGTGGAAACGGGCTTCAAGGACCGCGTGGTCTCCAACAGCAGGCATCCTGAGGCACTTGAGGAAGTATTCGTTTCTAAGGAATATGTTGTTGTTGGTTTTTTTTACTCTTTAAGAAAATAGTTAACAACTATTTCATAGTTGAATGCTTAACATATCCGAATGAATCCTGAATGCAAATATTTGAACATATCGAGAACACAACACTCCTCCCTGTTGCGGTAGATCTGATGTGCGTTTTCTAAGTTCAACCTTCGTGCATCGTCCAAAACGTCCACAGTAACAGATTAATTTGGCCACTCGGGGGTCAATAAACCATCTGTGACTCTGACATTATTATTCCTTTCATGTTGATATGACAAAGCTGTCAAAAATTAATTGTACGTCGTACTCCAGCAGCATGTGGATATGTTTCTGTCTAGCTGCCAGCACAAAGAGCTGGCTGTGACATCATGTTCCTTAAAAGTGGTATTATTGCTTTCCCTGTTTTTAAACGTTCATTGATCATTCAGAACTATGCTGACATATTATGGATACAAAATAAAGTTGATATGGCTAGTGTTAGCAGCATAAGCATCATTTCGAGCAGCTTTTCTAACCAATGTTTCTCCGCTCGATAAATATAAAATATCTCTCTCTTTAGCTGGTACATTTTGTTGTTCAGTGCTGAGCAGGTTAAGAACTTTTTCACTCACAAAAAAATACCACAACCAGAGCAGTGAGTGAACCAGAGCAGCACATTTTATGGCAGGAAAACCACAACGATGAGCTGAAAGTGCTGCGTGGAGCGGAGCGGAGGGGATATTTCTCTGTGGCTTCATGCGAACATAGTCATGTGAAGATAAAGTATTGATTTTAGGCGCATTTGTTGAAAACCTGTGAGAGCATATCGTGTCATACCTAATATGTTATTGATATTATGTCCAAAGCTGTTGAGTAATTGTATTAGTTGGTTTTCTCAGCAATTTCTTGATCCGAAATGTTATGAAAATGTTATCTGTGATCAAAATGAAATCTGAAAAATGTAGGACATGACCGTATAGGTCAAGTCTGCTCTCACAAGGTAGAGCACAAGAGGTGGAAAGTATAGTGTTTTCCAAATGGAAGGGCTCTAAAATAATATACACAAATATGTTGATGACAGTAAACTATTGAGCCTACATCGAGATATCATTTAATTTGTATATATATTTTTTTACTTTTTCTCATGTATTTGTGCATTTGTGTTTACGCAGGTTTCTGCTGTTGGTGCAAGCTGTCACATCGACATCTGCTGCACGTCAACGACGTGGGCTGAGCTATTCAAAAGGGAAATCATAATTCAACACGAGGCTCATCATTACTCTGACAGGAGTTCTTCCGTGCAACAAGTGTGTGTGTGTGGGGGGGGGGGAGGGGTCAAGGGGGGATCCCAGCCATGACGCAACCCTGCCAAACTAAAGGATCTCCTCCTGGTGAAAGCACAGCACAAAGTTTGACTCCTCTGTCTCTCGCCGCTCTTTATTCATTTGCATAATCCCTGTGACACTGATTAATAACTCCAGTGTGATTTGCATATATACGCCTGAATATTGAGAACAAGACATTCGCACAACAAACAGTCCAACGAAGGAACAAACTGTCGAATGTGGCATCGGTGGGACGAGGGATGAGCGTGGAATACTCTCAGGTCAGATCACACACGAGTGACACAAACACACACACACACACACACACACACCGGCAGAGAGAGAAACACAAATTAGTTTTACAGGATACTTTTGGAACTCTCCATCTCCTTGTCTTACACCCTTGGCCCCCACGAAAAACCGAAGGGCTGGGGAAACAACATGCAACTCTCCCAGACCAAAAGACGACCAAGGCAGAGCTGTGGTTTACCCGGTCCTTGGACAGTGAAGGCAGCATGGCTGTTTGGAGGATGGTGTTTGCTTCAACAGTGCCCTCAAGTGGGAGAAGATGGGCTCCTTGTGGCGTATGCCTGTTACCACCAGATCATCGCACTCATCGGTTAATATCAACAAGTTAAACGTCAATTAAGATACTTATTCGAGCTGTATAGAAATTGCTGTGGAATTTGTTTGTGTATTATAATTATTAGGCCTACAGACATAAACTAGGTTTTAACACCAGGTGTGTTTCTGTTTTTGAATTTGTACTCGTAAAAATAAAAAAGACTGACATGGAATAAAACAACATTGTATCCTCACATCTATAATGATATGGAGCCTGTTTCAACTCAACTTGATTACACATCACACATACCAGCTGTGGCTGTCTTTAAAAAAAACTATTGTCAACCAATTACAATAAAAATAATAATTTCATGCTAGTAAATTATTACAGTTCTTATCTTAATGATGGTTTGAATGGAGGGTTTCAGTTGCCAAAATCTAAATGCTTAAGAGGATTCTACACCTCAACAAAACCTTTGGGGGCGGGGGGAATTGTCATAACGAAAAGCAACTTTTGAGATACATAAAAGTTTTATCATCAAAACCCCCAAGAGTGAATCTCCCCACCAACTTATGCATTTGTATTGGGTGAGTGAGTTATGCGCGCGCACACACACACACACACACACACACACACACAAATCCTCGTCACGTCTGGGAGACCAAAGGCTGGAGACGACAAGCCCGCAATGAGGTAATGACATTTCCTCCTGCGTAAATGTGGCCAACGGCATCTCCCTCCATCTCTCTCCCTCTCTCCCTCTCTCTCTCTTCCTCTCTCCCTCTCTCTCTCAGACAACGACAAGACGGAGATATCTGGCCAGCTCCGGTGACAAGCCCCGCTCTAATCGGCAGGTACAGCTTTCACTGCAGCTCAGGACCGAACCACAGAGTAGCAGCTAAATAATTGAACAGGTGCAATATGTTGAGGCAGGGTGGGGGAGGTTCGTGGTGGGAGAGGGGCTAGACGAGGAAGAGGGGGAGGACTCGCCCAAAATGTCTGCAGTGTCCTCTGCTTGGGGTAAAAGTCATCAAATGTTGGTTTGGGGAAAATGTCAAAGTACACATTGTGTGGTCGCTCCCTTCCACTTGATTCCCCCAAACGGCCCAGCTGTCAGCAGCTCCTCTTTTTCTTTTCTTTTTTTCCTTTCTTTAATTTAATTTCTCAGATTCTCCACCACACGTTCCCCTTCATGACACTTTTTTTTGTAAAAGCAGATGATTTATTACAACACTTTTGTCTTTTCTTTTTTTTTCCCCTGCTTGTGCGTTTCTCTATTTCTCCTTTTAGGTTTGTCGTCAAGTCTCCAGGTTGCCATGACAACAAATTGGGATGTCATGCTGGCATCTCACCCTTGTCTTACCTCATGTGCACGGCGACTTCACGGCCATACCAAATAACTGATTTCACGGGAAAGGTTGTCAGCGTGAGGCAGAATAGGTGCGTGCGGGTGGGTGTGTTTGTGTGTCCGTGTGTGTGCGTGTGTGTGGTGGGTTAACTGACCTTGGGAGACTGTCCCTGTGCAGGTTTTAGGGAGAGGGAAGAATGGATTCAGAGAGCGAGATGCTGTGAAGCATGTATCCAGCCTCCCAGCCACACATGGCGAGTGCCACGGCTGCAGTCAGCTGAAACCGACGCGGCCTCTCCGTGAAGGCGCGGCGCTGCCCTCTGACACCAACAACAGCACTCCAGTGAGCGGCTACTGGTATCGGTGTGGACAGGACATTAGTGATCGGCTCCATGATGAAGGGCCCAGGAAACTTGAGAAGGTATCAACCAAAAGCCAGGACAGAGAAAAGAATGAGAGGGCTTCCAAAGAATAGCGAATGAATGCAGAGAATGATCATTTTATTGTTAAATGACTGTACGTATTGGAGTCTCCTACTTCATCGTTTCCCCAAAGATGCTCTGAAATACAAATGCTTTCTGGATTCTATCCAGCGACAAATTTTTTTTTTTTCCCCGGGGAATGAATAATATACAATAAATCTGTGTCAAAGTCCTCCGTGCCACCTCTCACTCCAAAAAGTTTGACTGTGCCAAATCAATCAAATGGGACGTTAAGGCGGAATAATGTGTGTTTCCTCTCAAGAATGCCCGTCAAAGGAGGCATTGTGGTGGAAACCTCCTCTGGACCCACAAAGGTGTCACAGTAAGCAGCGGTTGTCAGAGGCTTGTCACTGCCGGGCGGTTTGAAAGCATGAAGAATACCCACTCTGGGGACGGAAGGGGGACGAGCGGTGAGGAGAGAGGGAGTGTGTCGAGGCACGATGTGTGTGAGGGCCTTAACTCACTTCAGCCTGTTGCATCAACCCTTGTCAATCCTCGAGACAATAGGTCTCCATCCGCACAGCGGGCGCTTTTCACCTTCAGGGGTGACGGCTGTATTATTCGGCTTGACAAGCTGTGCCAAGGGGAGATCAAAATGTGTGCCTAATTGAATGATGACAGTATAGGTTCACTCACACTCCCGGCTATACCGAGACTGATGATTTGAGTGAAGAGGATTATTATGGGGTGAAGATCCCATCAAAAAGCAATTTTTGTTAGACTGAGCGTTCAGATTCAACGTCACTTACGGCCGGCAGGAAAGCAACTTTGACACAGCTGACAGCTCTGCCTTTAGGCAGTCTCCACCTCGCAGGAGGTTTAGCATCGGCCTCTTTCTTTCCCCATTTTCCTTGGACTCTGTCCGGGAGCTTCAGAGTTTTGGCAGCCCGAAATGGCTGCGACTGATGTTTTTAGAACATTTAATTTGAGTATACAAATATTGGACATAAGAACATTTCTCTAATATTAGAACATAAATCCATTTAATTTTGAAACCTTCAAAATAAAAGCGCAGGATATTTTTCTTCAATTTCTTTAACCCTTGTGTTGCCTTCGGGTCATTTTGACCCGAATCAATATTACACCCTCCCCCCGCCTTAGGATTAATTTGACCCCATTCAATGTTTAATGTCGGTGTTCTTTCGGTAGTCAACAAACAAACATAAAGTACCTCACACTTAAACTTGGAAAACAATATTAATTCTAATAATTTTCTGGAGGTTTTAATTGCTGGCGTCAAATTGAACCCAAAGGGTAAAATATGTTAGTAAATATAAAGGTAACAGGAGGGTGAAACATTGAATCGGGTCAAAATGACCCAAAGGCGGGGGGAGGGTGTAATATTGATTCGGGTCAAAATGACCCGAAGGCAACACAAGGGTTAAGAAAAGGGGATCGTGTGTCTTTCAGGTCGTCAGGGGCCACATACAATGATGCGGTGGGCCAGATTTGGCCCGCGGGCCGTGTGTTTGACACCTGTGCTATAAATTAATACATATAGAACGATATTATAATAGGTATTGTTTTCTACCTCCTTCAGAGACGTGTTCTGGAGCGTGTTCGTTGTTCCTGCTTCATGGCTCTGATGGGTTTTTGCACTTGCAGATATTAATAATTATTCTTTTTACTGAACAATATGCTAGAATCCAGCATCATAGTCCAGGGAATACAAGTGTATGGTCAGAAATGTGCGTTATTGTGATGAAAGAGTGGCTCTTGAGTTTGTTTTACAGCTCTAGGACCTGCCTGAAGGTAAGAGAAGCCCCGCAGTAAAGCAAGTGATTATATTTAGAAATAAATGAACCATCAAAATGGCAACAGCACGCAAGTACAACTAAACACAGTTTAGAAATAACCTTAATTATTCAAAGTTGCCTTTAGTAGCTTTAATTGGAATCAATTATTTGTTGTCACAAACAGCCTCTAAAGCTGCTCCCGGAAAACAACTAGAGCGCTTTTTTGGCTCATATAATAGGATCAGATTGGCCTCATTGCAGAGGTTCAGTACCACATCGGAACCCCTGATGGATAGCTCCTGTTGATCTTTACAAACCCAGACTGAACAGTGATGCCTTCCCCGGTTAAGAATGCAAATGTAAATTTGCGGTAAATGGCTAATTCCAACAGAGAAGGGGTTCTTCCAAAATCTCGAACATATATATATATATGTATACATAACTCAAGCCACGCATGTGTGCTTCTTTTCTTTAATGTCAGTTTTGATAAGGGATCAGTGGAATAGATAATGATTTTCAGAGGTCTTGGGGGGTTATCCCTCTTTTAGGGGCCTTCATTTCTGACAGGTCATTATTGTACCCCACACTGGGACCCACTGCAGAGAGCACCACATAGCAAACCCCACCATGCCTCTACACACACACACACAGGGGGTAAGATATGCCTGCTCATCTGATGTGCTGGTAGTTCAGTGGTGGACCTGATAGATGTCCTGGCCCGGCTCTCCGTGATCATTACTGCTGCTTCACGGACCCGGGGCCAAGGAGGACTCGCTCACATGGACACACTGAGAGCAACGTGCCGAACGCTTGATGAATAGACCTGAAGCCTTCATTTAACTCATAGGAAACCTGTGTCAACATCAAAGAAGGAAGGAGGTGGGGGCGAAGATTGACAGGGTCTTTCACATGTATAGTCACACACACACACCTATCCTATACTGCGAACTATTTTTCCTTTTTTTGCAAAATCCTTTTTTCTGTTGGTCCATGCTGTGCATATCTCACCTTGCTGCAGCTCTGAAGCTAGAACACGTGTCACATGTTCCATCGGAAGTGGGCGACTGACTGTGGGTCAGTGGTTAGCAGGTCTGTCTTTCAATCAGGGGGATTCAATCCCTGCCCTAGTCCATGTGTCCTTGAGCAAGACGCTTAACCCTGAATTGTTCCCTGTAGCTGTGCATACGGAGTATGAATGGAACATGTAAGTCACTTTTGATAAAAGCTTCAGCTAAATGTAATATATAAGTAGAATGATACTTCAACGCTCTGGGTGAACTGACACTTGTTTCAAGACACTAAGCAGCTAAAGGCGTTCTAGAGGGGTGAGGCAGAGGCGAACGAAGCACAATATAAGCACAATATAACCATGATCAGCGACACCATGTTATAAAAAAGTTAGTAATTATACAATCAATAATAAAATATTTACTACGGATGCTACAATACCAAATACAGTAGGATGCAAACTGACGTTCTCGGACCATTTCCTTTCTGCCGTCGCAATGAAAAACTTGTCTTTCCAAACCATTCTTGAAAAACGGTTAGGTTTATGACATATGAACAGCCTAATAAAAGTTACATTATTTGAAAAACGTTTGCAATACTATGTTTAGTTCTCAACAATTATCCCTTAATCGACCAATGAAATAGAGATCAAAGGTCAAGCAAAGAAATCTCCACAAATGTTTGTAGATGTGTTCACTGAAATATAAAAATCACCAACTAAAGAAATCCAGAATCATCCATTTTCTAAGGTAATTCTAATGTAATAATATCTCGCCAAATAACAATCCCGACGATCCAGTCCACGATGAGAAACATTTTCGGTGATGGAAGATTCCGACACACAGGCGCTCACGGTGTTTTATGAAACGGCGCCTCCGAGAAATGGCTGTGTTTACTTTTCAACATTGCAAAAATAAATCGCAATTACTCATGGAGAGGCAGACAAGGGGGGCTTGCAGTTCAGCCAAACACGATTCCACTTGACCTCTTATAAGCCAAAATGATTGGAGCTTTCACAGAGACCTGACCTGGCTGTCTGACAGTTGACTGGCAGACAGATGTTGCAGAAGAGTATGTTATGATCTCCCCAAACCGAGACGGGCTGAAGAACAACAGCAGACGTCTCATCGCCTCCCTGAAGTGAACGTGCAACTGGTCCTCCCCACGGAGCGTCTCGCTTTGCCGGCTGCATGACTCCTAATTAATAAACGGCAAAGAACCAGGATTTATGTGAAAGCTCAAAGGGAGCGCTGTACACGGAAGGCCATTCAGCGCACGCTAGAAGTATTAACCAACGACCTGACTCCCATTTAGGAGCATGAGAAGATCATTTCCAGAGCCGCACACAGCTGATGTTTACAGCTTATTAATGAGTGTTGGCCGTGACAATAGAGCAGAATTACAATGAGTTGCCATGGGAATGAGTGGATATCTAGAATGGATCAATGTGAACAAGTGAGAAATTGTTGATGATGAGGTTCCTGGCTGCCGAGGAACTATTCCCTGATCATGTAGTGCAAATAATTAAGTAGTTAGAAACTACATTGTACCATTGCAAAACGTGTCACTGAGAACACATCCAGGAAACCGAGACGCCTGTTGAATGTTGAAATGAGTCCAGATGGGCAAACAGAGAGGCTCACTCTGCAAGGTCACTGTTTCTGAACCTACCTGGTAATTATTCTTGATACAAGGAGTAATATCTAATTCAAGGCGTAGGTCTGTGTGACTCTTTTGTTATTAACTTTGCTACTGAGGGGAAACCTTTCAGGATTATTTCAATTCAGGGATTGCTTTTGGCCTAGCAGCTGATTGCACACGGTGCTGGTAGGTTGACTTACCACATTGATTTCCTTGCCAATATTGAGGGTAGAGCTCCCAAGACATATCACCTTGCTTTCACTGCTCTACTCTCTGTAAATCTTATTCGAGATGGAAGCTGATGGAAGCTCCATCCCTGCACAATGCTCAGAGAGAGCACAAGGTTAAAAAGAAAAGACAAGTTCAGCTACGGTTGAAAAGATTTGGTCTTCAACTTACTTTTGCATGCAACTCAGTGTGCATTAACCTACCACATGTCTTCAAGTCTATTACAACATCATTATCATAATGTATAACTATTGACACCATATTGACATTTTTTAAATAGATTAAAATCAGTAGCCCAGACACACAAGAGAAATGAGAACACTGTTTACATATGATCGACTAATAAAACATGTTGTTCCCTTCAGACGGGATACAGTTTGTTCCCAGAGCTGTTTAATGTCAGCTTCTTTCTAAGCTTCCTCCCTTTGTCCCACATAGTTATTCGTGTTCTTCTGCATATCTCCATCCATACCAACTCTGAGTCCCATAGGCATTTAGTGGAGAGTGGCAATTTATAATGATCATCTTTGTTGTGTGAACCAAACATGCTAACACAGAGACCCCAAAACGAGGACCGTCTTACTTTGAAGCATCAACGCTCACCATAACCACCTGGCAATAATGTCACTCAATATGTCTTATTCGTGCAGCTATGCACCTGCTCTTAGCTCACATGATGTCAAAAGGACATTCATCTAACTACGATACATCTACTGGGTTAGTCGGCTTGCTGTACGCTACATGTGTTAGCTAGTGCGCTAGGTAACTGCAAGCTTGCTGGGCGAAATACCTGGCAAACCCACTGTAGGCCTATGCTCTTCACCCAGAACCAAAATAAAGAAACAGCGACCTGGTGCACAGAATCCCGCAGTTAAAGACCCAGATATTTAACTCAAGAGATGGTGGAGAGCAGAAAATAAAGCTTAAGAAAAGTGAATACTGGACTCCGAATTACTTTCAACTTTGCAATGTAGTAGGCAACAAGATAAGCCACACAAACAAGCTGATGTGTTGTGGTACATCCGCTTGTTATGACATGTTTCTGCCCCCTAGTGGCCATTCAATAATTAATGGCGCTGTAATACCAAGCGCCAGTTACTGCAGAGTAACAGCACCTCGAGGCACGATATATTTTGACCCCTTTACACCTTTCTTTTCTTCATAAAGCTACTACAGCTTCTAGTTTCACTATAAACAAGCCAAGGACAGGATGCAAAATGTGATATACACACATTTGCTGAGTCAGTTCCCTGTTTGGTGTTGGCTAATGACACCAGCTCATGGTCGATGGATGGCTATGCTGGGCCTCACTTCAAAGGCGAAGGCCAGCTTAGCCATATTACAAGCACAACAGTGTCGCCACACACTGCTTGGCATGCTGCGCGGTCTCTGCGCGTTAGTCACAGTCACCCGGGGAATACTTTCTACCTCTACTGATCACCGGCCTGCACCTCCTGGCCCTGAGAAATCAACAGCCAGGATTTATAGATTTACCTTAGATTGGCTGTCCCGCATTTGTACCCCCATAAATACTTTTACAGCTTTGCTAATGCCACTGTTGGGAATAAACAAGGTTACGGCGGACAAGATGAGGCTGAGATTTAGTTGGCAACTCGGACAGCAAAGGGAAGGGAATGAGAGAGGAGGTGTAATGTCAGAAAAGGGAGGAGGAAACTCGCATTGGGGATGAGCACTTTATAGCTAAGCTGGGGGTACTTTTACAGAAGGACACGGGCTTTACAGGCCGTGTAATAACTGACAAACATCTTGTGCTCTCGCCATTTTCCACTGCGTAACTTGGGAAGAGAGTTGTCTGCGACGTAAAAATCTGAACCATTAGGAGCTCGAGTGGGATGTCTAGATCCTTAGGCTATGCACATACACTCCATCCATTAGGCGCCGAATGTAAACAAGTTAAATATGCAATTAAGATTAATAAATTAACCTCCTGGCTTAAATAAAAGTGATGACCGTGATTGTAATTTTTATCAAAGACATAATAGATTAATTATTCAAGCACATTACTTCACTCACGTTTTAAATGCCACTCATTCAGACAACTTCATGAAACTTGCAAGGTGCAAGTTGTAACTTGCAAGCATGAAATATGCATGGTCAAGACATCGCTCGCTCCATAATGAATACACGTACCTCAGAATTGACACATTTGCTCTCGGAAAGACTGACGACCATACACACACTCTGGAGTTGACTAAGCACTGTGTGTGTGTGTGTGTGTGTCCCACTATTTGCTCATTCAAAGTCAGCAAAAAGCTCCCAGTGAAGTCGGTCCGGGCAGGAATAAAACCCCTGTCTCAGCAGCTCCGGAGCAGGGCGGTACATCCATGCTGTGATGCTGCCGTTGAGGAGTACAGAAGGAATTTATTGGGAAATGTTTAGGACCATCATTGATTCTGCGTCTATGTCTGGGATGCATGTGGCTGGAAGGCCCACTGGGTCAAGGGGATTTTCTAAAGTGATTAGAGAATGTGACAATCTATCGACCCAGGGATGTACTCTTATTCTCACATCAAGTCATCTATGCCGACATACCTCCGTCTGCCTGATGGATCACGGAGGTCTGGATCGTGGTCCATGACTACTACCAACTATCCATACACTCTGTCAGGTTCATTGAATGTGTTGTTACTCTGTAATGATTCCTTCTGGTCACATGACATATATTGCACCTGTCCATCCTGGAGAGGGATCCTCCTCTGTTGCTCTCCTGAAGGTCTCTTCCCTTTTCTCCATGTGAAAGGGTTTTTTCTATGACCCGATGTGAGGACCTGGGACAGGGATGACTGTGTCCAGATTGTAAAGCCCTTTGAGGCAAATTTTTAATTTGTAATAATGGGCTATACAAAATGAACTGAATTGAATTGAATATGAAATACTGAGGTATTCTTAAGTAGCAAGCGGCGGCAATCATCGAAATGACCTGGATTACTATCACCACATATTGTTTCTAAACTGTGAACACTCACTGCAGGCTGGTTTAGATGTTGACTGTACACGCCAGTGGGGAGAAGTGCCACGAGGAGAGCAGCAATGGGTGTCGGAGTAGAGGCAGATGGCAAATAAAGGATTATTACACCCTGTGCAAAAAAAGTGCTAAAAATAGAGATGACATATGCACCATCAAATAAGGAGACAAGATGTGACTCTTTGATGCGTTAGCTCATGCTGCAGGTGATGGTTTCCTCAGCTCTCAGAAACGCTCATCTTGTGCGTCCCTGCTGTTCTTCTACCTTGTGTTGTTTTAATTGCTGCAGATTTTATAACATGGGTTTGCATCGAGATGGAGTTTCAAACCAAGTTGGGAATTTGCACAGATGTGTCGGTGGAACACCGCCAACAACGTAAACTAAAGTACCTAACCGTACCTGGAAACTCAAACTGTCTATTCACCCCTGGCAACGTACGCTCAGTCGGTTTTAATATCGTCCGATGGTTTCCAGTAACGGCATGCTGGCAGTCAGAGAGAATGTGTGTCTCTACGGCAATGTGAGACAATACAGCCCACTGTCTTCATCGCCTGCTGTGTCAGAGTGCTTGATGTTTCTGAGGTGGTAACATAATCCTGGATGGAATAATTTAAGCTGTCTACAACAGAAAACAACATTAAAATGAATTAATGTGACAAATAAATCCCATTATGTAAAAACGGTAGTAAAAGAAACAAATCCCATTCATGAGTGTCTTTGTATGTTGTTGGCTCACACATCAAGTAACAGAAAATCACTCCTTTGTTTAAAATCTTCTGGCTGAGCCCGATTCACTCGACTAACAAGTGTGTTCAGAAAACATATTTGATAAAGGGTATTAATATTTCTGAGTAATAATTCCAACTCAATCTTTCTTCACAAACAATTTCACAGTCATTTAAATTCCAGCAAGCATAATTCCAACATGACATTGAGAAGCTTAGCGTTGCAACATGCTGGCTGGAATAAATTGAAGACTGAATTGAATAAAATGCCTTGTACCTTTTTGACTGTTCATCAAAGAAACTGCAGTTTTCTATTTTTATTGACGATTACGTCGGGAAGGTTTTAATGCGTGCGTCTGGTGTAGGGGGATCAGGTCTTCTTTGAGAGACCCCTCACAGGGCAGAACCTTTTCTTGACCAATCTAACGGTATCAATTGCCCCAATGCGTCCATCAGACACTCCACAGATGGAAACTGACCTCTTCATGTGGAGCGTCTCTGATGGACCCATTGGGGGGCCCCGGTGTGACTAACCAGCACTTCACCATCACAGCTAAACCCAAAGCAGCACAGCAAACCGTGTTTAATGAACCCTTTCTGCAGTTACCACAGGAAGAATGGAGACATACACAAATAAGTAGGTAAACAAAGAGGACGGATCACATAAAATAGGCCGCATGTGCTCGGAGTCCAACACCGGTGGACATGCACCGGGCTCCGAGCAGTTTAACAGACCGCACACCTGGTGGATCCCGAAATAAGAAACTCATTATCGTGGTGTCAGTCGCGCGGGCAGCTGCAGTATTAAAGTGGGAGACGGGCGCCTGGCCGAGGAGAGCCACAACATACGTCTCTATCTGCGTCCACTTACAAAAGGTTATCTCTCATATTGCTCAAATGTTGCCTGATAAATGTCCCGGTAACTCTCAATATTTCCTCGGCGGGCGGCACATTTGTCATCGTTGAGACGGCGGGCGGAGTAGGGCGCAGATGGGAACTCCTCCCTCACGCTGGCGTTGACTTATGAGCCGCGGGGCGGACCAGACGAGCACGTGTGATGGATCACTCCGCGTGCCTGCTGGATCTTAACGGGGGGGGGGGGGGGGGCAAACTCAAGATTCAAGATTCAAGATTCAAGATGTTTTATTTGTCACATACACACACAGGGTGTGCAGTGAAATGAAAGTGGCAATGCTCAGCAGGAATGTGCAAGGGCAACAAGTACACACTATTTACAATAAAAAACAACACAATATTTACAGTAAGTGTGTGTGTGTGTGTGCCTAAAAGGGGCAGTTGTGTGGGTCTATGTGGGGGTCCTGGTGAGGTCGGAGTTCACAGTCCTGATGGCCTGAGGAAAGAAACTCCGTCTCAGTCTCTCTGTTCTTGCAGCGTGACTACGGAGGCGCCTGCCTGACCGCAGCAGCTGAAACAGTCTGTTGTTGGGGTGGTGAGGATCCTTCATGATCCTGCCGGCTCTGGTTCTGCACCTCCTGGTGTACAAGTCCTGCAGGGTGGGGAGTGTAGTTCCAATAGTGCGTTCAGCTGAACGCACAACTCTCTGCAGAGCCTTCCTGTCCCGAGCGGAGCAGTTGCCAAACCAGGCTGTGATGCTTCCTGTCAGGACGCTCTCTACAGCTCCAGAGTAGAAGGACTGAAGGATCCTCTGGGAAACTTTAAATTTCCTCAGCTGCCTGAGGTGGTAGAGGCGCTGCCTTGCCTTTCTCACCAGAGTGTCTGTGTTCGTTGACCATGTCAGATCCTCGGTGATGTGGACTCCCAGGTATTTATACCCGCTCACCCTCTCCACAGTAGTCCCGTTAATCCCCAGTGGTGAGTACGTCCTCTGTTGTTGTACCCTCCTAAAGTCCACAATCAGCTCCTTAGTTTTGGTGACATTCATGAGGAGGCTGTTGTCCTGGCACCAGAGTGACAGATCAGCAACTTCCTCCAGGTAGGCCTTCTCGTCGTTGTCGGAGATCAGGCCCACCACCACTGTGTCATCCGCAAACTTGATGATGGTGTTGGAGCTGAACCTGGCCACACAGTCATGTGTGTACAGGGAGTACAGTAGGGGTCTGAGGACGCAACCCTGGGGGGATCCTGTGTTCAGGGTGAGGGTGCTGGAGGTGTGTCTGCCCACCCTGACCACCTGTGGCCTGGCGGTCAGGAAGTCCAGGATCCAAGCACACAGGGGGGTGTTCAGTCCCAGCTCAATCAGCTTGCCGGCCAGTCTGGAGGGGACTATGGTGTTGAAAGCTGAACTATAATCAATGAACAGCAGTCTCACATAGCCCCCCCTCTGGCTGTCCAGATGAGAGAGTGGGGGGGGGGGGGGGGGGGTTAATAAACTACAGCAAGAAAAAGCGTCACACAAAATGGAAAATCGGGAGGAATGCAATTGTCCCCCCCCACGTGCACCATAATCTGACTTTTTTTTAATACTAAATCATACCATTTCTGTAAACTATTACATTATTTTGACATTTGAACAAACGTGTGAGCAACTGGTGGTTAAATGCAATGTGCCCTCTTCTAAAGGAGACCACTTTCTCCTAGTTTATTTTTCGAACACAGAACAGCTTCAGCCTTTGCCAGTGCCCTGGTTGCATCCAACTCAAAACAATAAAGTGAACCAGGAGAACGATTATCTGAGCCACCAAGGCCGATGTTATCACTTAAGAACTATTTAGGAACAACTGGATACCAAACTATTAAATCAGTCTGGCCCTTTAACCTTCTAAAAAATGTTTAATGCGTGCGTTTCAGATATTTATATAGGTGTACTGGCAAGCTCCATCCATCATTTTTTCTGAAAAACAAGAATTTAATGTTTTCCCTCATCCGATGCCTGAGAGATCAGACATCCCTAAACTTTAACTTGAGCTGTGATTGACATGCACCCAGCACACTCCCAGTATTGCTTACGCCAAAAACAGGCTGAAGAAACTCTAATCTGATTTCTAAATCTCCGGTTATGATGGCTGCGGAGGGGAGAAGTTCACCCTCCCAAGGTTTACTCTCAATAATCACACAAGACAGTCAGGGGCGGTGAAGGTAAGCAATATCTCCCAGCCGGCATTCTGTTTGACGTCTCTTCAGGACCGTGGCTTCTCCTCGCTGCTGACGGCCCACCATCTGCTGCAGAGCCCGCCTCCATCTCGAAACAGGGTGCAATATTCGGAACACTTTCGCGAGGCGCTGTAGCTTCCCCAGTATGTGTCACTCTGCTGTCAGGACTTTCGATAAGCAGTTACCGTGTGGTCGGAAGAAAAACGGGACGAAAGTTTTCTTAATAAAATAACCTTTTTTTAATTCAATAATAAAAGAAGAAGATGACATCTGACGAGCTTCACCTGAAAATCAGTCAAACAAGGTAGAGAGAAATGTAAAGAGACGATTGAGACTTCAAAAAAAGCACACGTTGACAGAGTCTACACTCCGAGCACATCACCTGAGAGACAACCCACTACAGAATGAAAGCATGAGTCTTTTTAAATTGAGACTACAATCCAGACTGTTTCAAGTTCCAATTGTGCCACAATAACTACAAATAAACTGCCCCCCCCCCCCCCCATTTGTCTTTCTTTCTTTTCCTTTTTTCTCTCTCTCCAAAGGATATGCCAGAATAAGGATACAATTGGTTCTGCTGGGCCACAATATCAAGCCTTGGCATCTTGAATAAATAAAGTGTAAACACAAACGTAAAAAAAAAAACACCATTACAAGCATAACAACGCTTTTTTGTTGTTCTAAGTAAATACATATATATATATAGAACAGATGACACCATGACTTTGTGAGAACATTTTCTCCGTGCAGATGCTGTACTCTGACTCACCTTGCTGAGGTCATCGTTGTTTTGGGCCTCTCTTGGTAACGGTGGCGTCTTCTTTTGGTTTGGCAGATCGGGCAAATTGCTGCGAATTCAGTTAAGGTTTGTAGGCTGCCAACGATTCCACTACTCCATGAAGCATCTTCCCTTTTAGGCGAGACCTTTCAGCTTCTCTGAAGTACATCAAACACATAACCCTGTGCAGGCAACACCACCGGCTCCTTCATAAGGTCCCGTTAGTATCTGAGACTTCACACGTATAGCCATCCATCTACAAAACTAAACGCACCAATAGCACCACAGAGAATATGCACCAACACCCCGAGCTCACTGCGAAGTCCAATCCAGCTTCAGGCGCGAGTTCAGATGGATAATCGCAGACCGATCATCTATATTCGCATCCAATCATGTTTCACTGGCAGAGTTGTACGCAGCAGCAGCAGCCGTGGGAAACCACAGGGGCCTCTTCCTTGTGACACTCGGCCCCTCATTGGAATTGAATTCGAGAAAAGGGTTGCATCCGCTTGGATATGAACGCCAGAGGACTCCTGGCCAGTAGACTCCTGGACCTTTTAAGAGCTTGGGTCACCTTGCTGGGGTGACCCACCACCTCGGTGACGACGACCATCATACACATGAGTTGATAGATATCGGGTTAAATAAAAGGGACGGGGGAATGTGCGATCGGCTGCCTCTGCAGTGCTAGACCGTAAACTCTAAACTACAAGCATGTCATGCATTTCCCCCTGATGCTCGTTTTTTCCTTCTTCTTCCAGCTCTTTTATTTTTGTAGCAGGCTGTTTGAGGATTCTCTGGCAAGTGTCATGCTGCAGTCTCTAGCTAGCACTGAGAAAATCATGATAGGGACTCTAAACTGGGACCGGCTGTCCTCTGCCTAGGGCTGCTTAAATAGACATGAATCTTGCTCTTGACTTGTTGATGCTCCAAATAGAATAAAGCCCCTTTAAACAATCCAAGTCTACCTTAAAACACATGTCGAGTACCATGTTCTCCCCTTTGAGCACACTTGCAGTGGTATATTTTCAGATGGTTTTTCTTTTTATTCCTTCAATGAATCACCATACTCCAGTTTTCTAAGCAAATGTTGAGCCTGCTGACCGTCTGGTTGGTGGCTGAATGGCCCTGGAATACAGCTGCTACATGCAGGACAACATCTCCAACCAAATGACATCGCAGACTCTGCAGTTCAGTCTCTGAATAGGCCGAGCTAATTGGCTACAGGATGCACATCAAAATACCCCCGAAATCAATAGCCTTGTTCCATTAGACAAGGTCAAAGGTTGATGTGCAATTATCGCTATGGAAGAGCAGGTGGCGGGTCAGGGCTTCCAGAAGAGGAGTCCTCACCAAACAATGCATCGAATAATCAACGCACACCACCTCTCATCTGCCTCTTTGTGCATGTTCAGTGCGTCGTAAAATCCCCGTCTACAGCTTTCTTGTCTCGATTACCTTGTGGGTAACACTCTCCACATACTGTGACATAATGTGCTTATATATCTCCTATTTGTAACGGGAAATGGGCTTGTGACATGGAACAGCAGGTGAATATTTCACAGCAAAATGAGCCTCGACTTTAAGCCCTTCACCAACTTATCCTCGATGTTTCAGGGCATCTGTTGAGTAATATATATAAATATATATACACTACCGTTCAAAAGTTTGGGGTCACCCAGACAATTTCGTGTCTTCCATGAAAACTCACTTTTATTTTTCAAATGAATTGAAAATTGAACATAAAATAGTCAAGACACTGACAAGGTTAGAAATAATGATTAATATTTGAAGTATTAATTTTGTTCTTCAAACTTCAAGCTCAAAGGAAGGCCAGTTGTATAGCTTATATCAACAGCATAACTGTTTTCAGCTGTGCTAACATAATTGCACAAGGGTTTTCAAATCAGATATTAGTCTTCTAAGGCGATTAGCAAACACAATGTACCATTAGAACACTGGAGTGATAGTTGATGGAAATGGGCCTCTATACACCTCTGGAGATATTTCATTAGAAACCAGACGTTTCCACCTAGAATAGTCATTTACCACATGAATAATGTATAGTGTGTATTTTTGATTAATTTAATGTTATCTTTATTGAAAAAACAGTGCTTTTCTTTGAAAAATAAAGACATCTCTAAGTGACCCCAAACTTTTGAACGGTAGTATATATATATATAGGTAGAATCTGTGTGTTCAATTCCTCCAAATGAGGCTGGATTTCCACTGCGTGATGGGGGGGTAAAAGGATACGACGACGAGGGGCTTGTCGTAGAGAACGTAGCCGTTGGTTTCCCGCAGGGCTTTCTCTGCACTCTGCTCACTGGGGAGTCCCACAAAGGCCTGGCCTTTCATCCGGCCCTCCTTCATTAACACAATGTCAAACCTGAGAAGAAAGAAGCAGGAAAAAACCCAAAGCAGGGACACATCATTATCACTCCAGGCGTACAGCCAAAACCACACTGTTATATGTGAGGTATTCAGTATAGGAGGGCAATCGGAAAATACGATCTGCTGCTGTGACCACATAAAACAGTGGTCGTCAATGTGTGTGTGGCCCCGTTAGACCCGTCGGTTTCTATTCCAACCACTTGGTTTTTACTGATTTGCAACTTAAGCCTAAGAGAAGCAACAACCGTGAACCCTACATTGCACTTTTAAATGTTTATGACCGTCTAATATTTGGCGCGCCACAATTTAGAGGCGTTTTACCAAAGGCCAAACTGTTTCTGTGGCAGAGTTGCGTCTTCCTGTTCATCCCCGACATCTGTGTCCGGAGTCGGGCCTCTCTCCTCAACATCGGCTCGGTTTGATGACTCAGGCGGAATATTCATTTGAAGTGCTGCTGATGCGCAAGCATAAAATGCCCCTTGTGATCTCTATGTCAGGTTAGGTGCTTATTAATAACACAACACACAGTCAGCATGAATTACTAAAAACTCTCGGAGGAAAGGGACAAATTGCTGGAGTCAGAAATAGCTCAGGAAGATTTTTGATGGGCTGAAGCGCCACGGCAATAACAAACTCAGCCAGGATGCTGCGGCCCGTCCTGGTCGGGTTACATACATGTTTCTCTCGGCTCCTGACAAAGGGTTGACGTATCTCCCGTAGATGTACTTCAGGTCCTGGAAGACAAACGAAGAATGTCAGGAAAAAAACAGGCAATAAATACATTTGAATGCATCGTTGATTCTATTGTTCGTGCAGAAGAAAAGGTCACACCAAAAAACATAACCATGACATGTATTCACAAAAGAACATATAATTATCTAAAGTAATGAATGAAAACTGCAGAATGATGATCATCATCATCATCATCATGTAAACCAAAGTGGGTCAAGTGCTATAAGTGGACTTACTTTCTCTTCCACTTGCTTTGCAATATTCTTCACGTACAGTCTGCAGGTTGGCTCACCCGCTTCATATTTTTTAAACACAGACATCCGTTTTATCTCTGTTTAAAAAAAGAGAGGAGCATTTCAAAATACATGTAGAAAAGAATCATTACAGAGCTGCTCTATATAGTTAGATTTACATTATCATATCCTGGATGTAGACGGGGCCCGATCCAATCACAGCACGGAACGCAAGAACCACTGTTTTGAAGAGGATACTGGTGTGAGCGCCTTAAGAAGAGGACGTGTTCTCCTGATGTCGTGCAGCATGTACCTACAGGAACGTGCGGTCGCAGTAATGTTTGTCTTTGCTGTGAATGGGTGTAGAAATATTGATATCAATTGTGGATTTGCGCCCAACGGGTCTTTTTCTCAATGTTTGCATTTAAAGAGATGGAATATCTTCACTTCAATCTTGTCAACACACCAACTTTCGATGTGCTTTTGTATTCGCGTCGAGCCGTGCTTCTAGTCGCCGAACGAATGTCGGGCCAACAGCTCGTCGCCCGTCCTGATAAACGCAGCCGTTTGAGCTGGAGACGGCCGGGTGAGAGAGGCGAGATGTTAGAACAATGATCCGAGATGTTTAGATGCCCACCTCCCGCTGAGGGGGAACTGAAGCGTCGGGAACATTTCTCTCCGTGGTTCGACAGCTAACCCTTACATACTACTCAGTAATTTCATCCGTTGTTAATCTAAAAATATCGACGTAAAGCGGCGTGTGAAGGTGCAGCGCTCTTATCCAATTCAAGTGTCCCTCCGTTGACAAGCTGTTGCTCAAAGAATCAAGAGCAATGAACTGACTGACCGCCTCAGTTACATGACCAACAAGCCCCGGTAACGTTGGTTTGGTCCCAACTTCCCCTGAGGTTGATATTATTCGTCCTGGATACAAAAAGGGAACGGATGCAGATGACACTGCATCACTGGAAACAATGAATGTTTGGAGTACATTACGCGCTACGGAATTGTTTTGGGTGACACGTAATCTTTGATGTTTTGCACTCGGCGTTGGGCTGAGACGGCCAGCAGCAGATTGCTGTTTCACATCTCTCCTCCGTCCTCGTCATCTCGGCGTGATTTTAATCTTAGAAAGGTAATGCTGATGAGAAACATTTTGTTTAGCTCGTCTTCCTCTCCAAGGGTTGGATTGGTTTCTTTTGTCCAGTTTGATTCTCTGCCGTTGGCTGTGGCTCTTGCTGCTCACACTAACTGGCAGCAAAATCTGTTGCTGCTTCCGTCGGTCTTGCATCACTTAGACACAGAACACAGTTTCTGAGAGGATATGCGAGTGACTACGGTCACTGTTGGGATCTACGGCAGCGAATATCTTTATTATTTTCAAACATTTTCTAACGTGACAAAAAATGCCTGGATTATTATTGTTAGAAGTTCCCTACGCTGCGACATTTATTCTATTCAGATATTCAATGTGTTGTCTCAGTTTTGAAAACTAAAATGTTTTATTAATGCTCTGATGTGCACAGCTGCTGTGATTTTTGAAAGTTCCCCACTGTGGGACGAATAAAGGTATATATCATATCATAAAGTCTAAAAGGTCTGGTTTATTGATATTCCCCATCTCTAATCGGTGCTTTTCGGGGCGGCTGTAGCTCAGTGGGGTAAGGGGGTCGTCCTGCAACCCCAAGGTTGTCGGTTCGATCCCGGCTCTCCCCATTAGTTGTTGCAAGTCGAAGTGTCCTTGAGCAAGGCACTGAACCCCCAGTTGCTTCCCGGGCGCATCACTGCAGCCCACTGCTCCTTAATAACTAAGGATGGGTTAAATGCAGAGAACTAATTTCCCCTTGGGGATTAATAAAGTATATATCTCATCTCTCTCATCTTTAAGACGGTTCTTAACCCCTCCCCCGTGTGGCCCCTTTGCGGTTACCATCTCTGGAAAGCCGCCCTTTCTCCAGCTCCTTCCTGGAGACGACGTCCGAGGGGAGGTCCTGCTCCTCGTCGCTGTGCTCCTCCTCCTGTTGGGAAGCCTTTGCGGTGGGGTAAAGCTTCCCGAAGCCCTCCGCCTCCACCGCCTCACGCCTGCTGCTCGGGGCGAGCTCCCGCTCATCTGCTTCTGAAGGGGACACAAGCGGCGGACACATCACCAAGCAACTCACAAAGCCGTTGGCGTATTCATTTTGACACCGGTGATGTGTGTCACTAACATACCTGCAAACTCATGAGGGGTGAAAAAGGTGACAACAGGGGGGGGGCAGGTGACTTCTTTTTTTGTTGTCTCCACACCACATCCACGTTGTCTGATGACACCTCAAAGCTTTTATAACTACGGTCTTTTGATTGTTCTGACTGTAAATCTAAATAATAATAACAAACATTTTAAGAAAAAAGGTCCTCTGAATAATTCAGTGATCGGGCCCTAATAATAGTAAAAACAACTTTACATTATCATTATATATAATATGGTTAAAGTCATTCATTAACCAACTTCCTTTTTTTTCTTCTTTTTTTTTTACTTGTGTGCTCTGCTGAGCTTTGAGCCTGTTCCATGATTCTGTTCCATGAACCTGTTCCATGATTCTGTTCCCGTTCCATGACTCTGTTCCAGGAGTCTGTTCCTTCGACGTGTCCCATCGAAGAGGTTTTAATGCGAAGATCACCACATCGCATGTTCTCCGTGTCTCACTCCAATCTCATAAACGCCGGCCGTCCAATCCCCCCTACCCAAATCAAAAACTCTTCGGATCTACACTATTCACGTGGATGACCTATTTTGATTTCAAAACGGCGAATTTCGCCGAAAGATGACAAGTTTGCAGGTATGCACTACGGTGGATGATGGACAAAACAGGAAGCAGCCACTCTGCAGACCAAACGCAGATGGAAGCTTTCAAAGTTTCTCACGACCGCAGTTGGTGGACAATGTTTTTTGTCTTCCGGAAACCAAAACACGCTCGGGGCGGGAAGAGCAGATGCAAAATCCTCCTAGTCAAAATGAGTTTAATGTATTGTTTAAAATATCGAACCGTAGCCTTGTTATAAACCGATTGAGTTGGAAAGAGGGATTTCTTTGTGCAGCGGTTAATACGATGAATGCAGTCTTTTGCTAGAAATAATGTTGCAGTCAAATTGGTTTGTGCTGAAGAAGCCAGTCTTCAGAGAGCGAGGCGTAAGGACATCCATGTCTGTCAAATAGAGCACTGCTGTAATCAAATCAAAATTCATTCCTGTCTTGTAAGCATGAGTTTGAAAGGCAGCGAGGAAGGACAACTCTCGAGGAGCACCCCCCCACCCCCGCCACACACACACACACAAAAAGATGGAATTACTAAGAGCAGTGAGCCTGTACAAATCTGAGGAGGCGGCAAAAAGGTTTGTCATAAAGGTGTGTGTGTGTGTGTGTGTGTTTGTGTGTGTACGCACCGGAGCAAGAAGTGTTGGGGGGCTTAACTGAAACACTCTCGGCGGAGAACTCGAGCACTGCTTTCAAAATCATCCCCCTCCTTATCTGCCCTCCCCTCCCAAAACTCCCCTTTCCATTTAAAGAGCTTGTTTATCGGATCACACGACGCTTTCCCAAAACAAGACTAATCCAAAAAGCCTCCCGTCATAGTTTATCTTCCTCCTGCCTTTAGGAAATCTTTTGTGTTTGACTTTGAGATCTATTTTCTTCGCCAGAGAGTGAAGTTGTAGCTAGAGAGAGGGGAGATAAGGCAACCGGGGAACTGCACAGCTGACAAGCACCGTGCTAATTATTCTGTGTTGATGCACTTACTGGCTGTGCAACACGTGGCTCCGTGGTCAGGGCTTTAACTTATGAGGATCAGACCACCTCCTGCTTCTCGGTGATAATGAACATGATGTATCGTAACAATCAAATCCTTATGGTGCCCGTCTCCCTCAAAAGAGACAAGATGTGCACTTTTCTGACAGACAGCCACGCTGCCAGCCGGGCCAGCTCTTCTCATTTTAGTGACCAGCTGATCGGACTTCCACATTTAAAGGATGGCTGGTATAATTTAGCCTGATGTGCATTGGCACCAATCAGTAATCAATAACAAATAAGAGACGGGAATGGGAGAATAATAATCGATACTAAAGCTGAACGATCAGCATTTTAATCCTTTAGTCAGTCGACAGGAAATTGATTCACAGCTACTTAACATTTCCTTCATTTATCAAGCAAAAATATTGTATTCCGTTTGCAATGAGCAATTTTTACTTTATTTATTTATTACATTAAATAGAAAGTGATTCTTAGGTGAATGAAAATAGCTGTTTAAGACTTCAATATATCGATTAAAGTCATGGCAACTACAACAGAGATCAGGGACCTCCTTGACTGGACATTACTTATGTTTAGCAAAGTGTCATAAATGGGAACAAAAGACCTTTTTGAACACAGACATATTCAATCTTCCTAGATGTTCACTGGTTTGCTACTTTTCACACTTGCTTATTGTCGTGAATTTAGTATTTTGGTCGGAAAAGGCAAGAACATTAACGACATCACCGTGGGCTCCAGAACATTGTGATTAGTTTTTCTGGAAGATTAAATGAATAATAAGGAAAACTGCAGGTATGCGCTGCAGCAAGTGAATACATCAGGTCAAAGTTTGGAATCAGAGCACTGACCTCCACCTTCACCGTCAGGCTGACCCGGCCCACTTCCTTCCACAATGGCCGCCACATCTGGAACTGAAATGTGGAATTCAATTTTCCTCTGGCCGGCCGGGTGGGGCTGCTCGAACACATCGGAGGGCTGCAGCACTGGCGCACTGAGGACGGCAGAGACAATCAGCATTCTAGAAAGTTCCCACAATACACCTGGCTCCAGAGAGGCTCATGGGTTTGGGAAATTGTGTTCCGGTCAACCAGAGATATTTCCAATTCTACAAACATGCAGAGACACTGAGGCGTGTGTATGTGCGTTTGGTTTAGAAAACAGAGTTTTTGGTCAGTCGTTTAAGGGAGTGTGTGTTTGCATGGCGGGGAAACAATGCACCACTGAGCCACAAAAGGCTGTCCCTATGCAGAATATACTCTGGAGGTTTCCGTCCTCCATTTTCTTTTAGCTGCCTTAGAATTGTAAAAGCGCAGCCGCTTCAAAAACGCCTTGGCAAAGACGCACTGGGCGCAACCAGACGATAAAACTTCATTTACAAAATGGATTCAAGCGGACGTCGCGCTCTTGCCCTTGCTGTGTTGTGGGATGAGGAGGAGGAAAAAGCGGTTTGGGGTTCAAGATATATATATATAAAAAATAGAGTACGGCGATTACCACCATCTATTCCGCGAGTTGTGTCTCGATGACGAGCGCTTTCAGTTGCACTTTCGGCTGAGCTGGAGTCAGTTGGAGTCGTGTTTTCTATTTAGAATTATAAAGCACTTCGTCATTAAATAGTGCTAATATGAGTGTCTCGTCGGAGTATGATATTTTCTTTTGAATTTCCCTCTGTTCATACCACACGAAAGCAGGAAGGAAAGCCCGCCTCTTGCTTGATCCGATTGGCTGCCTTGGCCGAGTGTGACATTGACGAGCTATTATATTATAATATTATAACTGTAATGCACGCCTAAAATACACTACGAAAACGTGCCGCGGAGCATTTAAAAGGCTGTACCAAAGGAACATTTTTGAGAGTCATGTCTGGTGGGATCGACCCCTAGAATACCATCTATGCACGAGTGCCTTTAGTGTACCTCTGAGATTCTGGTTTGGGGGCATAGAGTATATCCTTGATCCTGGGCTTCTTTCTCTTTGAAGCCGTTTTGGGTCTCATGGGCCTCTTGCATGCTTGGTTGACCAGGCCCATCAGACGAACGATCCTGGAATAAAGCAAAGACAGGGATTAAGAGAGAAAGGTCTATCTTGGATTACCCGATTAATGGAGTTTAAGACATTTCCCTGAAAGCCACTTGTGATTCTAGCGACATTACGTCTGAATGAATGGCAGCGGCACTGCACAACAAAGATGAAAGTGGCTCCCTTTGCCTCATGAAGCTGTTTACGCAGAAATAAGTCCTCTAATTACTGGGCCACACCTCTCCTTGTCTTCGTCGTCCCCGCTCTCATACTCCGATTCTTCCCCGCTGGACAACTCCATCTCCTCCTCTGGCAAAGGGGGGTAGTGGGGAGGGAAGGGAGGAGGCATGGGGAAGGGTGGTGCGGGAGGCAGGAGCTCAAACTGCAGGAAAACGAAACAAACCCGGCTTAGCTTGCGAATGCCACTGGGTTCAAATGACAGACTTCGGGAGTGTCGTCCCCTGGTTGCATTGGTCAAAACCGGGCTTTGAAGATAGGAGAAGTGATTAGGCACGGCCGGCCACATGTCTATCATCACAGTTGGGGTGATCGATTATTCAAGGCTAAATCACAATGTGTTTGTCTTATGGAAAACGCTCAAACATTACCCCAACCAATAATAAAAGAAGACTGTGCTAAGAGGGGTGGTTTAATAGGGCTGTAACTGGTGCTTATGTTTTACCATCGATTCATCTGGTGATTATTCTTTTGGTTGAGGAAATGCTAAAAAACATTTTCACAATCTCCAAGAGAGCCCAAGTTGATGTCTTCCACATTTTATTTCTATTCTTACAACGTATTCACTGATTGCATTCAAGTATAAAGATGGTTGTTGGCACTGACGGGTCTTTGGGGCAGTGAATAGCTTCTTGAGTCACCAGGAAACCCAGAGAGACTTAATCAATAAGGCGCTGACGGTTGAGGGGCCTCTAAAGCTGGGAGCTGGTTAACCTCAGCGGTCGAGTTTCCTATCCTTGGACACAACCTCTCTAAAACATTTGAATAATGGCCTCTTAATAACAACGCAGATTTGCTTTTTTGTATACATCAAATAAATTATTCAGCCAAGAGCCTATTTCTCTTCATGCAATGAAAACAGGCTTACCATGGGGGGCCGGGCAGTGACTTGGCCAAACGGACACGGTAAATTCATCTTGTTCATCAGATGCAGCACCTGTGTTTTTGGAGATACGAGTATTAGAAAGGGGATTGCTGTATCTGAAGATTCCTCATAAAAGCTGGGTGGGAGCCGGTGATGTGAATATACTGCTGCTCTCAAAACAGGCGGCCGGGAACTGGGGCTCCATATGTTAAACAGATTGCAAGGCGTTTGCTTTTTCATTTAAAATACCAGGATCAAGGTGAGATTGAGGAAGAAGTGAGATAGCAGCGGTGAGGCTGAGCAGAGGCGGCTTGCCCGCAACACACTAGCACCACCAAGATGCCGAAGCTAGGAGTAGCAGCAGTGAAAACAGGCAGAGAGGCTCCCAGGGAAATGTTAAACCTATAACTCATGCCGCCCACTTATGGTTTATTATTAAAACTTGCTCCCCAAATTCAAATGTAAAAGGCACATTTTCACCGTTTGATCTTGAAGAGGTTGGATGCAGTTCAAAAGCCGTTGGGTTATTCATGTTTCTATTTCAAATGGGAATCTGAAGGCTCGAAATGCAAATTCTCACTTTTCCAAAATAATTAGGAGATTGTGAATACAGGAACAGAAACAAAAGTGTAATACAAAGAGATGATCAACACATGCATATCAAAGATGTGCGGGTATTGTACACAGAATAGAAATGATATGAAAGAAGCAGTATGCACTCACTTGGACGTAAAACTTTGGCACACTCATGAGGACATGTGTTATATTTGCCAGAATGCCATTAGAAGGTGGTGGGTATAAATATTTAAGAGTGGGATTCGATTGAAACGTCAACCTGTAGGAGAGAGAGTGAGAGGGAAAAGACTAAATTACTTTCAAAAAAGAAAGTCTGCCACTGTAACTGGCTACCTAAAATACAATACCCCCACACACACACACACAACACATAAAATATGTCAAAATAAAGGAGGCACGTGAATATGTGGTCCAGCCAGTGAGCTTCAGCGAGGTAGCTCATTCTTTAGATGACATAGCAAATATGAAAGTCGGCCATTAAGGGATGTTGGGACTAGCATGCCGTGTCAGCACCAAAGCTTGTCCTTATGTAATAATAACTTTTATAAACCAAAAGACTCAGAGGCCTAATAAACAAAGACTTCAAGTGGGGAGGGGTGGGGGGTCCAGTGTATGTTGTTTAATTTGCCACTTGGCCAGATGACAAAGAAATCTGTTAGCAGTTCTACTGGGACTGACGAACAAAGAACAAGAGGAAAACCGCCTATATTAGTCTATATTCATTGGATAACTGTGTCATAATGTTTTTGAGAACGCACTAACTTTTGCTGCAAGACGTCAATCATGAAAAGAAGAGGAAAATAAAAAAACGAAATGAAAGAAATGTAAAAATATCAATCCCGTTAATTGTATGATGTTGGCCTTTAGTCTCGGCTGCAGTAGTTGTCGTGGTGCCGGTCCATTTCGCCATACTGTGTGTCTGATTCAACACCAATGTTTGTAAATTTACTGAATGTTTAACTTAATCTGACCACTGTGTTAACTACATTCCTGTCTGGTTATTGTATCCATTTTCCTGTAACTTCATGTTTTAATGCATCAAATACAGAGAGCATCAAACGTTGCTGCTTGGTTCATCACAGAGTATAACTTTCGTCAGAATGAAAATGTCCAACTGTAGGGACACCCAAATGATCTCCAGCGACACACAATAAGAATACAAAATGTATGGAACCCAATCGAGATATCCCATTAGAACATATTCCCCTCGAGCACTTCTCGTAAACAACCCACGCTCCGAATACATAATGCAGGCATGAAAACGGGTCAGGAGTGAAAAAGGTGAGAAGGATAGGCGCGCGCGGGGGGGGGGGGGTGCTGGTGACTTCCACGAACATCGATGTTGGACGTTGTATGATAATCTGTAGGCATGGACGGATTAAGAAACCACGGGCCCCTGGGCCTGGATGTGTCAAGGCCCCCCCCCGCAAAAAAAAACCACATCGCTAACAAAACAGTCCGTATGGAACTACGGATCATATCATCATATCAATACAAAGTTAATAACAGAGACTTCACGCAAAGGCTCTGGCTTAGGGGCCCCCTGAGTTCATGGGCCCCTGGTGCCGGTAGGCTCGTTCGGTAATCCATCCCTCAGTAGGACTATTGGGGCCCTGTTACTGACATGAATGACTTAAGCCTAGCATATACCGGCTACGGCGCATCGTGTCATATCATCATATTCATATCAATACAATGTTAATAACAGCGACGTCACGCGCGGAGGCTCAGGCTCATGGGCCCCTGGGCCTGGACCCGGTAGGCCCGTTTGTTAATCCATCCCTGTCTGTAGGTCCTCCATTCTGGTGATCGGGCCCTATAATAATAGTAATATTGTGTATAATATGGTCATTCATGAACCAGCTTCCTTTTTTTTTGCCGTGAACAAGTCTTCAAGTCGTGAGCTCTGCTGAGCCTTGAGTCTGTTCCTTCAGTCTGTTCTGCCTCTTCCTGGTTGTCACAATCTTCTATACCATACCTGCCATAAATATCATGATACTGATACAATACCATAAAAACAGTATACCATAAATAAGACACTGGTATATTTATCTATAATAGTAATAAATAAAATATCTGTATGGTTCACTTTTTACCAACTTTTTCAACACTTAACAAATGGCAGTAATATTAGTATGAGCCTACAAGATATTAATGAAACTACATGGAGCCATCATAACATTGATTATACACGATGAGGCCGTTAGTCTCTGACCAGATGATACAGAGTTCATCAGGATGAGCAGCTGTAGAGTTACAGAACTTTACAGACTGAACTTAAACATTTCACTTCTGGCATCTTTTTTTATTTTTATTTTTAAAGCCGACAATTCCGCCACTTAACGCCCCTCTCTGTTAGCGCTGCGTAGTGTGCGCAGACAGCTTGACACGGAGCAGCGCGTGCGCTCTGATCGCTCTTTTAATGAAGTATCGAGACAAAAAATATGCTAAATCACATCGCTCTTAACGTTCGGGTACTTTGTTAGCATCGCTTCACCGTCCAGCGTGACAGCAACAGATGTAGCGGCTAACATACAAGCTAACCTAAACCACCAAACGCTGAAGACATCTTGACGCTGATTGGCCGAGACGCCGACATCTCCCATCAAAGATGTTCCTTGCCAAGAGAGCCACTCCATCTTTTCCCGTTCAATCACACACAACCTATAAACGCAATTGACCCCCACCCCAAAACCCCAAAACAAAAATCTAACCGATCCCACGATTTCACGTCAGTCAGTCATTCAAAGCGAAAACGGGGGCGAATTCTCAGAGGTGAGGAGTTCGCCTGATGGAATCGAACAGATCAGGAGGTGACTGAGCCAGATCCTATTTCAGCACACAGCAGGACGGACAGGCAGTCCTGGAGCGAGCCGGAACAAAGACCACCCGGTACCACCAACTGGCAGGACAGACGCTTCACGGCGGCCCAACCATCTAATTGGACCAAAAGGCTGCCGACGGCTCCTTTGGGACAGAGTGCATCATATGTGCACATCTAATTGTATCGTGTCATGTGGATGGGTAACGTCCTGGGTGTGGGAGATGGGGCCTGACACAGCAGAATGTAATTAGATTTTTTGTTGTTGCTGCTTTAACCTCACGAGACAAGAACTCAACATGCGGATACAAGTACTGGAGAGTGAAACACTAAACCACCTGCTAAGTATAACTGAAGCATTTTAATGTCATCACTCCAGACACGGGCAAGTGGCCTTATCGATGCATCAGCCAAACAACATATCATTCAAAAACCTGGAATGCCTTATCTCAATTAGGAATTTAGAAATGATCTCTGACTAGAACAGGATTCGCAAAGAACAGTTAATAGACGTGCGTTCAACACTCACCCAAGGCCCGGCGCAATGCCAGCCTCTATGAGAGGAATGTTTGGCTGCTTGGTCTCCCGTTTCTTCGGCTCTCTCTTGAATTGTTTACCACTGTAGAAAAAAGAAAGAAAAAAAGTACACATTACAAAAAAATGTCGACTGTGGCTTTCACCCGTGGCCTTGTCATGAATAAGTGTTTTCATGCTTGTTGTTCAATTTAGCTGGTTGCTGAGAATATGTCCACACTAAAGCCGAGTGAGTTTCACTCGAGCACCATGTGTAGATTTCAGTTAAAAGCGTGTTTAAATCAAACTTTTTTCTAATTGTGTGTTTGGTCAAATTAATTTGTGTTGTTTTTTGCCAATTAATGAACACAAGTCATGTCTTATCTGTAGGTGCTGAAAACAGGATCTCAAAACCACACAACTCGCCACCGACACAATCTCGATCTCACAGGGTGGTGAACAGCGCATATATTTACCTTTGCATTGAAAATGCGGAAGGTTATGTTTTGATCGCCGTGTATTTATTTATTTATTTATTTGTATGCGTGTTACTCGCATAGCTAAAAAAGTATTAAACCGAATCGCATGAAATTCGGTGGGATGATTGGTTATTATCTGGGGACCATTTGATTCGATTCATTCGGGTCAAAGGTCAAGGTCATGAAAAGGTCAAAATCTTCTTTTTACCATAGCACAGCAATTTTTTATCCAATTGGCATGCAACTAATGCCAACATGTTCATAATTCAATGCCCAATCTTGTGATATGCGAAGGTATGCGCTCTACCGAGTGCCCATTCTAGTTCAAATGTGCAATAGTAACATAGCTCATAACTACGGCCTGTGCAGATTGCGGGGGAAGAAGCAGACGACTTACCTGTCTGACACTCGTGGGTCCTTCAATACGGTCACGTGATCTTGGCATTTTGCAAACTCTGCGACAAGTGTATGATCAAGGACCTCCAACTGATGGAGCCTGTTGAGAGCCTACGACACACACAGTGAGGAACTGAGATTCACGTTTAGCTCTGACGTTATGCAAGCAAGGCTCTCTCACATATGACTACAACACCCTGCACAAACTACTCACTTTTGCTGCCGACTTCTCACTTCTAAAGGTTGCGAAAGCTGCATGTCTCTGTGGAGATGGAGAGGCGTGTTCAGGAAGGACAGCAGCGCAAAGTCAGCGGAGACACGACAGCTTGGTATGAGTGAGGCAAAGAACCTACCAGGCGACCCGTGTTCGAGAAGACCCTGACCGACTCCGCTCCAAAATACTTCAAGAGGTCCTCCTTCTCGTCCTGCCTGAGCTCGGCTGGCAGGCGGCGGATCAGCAGCGTTTTGCTGATGTTCGTTTGGACCAGGTCCTCACTCGTGTCCATTTCTCTGCGCGGGACAGCAGGCAGAGAGATGCTGCAGTGAGACCAACACAGGCAACAGTGCTGGGCAGCGAGTTGGGTCCTCTTAGTGTGTGACCCGTTGTATTTACTGGTAAAGTTATTGTTATTATAAAGGAGTGAGCAGAACAACAGCAGTCCTGCAATAACCACTCAAGCTAACCTGAAACTCGTTGAGGATGGACATAACATGTTACATTACACATATATGTCAGCAGTAATATTCTTACAAGCAGCAGCATATTGTAAATCATTAGCTATTATTACTGCTACTTGCATTTTTTTAAATCGAGGTTTATTTGAACACAGGTTGTCGCACTGTTTTCTGAACAGTGCGGCAACCTCACAGGGCTAAGCTAGCTCTAACCTTAGCTCAGCTCTAGCGAACCCAATATGCCAGCGAAGCCAACGTGCAGCAAGCCCCGAGGTTTATTTACCTTGTGATTTATGCCGTGAATAACTGTGAGTTCCCTTGTGATTCCAATACATTGGACCCAGACACTGGGACAGTCAAGTAATGTTTAAGCAGGCAATTCTGAAATACGTTTAGCGCACCAGCCCGCCGCGGCTGCAGGCAGTAAACATGTCCACTTCCGCGCACCTCTTCTTCTTCTACGGTGATTTCGGGATGATGACAAATAGCACCGCCACCTTCCGGACTGGAGTGTGGCGCCGTCCCGTAACATTGGTTCGATGTAGCGCGTGCGATGGGGTGGAAACTATAGCGAAGAATCACGAAACACACGCACGTTGAAGCAGAGCTGGTTTTATTGGTGATAGTAACAATGGGGCACACTTCTGGAATGAAAGGAGACTGCGAAGGAAACAATAAGTGTGTCTGTGTTGCAAATTAAGGCTTAAATATCCTTGCTCTGTGTCATGTAGAATAGTGCAAGGCTGCATTCCAGTGGTCGAAGTTGAGAACTAAAATAGCTATGTTAAAGATAACATAGCAGTCAGTTCTGGGCCGACTCTGGCTGTCTTCCGCCAGTGTCGGCTGACTCACGTACAGATTATCAGTGTATATGCCAGACTTGGTCCAGAAGTGGACGTAGCATTACAATATGTAGGTAGTAAAGCTATTACTGGGCCAAAGGTTGTTACATAGGTCATGGCCCAATACTATGCCGTTAGTTTTTGGCCCACAACACCGACTGAATGCAACAGTGTGAAGTATACATGTCGTTGCTGGGCCAGAACCGATAACACGAACATCAACCAGCATTTCTTTATGCCAGGTGCAACAGGGAAGGTTACATTGTTTTTAACGACAGCCTGTCCCGAACTGACGCACTCGTCTACATTTCACAAAATGCAATTGTCTTGTCCAACAAACTGCCAGTTAAATACACATTATAAAATAGCACATCTACCTAGTTTTTATTCCATTAGTTTTTATTAGTCAATCACTGTTGTAAAAGAAAGTAAAGCTGATCGTGTGAAATCCCGGGGGAACACCAGCGGGAGACCCTGATGAATATACCAAGCGCTCCTCAAAACCTCGACGTGGTTGGGAAACAAGTCTGCCTTCAAGTGCGCAGTGAATTTCATCGGCGTCAGTCCACTATCGGTAGTAAGTACAAACATATGTTAAAAATATATATTTGAGTCCCCACAATCGAAAGGTTGTCTGTTAGTAGTGCGCACTGTGTTTAACAGTTTCGATACCTATTCTTTCTCAGCTGAATTTGTATTAGCGGCAGCTATACTCTTGCTAGCTAACGTTAGTTCAGTCAGATTTCCACAGAGTCAGAGTTTCAGAGTTTTTCTCATTTAAATATAAAGGGGGGCTGTACGTTTTTCATAGAGGAAAGCTCTCATTTTAAAAGCTGATATTCATATCTTTTTAACGTCAAACTCCCTCCCTCATTAAAACCTGCCGTGTCATGCCAAAATGTGATCGTCTGCCAGGAACTGACTGTCGTTTGAGGCACTGCGGTCAACTCAGCCGACACTCGGATCTCCGTGGTCAACTCAGCCGACACTTACATTTCTGTGCGCCTATAGACTGATGTTGACGGTAAACGCATTCGATCGGGAGCGCGCGAGGGTTTTGATAAAGTTAGCGGACGGATTCACGTGACACAACATCCGGTTTTGCAAAGTTAGCGGAAATAACTACGTGACACAACATCCGTTTTTCAAAATAAGATGTCGACAAATCATACACTAGCATATACAAGTAAACAATTAACTGATTTTGAATCTTTATAGATCGTTTATGAGATTTAGCTTACATTATGCTAACATTAAAACGTGTTTACTGTACCAAGGAAGAGTTTATCAAAATAAAACTCAGACTTTTGTATATTAAAAAAATCCTGTATATATATTTCCCCAACAGTTCCAGGAAATGAATGATGCAGCTGTGTTCAAGACAGTCCTGACTTCCATTATCCTGGGAATCAGACATATCTATGTTCCCAATTGGGAGATATTTCAAAGTAAGTCCTAAATGTTTACGAGAAATCGGTCATTTCTTTCATGTTTGAAGTGCTTTATATAACTTGTTCCTCATAATGCCCGGCATTGACTAATGTAGCTGTGTTCAGGACAATCCAGACTTCCATTATCCTGGGAATCAGACATATCTACGGACCCAATTGGGAGATATTTCAAAGTAAATGTCCTAAATGTTTAAAGAAATCGGTCATTTCTTTCATGTTTGAAGTGCTTTATATATGTTTTTCCCCATAATGCCCGGCATTGACCGATGCAGCTGTGTTCAGGACAATCCAGACTTCCATTATCCTGGGAATCAGATATATCTACGGAACCAATTGGGAGATATCTCAAAGTAAAAGTCCAAAATGTTTAGAGAAATCGGTCATTTCTTTCATGTTTAAAGAAATCGGTCATTTCTTTCATGTTTGAAGTGCTTTATCTATGTTTTTCCCCATAATGCCCGGCATTGACCCATGCAGCTGTGTTCAGGACAATCCAGACTTCTATTATCATGGGAATCAGACATATCTACGGACCCAATTGGGAGATATCTCAAAGTAAATGTCCAAAATGTTTAGAGAAATCGGTCATTTCTTTCATGTTTAAAGTAATCGGTCATTTCTTTCATGTTCGAAGTGCTTTATATATGTTTTTCCCCATAATGCCCGGCATTGACCGATGCAGCTGTGTTCAGGACAATCCAGACTTCTATTATCCTGGGAATCAGACATATCTACGGACCCAATTGGGAGATATTTCAAAGTAAGTCCTAAATGTTTACGAGAAATCGGTCATTTCTTTCATGTTTGAAGTGCTTTATATAACTTGTTCCTCATAATGCCCGGCATTGACAAATGTAGCTGTGTTCAGGACAATCCAGACTTTCATTATCCTGGGAATCAGACATATCTACGGACCCAATTGGGAGATATCTCAAAGTAAAAGTCCAAAATGTTTAGAGAAATCGGTCATTTCTTTCATGTTTAAAGAAATCGGTCATTTCTTTCATGTTTGAAGTGCTTTATCTATGTTTTTCCTCAAAACCCCAGGCAATGACTGATGCATTTTTTTCTTGATCTATGATTCAACCCATACTGACTGACCTACACTGGCAATAACATATTTTCTTTGTACAAATTAACTCTCTTCTGTTCGTTTCTTATATACAGCACTGATGTTCTTTGGTAAGTTTGACCCGGTTAATGTTTAATCACAAAAAAGAAACCAAAAAATCCTAATAACCATAGTTTCTACATCATCAGTGTTGGTGGAGTTTTTCTGCAGGGGACAAATAAAGGTTCCCGTCAAAATAGTATCTGTATTTCTCGCACAGGTGGGGTCGTTAGAAAGTGAGTGTCTGTGTGTGGGTATGAGATTGGGATGAAACAGGGTGTGTGTCACTCGTCAATCAGACAGTCTATTAGAAGTACTATAGTACATATTTATTAGGAGAGACATGAAATAAACCCTTACATAGTGTCACATGTCCAATAAAGGTGTATTTAGGGGGAAAGTGAGAAGATGATAAACATTGTTTGTTCTGTAAAGTGTGCTTTTCATGTAGGGTGATGGGCACACAGCGGACCACGGTATGGTCACACCGTACACCCCGGCACGGTTGCTCCGCTCGGCAACAGCCAATCGACTTGTGACTCCTCCACCTCGAGCTAATCACTCGAAATCCAGACTGTTTGCTGTCCTGGCTCCTCAGTGGTGGAATGAGCTCCCCACTGACATCAGGACAGCTGAAAGTCTCTACATCTTCCGCCGGAGACTGAAAACACACCTTTTCCGACTATATCTGGATTAAAACAGATTTGCACTTCTGTGGCACTTAAATAGCACTTACTTATGGTACTTTTGGAGTTCGACTATGTTGAGGAAATGTTACTTCCTGTATTCTTGTTGTTCTTAGTTTGTACTCTAGGTTGATGCACTTATTGTAAGTCGCTTTGGATAAAAGCGTCAGCTAAATGACATGTAATGTAAAAGCAGGATATAGATGGTTCCCATAACAACCACCTGGTTCTTTTGCTTGAAGTTTGAAATGTGTACAACTTTATATATGGGGCTTTGAACATGGGCGTGTACACAGAAAAATCAGCAGAGCCAAATTAACACTCTCAGATTTAAATTTGTTGGGGAGTCAAGCATAGTTTGATAACGGTTTACAAGTTAGCTGATGTTCATCACTGCGTCTTAATTATGATAAAGCAAATTCAATTTACTAGATCAAGACTTTTGATAGTAAGGTATTGACAACAACTTTAATATTAAACTCTTTTTACCATGTTAATGTTTGGATGCGTTACAGATCAACTTTGAGGACTACGAAGGGATCGTGTCTTTTGTGAATGTACACAACACTCACTGGAAGTTTCTGGTTAGTAGGAACTACATTTATATTCATCATTATGGTCTTTTATTGTTTTATGGATGTTGTGAATAATCTTTGACTGATATTTCATGTCATTCTTGTGTTTTTAGTACATCAGTGCTGCCCAAGGCAGCATTTATTTGGTGGACCCATTCCACACATCCACAGAGCTGGCAGACTCCAACAATACTGCCAAAAGATTCCGGTACTTTTCTAATTTAATTTTTCTGGGACCTAAATACATGTATTTCATTCCCTTATATCTATCATGTATTGTAATAATTATGGTATAGGTGATAAAAGAAATGTAAGTATAGAGGCAACTATCAGAAGCAGGTATAGTTCGAATTGCATAAGCCCTTAAACCAAGGTTTAATCATATTCCCTGAATCAGGGAATACCTTGTTACAGAGGTTCTAAACCCATTTACATCGTGTCACCCAAAGTTAAAGCTTAGCATGTGGCTGGGACTTTGTAAGAATGCAGTGAGAACCCACGTGCGATTAGACAGGAGACTGAAGCAGCATTCAATTAGTTTAATTCTCTTTGCCCGACAGCCAAACAGTATGTCTAACTTAGTTAGTTGGTGACCTCTAATGTGCTGTGCAGAAATAAAAAAAACTAAGACAGATTAGAAGTTAAGATGAAAAGAGAAGCCTTTCTCTGTATGGTACTAATGAGTGAATCGATATTTGATTAAGCACAGAAAACATTATATAACAGAGCCTATATAGTCTGTATGTTAAGTAACAGTTGAAGTCAAAGATTAGACAAGGATGTTATTGGGTTGGTTCATGAAGCTTACAAACTGCTGGATAGCTCCCTTGCTGTTCCCGGGAGCAGGAACAGCACCTTGGAGAGCGTTGCAACGCACAGTCTGACAGACAGACAGAGACACAGATTATATCACGCACTTTTAGTTATGTCCAATATTTCTGGATGTAAGGCTTTGACTAGAGTTACAGAGGCTTCCAGAAAGATGTTGTCAAAATGTGGGAGCCCAACAACTTACAGAGACATTGACGTCGTTTTCGCATATTACATACAAATTTCATGTGTATTGTACATATAATTCACACTGACATTTTCATGAAATATTCTCACACAGTGAGTACTTCAAAATGCGAAGGATCTGCCACAGCAAGTCTGACTGGGTGGATATCAAATGGAAGGGAGCGGTTCTGCAACACCCAGTGCAGCAAGATGGCAACAGTTGTGGGTTGGTGGTAATCATGGTGAGATTAATATTACTCTAAGACCAAGCTTTTCCCAAATTAATATTTATCAATTCTGTATTTTTGATTTGTTGGTTTAACAGCATCTGCAATCGCTCACATGTACATCACATATTGTGCCATTGTTTAGATGGCAAACGAAGTCATGGAGGCCTTCCCAATCATGCCAAACATGGTATTTGGCACGACAATAAAAGAAATGGAAGATCAGCGGAAACAGTTCGCTCTGAAAATATTGAAAGCATCAGGTGAGTGAGAACTTTTTCTACCCATATTTTTTTTGTGTAGTACTCAAGATCTAATAAGTGTATTTTTATCTTAGTGTTTGAATCGGAGGACAAATGTTCGATGTGCTCGGCCAAAAAACCACCCGGTCCAGGGCCTGCTTTCACTGACTGGGTAAGTAATTATTTGACTCGCATCAGTTGTTTGTTTGGGCAATTTGAACATATTATTTGAAAGATAATAGAGGGATTACGTTCAACAAGTAAATGGAGAATGACATGCAACAAAGAGCTCTGGCCGGAGTCCTACCAGTTCATCATCCGTTTTAGTCTTCTGACTGCATGATAGTGTTTATTATTTTAAGATTGTTGACATCATGTGATGGTGAGCTGATAAATGATCAAATGAGAAAAAAAACATAGTAAAAAAAAAGAGGCTTATTTTGAAGGTAAGATCATTTTAAAATAAAATGTATACATTATTATTTTGGCCCCCAAACTGTTGAACATTGTAATAAATGTAGCACATGGTGTAATTAAAAAAAAATGTTTTAATTGGAGAACATTATTATCTTAAGCTCCAAACTGTTACATTATAAATAACAAAACAACATGTAACCGTGGTCAAGTTAAAGGTGATTAATTTTCCCTCTTTTTTTAGATTCAGTGTGACAGCTGTTCCCGCTGGTTCCACAGCCAGTGCCTTGGAATGGACACACAAACCGTTCAGGAAGCAGCAAATTCCAACTGGAACTGCTGTCTGTGTCCCGAATTATTGTATGATTAGTCGAATAAAAAACGACGTCCTGAACACATCTGCCTCAGTCATTTCCTGGGGTTATGAGGAAAAACATATATAAAGCACCTCAAACATGAAAGAAATGACCGATTTCTTTAAACATGAAAGACATTTAGGACATTTACTTTGAAATATCTCCCAATTGGGTCCGTAGATATGTCTGATTCCCAGGATAATAGAAGTCTGGATTGTCCTGAACACAGCTGCATCGGTCAATGCCGGGCATTATGGGGAAAAACATAGATAAAGCACTTCAAACATGAAAGAAATGACCGATTTCTTTAAACATTTAGGACATTTACTTTGAAATATCTCCCAATTGGGTCCGTAGATATGTCTGATTCCCAGGATAATAGAAGTCTGGATTGTCCTGAACACAGCTGCATCGGTCAATGCCGGGCATTATGGGGAAGAACATAGATAAAGCACTTCAAACATGAAAGAAATGACCGATTTCTTTAAACATGAAAGAAATGAACGATTTCTCTAAACATTTTGGACTTTTAATTTGAAATATCTTCAAATTGGGCCCGTAGATATGTCTGATTCCCAGGATAATAGAAGTCTGGATTGTCCTGAACACAGCTGCATCGGTCAATGCCGGGCATTATGGGGAAACACATATATAAAGCACTTCGAACATGAAAGAAATGACCGATTTCTTTAAACATTTAGGACATTTACTTTGAAATATCTCCCAATTGGGTCCGTAGATATGTCTGATTCCCAGGATAATAGAAGTCTGGATTGTCCTGAACACAGCTGCATCGGTCAGTGCCGGGCATTATGGGGAAGAACATAGATAAAGCATTTCAAACATGAAAGAAATGACCGATTTCTTTAAACATGAAAGAAATGAACGATTTCTCTAAACATTTTGGACTTTTAATTTGAAATATCTCCAAATTGGGCGCGTAGATATGTCTGATTCCCAGGATAATGGAAGTCTGGATTGTCCTGAACACAGCTGCATCAGTCAATGTCGTGCAATATGGGGAAAAACATATATAATGCACTTCAAACATGAAAGAAATGACCGATTTCTTTAAACATTTAGGACATTTACTTTGAAATATCTCCCAATTGGGTCCGTAGATATGTCTGATTCCCAGGATAATAGAAGTCTGGATTGTCCTGAACACAGCTGCATCGGTCAATGCCGGGCATTATGGGGAAAAACATATATAAAGCACTTCGAACATGAAAGAAATGACCGATTTCTTTAAACATGAAAGAAATGACCGATTTCTCTAAACATTTTGGACATTTACTTTGAGATATCTCCCAATTGGGTGCGTAGATATATCTGATTCCCAGGATAATAGAAGTCTGGATTGTCCTGAACACAGCTGCATCAGTCAATGTCGTGCATTATGGGGAAAAACATATATAATGCACTTCAAACATGAAAGAAATGACCGATTTCTTTAAACATTTAGGACATTTACTTTGAAATATCTCCCAATTGGGTCCGTAGATATGTCTGATTCCCAGGATAATAGAAGTCTGGATTGTCCTGAACACAGCTGCATCGGTCAATGCCGGGCATTATGGGGAAAAACATATATAAAGCACTTCGAACATGAAAGAAATGACCGATTTCTTTAAACATGAAAGAAATGACCGATTTCTCTAAACATTTTGGACATTTACTTTGAGATATCTCCCAATTGGGTCCGTAGATATGTCTGATTCCCAGGATAATAGAAGTCTGGATTGTCCTGAACACAGCTGCATGGGTCAATGCCGGGCATTATGGGGAAAAACATAGATAAAGCACATCAAACATGAAAGAAATGACCGATTTCTTTAAACATTTAGGACATTTACTTTGAAATATCTCCCAATTGGGTCCGTAGATATGTCTGATTCCCAGGATAATAGAAGTCTGGATTGTCCTGAACACAGCTGCATCGGTCAGTGCCGGGCATTATGGGGAAGAACATAGATAAAGCATTTCAAACATGAAAGAAATGACCGATTTCTTTAAACATGAAAGAAATGAACGATTTCTCTAAACATTTTGGACTTTTAATTTGAAATATCTCCAAATTGGGCGCGTAGATATGTCTGATTCCCAGGATAATGGAAGTCTGGATTGTCCTGAACACAGCTGCATCAGTCAATGTCGTGCAATATGGGGAAAAACATATATAATGCACTTCAAACATGAAAGAAATGACCGATTTCTTTAAAGATTTAGGACGTTTACTTTGAAATATCTCCCAATTGGGTCCGTAGATATGTCTGATTCCCAGGATAATAGAAGTCTGGATTGTCCTGAACACAGCTGCATCAGTCAATGCCGGGCATTATGAGGAAAAACATATAGAAAGCACTTCAAACATGAAAGAAATGACCGATTTCTTTAAACAGGAATTTTTTATCATACAAAGTCTGTTTTATTTTTATAAACTCTTCCTTGGTACAGTAAAACGTTTTAATGTTAGCATAATTTAAGCTAAATCTCAGAAACGATCTAGAAAGATTCAAAATCAGTTAATTGTTTACTTGTATATGCTAGTGTATGATTTGTCGACATCTTATTTTGAAAAACGGATGTTGTTTCACGTAGTTCTTTCCGCTAACTTTGTAAAACCGGATGTTGTGTCACGTGAATCCTGCCGCTAACTTTATCAAAACCCTTGCGCGCTCCCGATCGAATGCGTTTACCGTGAACATCAGTCTATAGGTGCACAGAAATTTAAGTGTCGGCTGAGTTGACCAAGGAGATCCGAGTGTCGGCTGAGTTGACCGCAGTGTTTGAGGCACCGGTTAGCTCACGATTTTTTAGTTTTCCATTGATAAAATTCAATACTTTTGAATCAGAAATGGAGGTTAAGGTGTAAGTAAGCGGAGAACATATCACTTGTTGACTGGTGATAAAAAAATATCTAAAACGACAATAAAAAAATAATAAAAACACGGATTTCTCAAAGAATCGAACAGCCGACTTGTGCACCTGCTGTTCTGTTCATTGCTTGTGAACTACCATTGAGCTCTAGGGTATTTCACCCGATTACCCGATTTACATTACAATGTACTTTAACAAAAACTGACTTTGAGCAAATTAGGTAAGTAATATAGTAACTTTGGAAGACATTAATATGTATATAATATATTCTAACACTGACTGCCTTTTCTTCTTACATCATAGACCAACCTAACTCAAATACGTGATTGCATAGGCAACTGCCGCTTTGTGCATTAAAATTGACAGCTTCACTCCTGAATCCTGCAGCTGGTTTACTCAGATCCAGTTCTCTGAGACTGGAGGGTTTGACTTCAGAGCTGATCCCAGAAGAACAGCCTTCCTCTGTGATCCACACTGACAGTCTGTAAACACAAAACAACACAGAGTTTATTATATCAATACACAATGAATCATTATTGACATCATGAACACAGTGGCTTTCACTTTGGTTTCATCTTCTTCTGTAAACAGACATTTAGTTAAAATCACGTCAGTGAAAGAAGAAGAAAAGATGACAGAAACAATCTGTTCATCATCCAATCAGATGAGTTCATGTTAAAGGTGAAAAGCAGCTGATCATTTTCAAGTTTGAGCAGGAGGCTGATCATCAGGACCAAAACTCAGTGGCCTGGTTTGATTATGACTCAACATGAAAAGAAACCTTTTTGATGAATATTGTAAAAACACTTTTTTCAAAACACAGTTCTTCATGTAATAACAATATCTGTACAATTATTTATTGTGGTTCAGTATATGTAGTCTGACTTCCTTCATGTTATGTCTTTGACAATCAAACCTATATAGCCCTCACACACCTTCAGATTGTTCTTCCTCTGTGAGACTCTAGCACTGTTCTGATCCTGTTGACCCTCTGTCCCTTGGTTAAGCTGTCTGATCCCTGTGAACCTACCAGCCCGGTCCTGTTGATCTCACCTGCCTGATGTGAATATAATTTGAAATCCCTAGTGATCATTTTGGCTGTGCGGCGCTAGACTCGAGAAGTCGGGCCCCTATGTCAGGCCGGCATTGGGGAATGGGGCGAGGTTAGGCCGTATGGAAGCTCTGCAAATATTTAGTCTTATGGTTGAGACAAGCTAGCTACATTATGATATAGTTTCAAGGTACAATGAAACTTAGACTCCCATCATCTCGAATGTGCAATAGAATAGTCGAATGGTGGACATGACGGCTAAAAATAAGATGGGGCCGCAATCCCTGTCCAGCTGTAAAACCTGGCCCACTGAAACAACTAAAGAATAAAGCACAAAGTCTGACTTTGGTGCAGATTACGTAATGGATCATCTTGTGTAAATGGGGACCAAAAGTAATAACATCACCAGACTGTCGCGACGAGGCTATTTTTCATGCGCAGGGGAGTTTTCAACGACCGTTCAGCGCGTCTTTAAACTTGATGCCTGCTCCTGAGTCTAAGCTTACGGCTACTAACACCCTTGATATTACTTTATCGAGCCTCATGCTGGATGTCTTGCAAACTAAGTTTGGCGTTCCGTTTCCCGAACTCGTACTTTTTGGGTTTTGATTGCTTGCAATCTCTAAAATAGAGGGTATTACTTTGAGCCCTTGCATTGTCTCTAATACCCGTTTGTCTTATGTTCCAGCCAAAACCGCTCAATACAGACTATCTAAAAATTTGCGCTGGAGTGCCTCACTAACCAGGGGTTCAGGACATATCCCCAACTGATAGACTCACGAGGTGCGCATGTAGGTTGAGCCCGAACCTCGGGTTCACTAGCACAACTGAGGTAGTTTTAGCAGGGGAGTTTCTTGACTTAAAGAACGTGCCCCATATCTCAGTATCCGCTGGGTGCGACGGTCTCATCAGTGACCTTCTAGATATCCTTGCTCAGACGGCGATTGAATAAGATCACAATCCTACGCCGATCGATGCAACAGGCTTACGATGCGTATAAATCGTATAACCTAATGTCCTACCACTTTCAAACAGGGGCTAAATTTGTTTCAACTTTGAGTAGCTGGTGAGCACACAACAACACACAGGAAATAGAGTGATTGTAACAATTCGCTTCCGCCGATGAATGGGCCCCCGGAGTGATTAACACCAATTTTAGTACTAACAGGGTGAACCCACCTTGAGCGAGCAGATCATAAGACCCGCTACTGGGACTCTGGACCCGTTGCATGGCCGGTATCCTGGTTCTATATTCTGTGCACTAAGGCATAAAGTGGCCCCGCCAGTATATTAATCCCGAAAGTCAAGTTAGAAGCATTCCGCCCGGATTTGAAAAAAAGCCTCTCCTCTCTCTGGATGGGAATAGGGGTTGACAGCTGCCGCTGGCGATCATCAGCTAATGAACCAACAGGAATACAGTCAACTAATCTAAGTACGAAGACCCTAAATTCTGTCGCAAATCGTTTCAGTATTTGACGCAACCGGTGAATTGAGTTCAATGGGGCTCCGACTAGCATCAACTTCAGGCCCCTTGCAGCCACTGTCGGTTGTGCCCGGAAAAAGCGAAACAATGTCTCCCCATGGAACTGTCTAGACCTTTCGTAAGGGGGGACTTCATCGCTCGTTCAGACAGACCACTCACCACTCTGACTTTGCTTACGTTGTATTGACCTAGTGATCCAGTATTTACCAGATTCTCCATCGGATGCCTTGTCACTCTGCAGGAAGTACGGAATGTGCCTTCATTCTAAAGACGCTGGTTACGGTGGATCACCAGATAGCCACGGGTCTTTATCTGGCGGTTGGCCGAAGGAGCTATCTTTTCGCTTGAGCCAGCAAGTCGTCGGTACAAAAAATGTGTAAGCATGACCTTGCAAAGGGTATCGTTATCCTACGTTGCTTCCATGGATTAGTGCTATTCGGGCATGAGCACTAGTCATCCCCGGGTCATTTACAGGGAGTGATCGATTGCTACTCATACCGAACAAGATCATATTAAGTAGTCGATCTTTATTTGCCGTAGAGACGTTGGGTGCAAAACGACCTCACGTAGACAGTCTATCAGTTCTAAGGACAAACGGCCTACAGGGTCTTTACTATGCTCAGAAAATTTTGATCCATCTCACTAGCCCCCATTAGAAAGAAAACTGTTTCTGAATGACTTGTCCTGAACTTATGGAAACAATCTATCTCTAATCGCTTGCCTATGAGATCCACAGATCATGTATTAATCGACTCCAGATTCAGACGTATTAAATCACTCCTTTGTTAGGAACAGGTTTGAGGAGCTACAACGTGACTCTCTAGGTAGCAGAGATAAGCCAATTTCTTGAGTGTCACCAGGATGTTACAGCTTCGTGCACTCTTCGGTGTTAATCGAATTCAAACAGAGGTCCCCTGATTTACGCTGCAAGAAGAAAGATCTTCAAGGCCTGGGTTCAGCTACCATGGTCATATTTGTGGACTGGGAGGCTGGGACCAAAATGAGTCTCTATGCGTTGATCACAGTTCAGGGAAGATGTGAAGGTGCTTGCAAGGGGATCGTGTCGTTAGGCATTCAACCCTTGGGTGAAGGGCCTGGTAAATACGCTATTTTTAGACAGAAAGAAAAAAAAATCCTAGCTAATTGGTACTTCCAAGTCTCAGGCAGGTAAAGAAGTATCATTAAGTCCTCAGATCGGCGATAACCTTATTAGAGCTGTGGCTATGCCTCGCCCCAGAACTAGTGTGTCCTGAATCGGTCCACGCCTATGTAACTCTTTTGGCTTGGGGGCACCCAGTAATCCAGGATGGGTGACTTTAAATCCTGTTTCAAAAATTTGAAATCCCATTTTAGGCGTTCAGAGTGAGTTCACCAGCCTTTTACTTTACCAGATTAGGATCCTCTGAATACAATTCTTGTGACATCTACGAGAGGAGTAGCCACTGCGTAGATATGACGTGGGACGTTTTATCTGCTTGGTCGATTAATCAAGTTGAGTGCACACACGCGTAGTTCTCTCTGGTTGGGACATATCTGAGGGCACTCCACCTTTTTTTGAGCCACAATACTGTTCCAGCCTCGCATTTTGCTGTTCTCGCACCATTGGCTTAATTTCTGACCCCTTGAGCTCTATTTTTTAGGACAAGACAAAACATACTGCAACGTGGGGCTGTATAGCAGCACGGCGAAATACGGTCCCACCTATGGCCCTGAAGGTTAATGGGCTATGTTACATGTTAAAACATGCCGCATGGGAAACCTGAACTGGGGTGCCTGGTCCAGGCTAACGGTGGACTTTTGGGCCATTCCATGTGGACAGGGGTAGCGAACGTCAGTTAACCGAGACCATGTATCATAGAGACGTTCTAAAAACGCAATATTGTCGGTACAGATCTTGGCCATAGTGGCATTAGAAAACAAATCAGTGGCTGACGCTGTTCCTGGTCCCAAGGCCTGTTTTACGTCTCATGAGATCTGACCCTGAGGTGCACCGAGTGGGTAGCCCCTGACCTAATTTTCCGATTAGCTTAGTTTCTGTCCCTGCACTGTCGGCTCTGGTAGTAATCCATCAGGCGTGTAGACCCTGTCCTCGTTGTTGTCATAGCGACCCAGACAGTCTGCCCTCAGTTCCATGCATGAGACGAAGTGAAGACACCGATAAAAGATTTGCCAGAATGAGGTTAAAACTTTCCGGAACACTGGCATGAAATCCTCCATCAGGCTCTAAGAAGCAGCCTTGTATACCCAGGACAACGTTATGATATCATTATGAACACGTCAACGTAGGCACAAGCATTCATCCGTTAAAATGCTGGACCATTTTTGGCGGGGCTCAGACGGTGAAGAATTAATGGGTTTAAGCGTTCGCTTACGAAGTGGTGCTATCGATTAACAGGTCCGAAACGTGACTCTCCAGTCAACCAGTGCCGTAGCATCAGCCTCCTGAGTTTTCGAAGTGGTAGGGCGGGGGTTCACTGGCGAGCTTCGGCCGGGTAATAAATGATGTGTAAATGAACTTAGGACCCTACCGTTCTGAGCTCCGATGGTCCGCAGAACTGACTCCCTGGAGGGGTTTGGGCCCATTCCATGGCGTGTTTCCCAGGTACAGTAGCAGTAGATACTTTTCTAAAAATTTTCTAAGGTGACACAATGCAGAAGTACCACAGTGACAAGTATTTAAAAGAAAATCTACAACATAGATTCAACACTTGAAATTACTCCGGGATAGACCTGCAACTAATTGCTCCAACGCTTAGGACCGTGGGTTCTTTTCGTTAAAGATCTTTCTGTAGTGGTAGATTCGGTGTCCAATAGACGGCTCTGATACATTAAAAGAAAAACTTGAAAAAAACGGCAGACTCTTTCGGAGATAAAAAAAACTGTACTGATTCCGAGGGTCGCAACAAAACGCAGCGCCTAGTTTCAAATGGTAGGCCCTAACCGGCGTAAAATAAGAAATGCTAGTTAATGTGGGGTGATTGCAACTGGATTATTTTATGCAAAATGCGGTTGGATGGAATTCAGAATTAACGATTGTGGTAAAATCACGAATACACCACCGTTAATACGGGCTACCATAATAATCTTATGCTACTACCTCAGTAAGTTCCATTGTGTCATTAAACGAACCCCACGCAAATAAATGTTCGATTGAGTAAGGCCGACCAAAGTTGAATAAAAGCTGATCGGTGATTGTTACAAACCTGGGTGGAAAAGTGGCTCGCACAGATATGACTAAACGGATGGCTGACAGTCTTGGTCTGACCCCGTGTTTAGAGCCCTGCGATACGGTACTTAAACAGGTTGCCTCTAGGCACCCGTTTGGGATTCCGTTGACACGCTGGCTGCCCAGGGAGCGCTTTAAAGACCGTGTGGGCCTCGCCGTTTCGCCTAGATCTATTTCTATTGCTGAGGAAACGGGACCCCTCTTGCAAGCGTGCCACTTGGCCTCAAATGCCCCTAGAAAGTGACTCAAAAGCTACTGCCCTGTATGGTACTTGCCGGGGACTTGTGGACTGGTATTATGCTCCCATCTCATTCGCCGTTAAAAGCTGTGCCATGTAGGCTGAGTGTATCCAATTTTCCCTTTGCAAGAAATTGGTAATAACCGGCCTAAGTCTGATGCCATTTGGCTGTCTCTATCATTGACAAAAGTGGAGGCCGGCCCCTGACCGTGTCAGCCAATCATAGACCCTGGGTGACTTTCCGCTAAGTTCACTAAATCAGAGTCAGTATCATCCTCTATCCTTCCCCTTCAACACGGTTGCAGCCCTGAGCCAGGACGGACTAGACGAGTTGCCCTTTTAGTCTACCCTGGCCCCTAAGACGTTGATGTGAGAACTTCGGGACCCTGGAAACTGTATTCCTGGGAGGGGACAAGAGGGGGCCTCGATATTATCTATAGTCGCCGGGATGCTCTTACTGTACTGGTTCACTAGATAACCTCAGGACTCATAAAATGGCAAGTTCTTTGATGGGCTTAAGTCAAGTTTTAATCGGCGACATGTCGATGCACTCGGGGTGGGTACCAAAACTGTCTAAAAAAGCCCCTTTTGAGGCTTCTATACTTAAAAGTGGGCTTCCTCAGTTCTGTGAAAGTTAGCACTCACAGATTGGCCTTCCACCGTACCCTCGGGGAAAACGACAAGTCAGTCCGGTAGAAGACCCTCGTACGATAGGCGGGCTGCAGAGGCTGGCTCCTTAGCTGGTATTCGTGTGTACCTGGCTACACGGAATAGAAGTGCAACAACACGTCATATGTGACCAACCCCTGCGGCTTTGGGGCGACCCCAACTTTGCAGGTACCACAACCTGCGTTATGGATGAGACCCTTCACGTTGAATGTTAGCTAATCAATCATGCTTAACAGGTTTCACATACCGGAGGCGATCGGCCTGAAATCGTCCTTCAGCAATAAAGAAAATAGTCCTGATCGTGCACTATCCTGCCCCTTTCGGGGTTGCCGAGTTAAAAACATTGCTACTGTCCGCCCTGTTGTCTCGATATCATCCACATGAGATGTCTCATTCGCTGTTAAGATTCGACGAGGTCATCGTAACTGAACTTGATCTAGCCCCTACACAGCGATGCCCCGTGAAGGAAGACAGGTCACGTTGGTAGTAACGTGGCCCTAGCGGAATCTTGTCGATAGATTACGCGACTCTTAACAATCAAAGGAGGTTTGGCGATAAATGCGTACACTCACCTTAGTATCGTTCATAGAAATAAATTATAGAACAGAAAAGGCTGTAGGCAGCTGCAGGCGGCTCTGTCCCCCCTAAAAGACTTTCAATGGCTCATCACATAAGAAAAATTGTTGCACTGTATTGTCCTCAACCAATCTAGACGGGGGATCACTAAAAGTTAGAATGACATAGTTATTTTCTTAGAACTTTACGGTCAGGCAATGATGGCGTTACAAGAGCCAGCGATATGCATACAATCTGTAGCTCAGAACTCGAAATATATCGTGGGTTCGCAACCAAATCGCCTTAGTCAGTCCTGTATCTGGGTTTCCCTTAGTTGCCCCTGGGGGCAGATCCAGCCGAGCTATTTTGCCAAAACCATTTGTAGAGAAGCAACTAGTGACTAATTAGAAATCAGAGCAGATGGATGCAATGCTCGGCTAACTTATATCCTTGACTTTGATCTAAAGATTAAGCCCACTCACTGTTGCAGCCCCTCATCGCAGCCTTCTGTCGATACCCGTAGGCTTTAGTGACCCACTAGTGCCGTTATTAAGGGGTAGCCCGGATGTTAGGGCCCCGGTAAGTTCTAACTCATTTACTTTTCCATGAGAGTAAACGAGATTGGCCCCAATATGCTTCTCCGGTGAAAAAATCGTGGGGGGACGCAGCTATTACCATTGCGAACAGCCTCACATTATCTATAATAGCCAAGTTTGCTTAGAGTTGGTAGGGGGAGTTTTTTTTTTCGGTTCAACCCCGGGAGTCTGATGCGGCTGGTTATGAAACCTAAGACTGTTGTCCGTGACAGCTGCTGCCTATTTCTCTTCGCACTTCTCTCGTAAGTCATGCAAGTCTGATCAAGCCTTGAACCACTCGAAAGGGGGTCCTTGGGTAGGCGTGGGCCCCTCGAGCTGATACAAAATCGCGATGTTCAGATACCCTTTAGCCCTGATAATAAGACTCTAGCCTTGCTTTCTGAACGTGAAAAAGTAAAAGGGCGCTTTCACTTGGATCCCGTGGATACTCCAGTGAACCCACCTCATCGATCTCGGACGATGGGTGCTCAACGCATAAGGGCGTGGACTCTAGTCCTATGAGAAAACCAGTATACATTGCCCCATGGCCCCGTTCAAGACCCATCCTGAATTGACCCCTGCAGCTGGATCCTTAGCCCTAAAGCTCGACTATCACAGTTTGGCTGAACTAGCAGACTGGAGTAGTATTTTGACATATGGACGCTTTTCCAAAATCCTGACACCCTGTGGCATCTGTTCACTTTGGCTTCAAAGTAGTCCGAAGTCAGCCATACTTCGGGCTCTGTGATCTCCATAGGGCATTACGTTGGCATCCCAGACTAAAAAGTGAACCTGTCCACCACGACACAACGAGGATAACATCAGTGAACAGGACGGCTAAGTGGTCTGAATTAGCTGTGCGGATAGAGCTCCCAAGGTCAGAAACACCGCGGTTAGGGATGCTGAGATCGATCACCGTTATTACGGGCGCATACCATGACTTTGTGCCTTGAATCCAGAGCGGCAGTAACGTTCCAGCGCGTCCATTCGACTAGTTATCGTAAATAAACAAATTCATAGGACTTGTGGATAGCAGCAGTCCTTAGGAGAAATGAAAACTGGATGTTGATACTGACGGTCAATGAGTGCTTATGGTTGATTTCCCACTTTAAATAGGCTTAAATCCCCATTACTTATGTTAACTACAACGTATGGGTACTGATGGGTACTACTTTAGGTCAACAGCATCTGGCGATTGTTTGCACAGCGTCAGAAATAGTTCAAGGTATTAGCGTGGTTAAAGCTGTACTAGGCGCTTTTGCTCTCTATAAACATCCCTGCGAGGGGCTTTAATTTTGGGGCGAGTCACTATCACGCCAAATCAGGTGAAGCTCTTCAGGTGTCTGATGCGGTGGCATCAACGAGGGTTCGAGTCGCAACTGATGCATCAGCTAGGAATTTGGCTGACTGGTAACCGACTCCAGATTTGACACATTTCATGTAACATTGGCGCCCCTGCATATTTTTGGCTCAGTCAAGACTTATTCATGTTTTTAAAAACGATGCATCTCCATCAAAAGCTGTGTTCGATGGAACCGTCGCTACGTTTTGAGTGTCTGCCTGAATCTGGTAGCCAAGTTGGCTCAGTCCCAACTAACATAGTTCAGCGTGCGCTCCTATGAAATTCCTTACTGATTTGAGCCAGAAATATCTTGCAGCTCCAGAGGTGTCAATAGTGGGGACCGGAGTTCAGGGCAGAGGCTAGACAAGCACCGCCAGGTCTTGTTCGTAAGATATTCCAATGCGTCCCAGTTTGTTCACGTGCATAAGAGATCATCAGTAATCTGGGCAGACGTGGACTTTCATGTTATTTCTAAAGGTCAGCTAACCCCCTTACGATTAGAAGCAGGTACCCAGTTCCTGGCGGGGCGACCGTCCGTCATAACTATTCACTACTTGAACCCACCTCAGAGTCTCAGTCTACAATGTGGACTCTCCAGTCCAGAAGAGAGAAGTCACCCTGGAACCTGCAAAGTTGTCACCAGGTCCAGGTAAGTTAGACTAGGAGGATCAGAGCTGAGGACTGCGATGAGCTCCACAGCTTCTCTTGAGAGGTTACAGTGACCCAAATTAAGAGTTACACCATACAAACAATATGTTCAATCAGCAATTTCAACCATTTAGTAATGTTAATGTATCCATACAGAGCTTTGTTGAGGTTTTGATGATCCCAAGGTATTTCAGGCGAGCCTCTGAAGAGTATTTGCTCAGGTCAAACACTCCAGATCTTCTTCTGATGACAAAGATGAAGACCAGAGCTGACCATCGAGCAGGAGACAGCTCATCTGTGGAGACGCCCTGATCTCAGGCCTGTTGATTCTCCACCAGAGAACCATCGTCTGTTCATTTATTGTGGAACATCACGTTTTCTCTGGAGACACATTCTCACTGATCTTCTTCTTGATGTACTGGACTGTTTCGATTGTCTGTGAGCTTTTCCTGTCTGTGTCAGCAGACCTGCAGAAGAGTTCGATTGGTCTCAGGGAAAGACCCAGGAGAAGCGGAGGAACAAGTCCAAAGTCCATTTGGACTCTGTAAGGCCTGTCCACAGCACTCTGGCAGAGATGTTTGAGTTTAGGTTGTACTCAATACTTAGGCCAAAACAGCCTTGGTTTCTAGTTGTTTTTCTGCCACTGTGGTTGACACCAGCTGAAGGTCAGATGGACATGAAGAGCAGCCAGAAACTCCGAACATCAGATGGATCTAAGCAGAACACCTGGTCCCGGGTGTCCTCTCTAAAGATCTGTGAATACCCTCGAGCACAATGATGCTCTACATCGATGCCACACTCGGTCAGGTCGCATTCATAGAAGATCAGGTTCCCTTTCTGCAGCTGATCAAAAGCCAGTCTTCCCAGAGACTCAGTCATCTTCCTGCTCTCTGGACTCCAGTGTGGATCCGTTGCAGCTCCTCCATCAAACTTGACCATCTTCACTTTGGACTGAACCACCAGGAAGTGGATGTACATCTCAGTCATGGTATTGGGCAGCTTTCCTCCCTCTGTGGTCTTCAACACGTCCTCCAGAACTGTAGCAGTGATCCAGCAGAAGACTGGGATGTGGCACATGATGTGGAGGCTTCGGGAGGTCTTGATGTGGGAGATGATCCTGCTGGCCTGCTCCTCATCCCTGAACCTCTTCCTGAAGTAGTCCTCCTTCTGGGGGTCAGTGAACCCTCTGACCTCTGTCACCAAGCCAACACAGTCAGGAGGGATCTGATTGGCTGCTGCAGGTCTTGTGGTTATCCAGAGGCGAGCAGAGGGAAGCAGTTTCCCCCTGAAGAGGTTTGTCAGCAGCACATGCACTGAGGTGGACTCTGTGACATCAGTCAGGACCTCATTGTTGAGGAAGTCCAGAGGAAGTCGACACTCATCCAGACCGTCAAAGATGAACACAACCTGGAACTCTTCAAACCTGCAGATTCCTGCTTCTTTGGTTTCAGTGAAGAAGTGATGGATAAGTTGCACCAAGCTGAACTTCTTCTCTTTCAGCACATTCAGCTCTCTGAACGTGAATGGAAACAGGAAGTGGATGTCCTGGTTGGCTTTGTCTTCAGCCCAGTCCAGAGTGAACTTCTGTGTTAGGACTGTTTTCCCAATGCCAGCCACTCCCTTCGTCATCACTGTTCTGATTGGCTCCTCTCTTCTAGGCGAGGCTTTGAAGAGGTCTTCTTGTCTGATGGGTGTTTCTGGTCTGTGTGATTTCCTGGATGCTGTTTCAATCTGTCTGACCTCATGCTCCTCATTGACCTCTGCAGTCCCTCCCTCTGTGATGTAGAGCTCTGTGTAGATCTGGTTCAGGAGGGTTTGGTTTCCTGCTTTAGGGATCCCCTCAAACACACACTGGAACTTCTTCTTCAGGTTAGACTTGAGTTTATGTTGGGCTGCAGTCACACAAGTTTCTGGAATGACAACAATCATAGATGAACTTACTGAGTGGTGGTCTTCTGTTTCATTGTAAAGTCTTTAAAATCCTCTTACTGCTCTGCAGACAGTCAGCCAGCTCCTCCTGCTCCATTCTCCTCAAGAAGTTGATTGTGATCTTCAGAAATGCTTCCCCACTGCTCCTCATCTGCTCTTCATCCTCACCATCCAACACCTCTTCATCTTCCTTCTGACCAGCAGAGCCTTTTGGGTAATCTGGATTTAGGGTCTTTTGCATCTTCTTCAGCTCGTTCTTCATAAAGCTGACAATGTTCTTCTCAAGCAGCTGAAACCAAACAATACAAGCATCTTTATTGTTTTTAAATATTTAAAATGGTGTATTGAGGCCGGTTCAAAGCTTTGATATATCTCCTTAATTTCGGTTTCTAGCTTTCATTTTACATCAAAACTGTACAAGTTTCTATTTTATCAGTATTGAGTTATTATTGTTTTCTCAAAATAGTTTTACCTAATCCGTGAACATCGTGTTAATGTAGATTGTAAATGCATTCTGGGAAATATTATTGTCAATTTAATCCAATAATACCAATTTATGAAAAACAAGCACATTTCTCCATCTTCAATAAAGACCATAATGTCTTGAGTATCTAAATGTTTACATCAGAGGTCAGAGGAGGTGTAATACATACGGTCCGGGTAGGAGCTTAGCTTTAATCCATGTTCCATAAAGTTAGGGCCGGGAATCCCGAAATAACCCTGAACCAAGTAGTATTGAAACTTCTCCGATCAAACAATTCCTGAGATCCGTCCTGTTTGAGCTATCAAGCTTTCCTTGATTTAATGTGACGTGTGATAGGCCCCCAAACAGAGTACCTTCCTGTTAGCACCGTTAGCTGCTAGCTGCTGAGATGTTTGAGCTAGCAGCTAACGGTGCTATAAGCGTCAACAGAGATATCGTCGACAGCATTGTGCTTACAGAACATAGTTTTAACCTTGGGGCTACTTGAAGATGGGCGTTACGCTTCCATGACAACGGCGTCAGGACTGCGTTGTCATTGGTCCTCCTGTATGAGCGCTGTGCACTGTGGCGGTGATTAGCGAGTCAGTGCGACACACAAAAGCTCCACAAGTGAGCTAATCCCTAGAGATGCATAACTCAGCCGTTTAAATGATATTAGGCCTGAAGGTGACACATAGAGGGCGTGGCCTCTTTGATTGACAGGTGGACGTCTCCTCTGTTGCTTCACCTGCTCGTCTAAGCTCCATCAACGATCCAACTCTTTAACCGTCTCTATATTTTATACAGTCTCTGACTCACACACCTTAAATATGGGGTCCAGGTCTCCTGGGATCACTTGAGATCTCTGTTGCTGAACTCTTTGGAGAAAACAAAAGTACAAGTTGTGTATTATGTTCTGTCTTAAAGAAACCTGAAGTCAAAGGTAAAGGAGGGTCTGATCTCTGCTGATGGATCCTGATAGAAACACAGTCGCTTAATGAAAGCTCACCCTTGTTCAACAGACTGAACTCCATCATTGAAAAATATACCCATGTCCATAGACTGGTCACTCTTCAGGGACACACAGCTGGGTCCAGGTCCAGGTGAATCTGGTCTGTTCAAGACAACACACACATATGTGTATATTATGTATATAAAAGTGTTCATCAGCTAAAATGAACACTTTCAGACATTGTGGTTGAATAATATCTTATCTCACTGAGTCTCTGGAGGGGGTTGTCTTTTAAAAGTAGGAGGAAAGAACATAGACTGGTCACTCTTCATGGACACACAGCTGGGTCCAGGTCCAGCTCGAGGAGAGTCATCTCTCTGCTGATGGATCCTGACAGAAACACAGGGCTGATTCACATGTTCAGTAAAATTTGGACAGATTTAGTTTGTTTTGGTTGTAAAGCTTACCTAACAGACTGAACTCATCTTTGAAATCTATTGCGGTTGCCATAGACATGTTACTCTTCATGGACACACAGCTGGGTCCCGGTCCAGGTCCCGGTCCAGGTCCAGGTGAGTCTGGTCTGCTCAACACAACACACTCAGAGCTTAGAGGGTGAGTCATGACGGAGGAGTGGCGCACATGAGAACGGTCCTGGCCTCACCTCTGAGCTTTGGTCTGGCTGTCATGTTCCCCACACAGAGAGGTTTTAGAGGAGGGACTCCTCCTCTCTGTCCTCCCACTGATGGCTAGCAGAGTCCACACCTTCACACACACACCTGCTGGCACAACACTCTCACGCCACAGGACACACACACTGCAACAGACCGTCAAACCGGTTCAGGACGCATATTTCTTATCTATGAGGCAAACCTGCTGTTTCAAGGTTTAGCACTTATTTTATTATAAGACGGCACACTTTCATCAAATCACTGTCCTTAGTCAGATATAAATGAGAGACTATTATTACACCTGAAAATAAAATGATCACAATCAGCATCAGGAACCATTCTGCCCAGTTAAAGAGAGAAAGATCCTGATGATCCAACATGTCCAGATTCCCTGGTCAGATTCTCACTCTGCCGAACTGACCTCAGGCCGCTTACGGGACACGCTCACCTTCTGTGTGGAGGAAACCTCTGAGAAGAAGTTGCTCGTGTCTCCCCTGTAGTCCTGGTGTGTGTGTGTGTGTGTGTGTGTGTGTTTGACTCCCAGGACGCCACACGCCTCATCTTTCAGAGTCAAAGTCCAAGAAACCTGTGACGCCACAATCAGTCCAACCGTGGAGTTTAAAGGCGAACGATACGGACGTGTTTGTTCTCGTCAGCACTCCCAGAATTCTCTTGCTCACACACGCCACAAACAGCTGTTGCTGATCTGTGATTGTCCACCAGCCCAGCCTCTGATCCTCTTCAAATTATTTTCCTCCAAGACTTCAAGTCTACACTAATCCGAAAGGAGGATGACTCACGGATGAAATCTTGTATTAAAGGGCTGAACTCTTCTTGGGAGAGAGAGTCTCTGTCAACATCAACCTGTGTGTTCTCGAGAGACTGTGATCCCAACGCAGCTGCTTGTTCCTTTCGTGATCAGAGAACAACCCACTAAACGTTGGCTGAATTCTTCCAAGGCTGTACCAGGCATCCGGCGAAGTTCACCTGTCAGAGCCTGGTCACAAAGGACGGGCCACCAGGCTGCCTGCTCATGCTTGATCAAATCTCATACCCGGGGCATTGGAACTGCAGTTCCCTCAAGCTTCACCACAGAAAATGGCAGAGTTCAACAAGTTCACGTCGGAGCACCGGGCAGTAGGGGCGAGATCCCCCTAGCGACACTGGCACTCAGTGGCACTTGCCAGTAGTTGCTGCAGCTACTCAGCGGCAACTCAGTGAGTTGTCGCTGAGTACTGGCACCTAGCGGCACTTGCCACAGAGTTGCCGCTGAGTTGTCGGTGCCAGTAATTGCACTCGCCCTCTCTCAGTAGGGGCGAGATCCCCCTAGCGACACTGGCACTCAGTGGCACTTGCCAGTAGTTGCCGCAGCTACTCAGCGACAACTCAGCGGCAACTCAGCGGCAAGTCTGTGGCAAGTGCCGCTAGGTGCCTGTGCAGCGACGACTCAGTGGCGTGTTTGCGACGAGTCGCCGGCAGCAACACTCAAGTGCCAGGACAGCAGCAAGCGAACGACACTCGCCGAGAAGCTGTGGGTGGAACAACCATTGATCTGTCGTAGATCAGCTGCCGTTAATCAGTTTTATGATCAAAGAATGGAGGAGCTCCAGGTTTTTTTATTTACACTTACACTCATATACCATCATAGGTATAATGTACCCGCCTTTTTAAAATAATAATAATAAAAAAAGATTTTTTTTTTTACCATGATCATAGGCCTACTGTTATACCCCCACTATGATACTCTACTCCAGGGGTCACCAACATTTTTGAAACCAAGAGCTACTTCTTGGGTACTGATTAATGCGAAGGGCTACCAGTTTGATACACACTTAAATAAATTGCCAGAAATAGCCAATTTGCTCAATGTTATTATTAATAATTAATGATATTTATCTTTGTGGAAACACTGATCATCTTCATGATTTCTCACAATAAATATATATAGAAACAGATAAATATCAATATGCAACACTTTATTTTTATATTTTCTCTAAGTGCACATTTTCAAATTGAACATTTTTAAATGATCACTTCTAAGACAGTCTTGTGAAATCACAATATCCCATTTTAACTAGCTAGCCACTAACATTTTTTAACAAATCATGAATTACTTTGCACCATGTTTGTACAAATAATAACTCATGTAAAATACAAAAGTCAACTCTCAAATTTTTAAATAAATCATGTCACACTTTGAACTGGACACCAAATTTGTTATCTGTTTCTTTGTCAGTTAGTGGGAAGCCTGGCATTGCATGCTGTTAACTAGTGTGTTGTACTCTGGTGTGTAACTTTCCACACTGCACTCTGAGTGAGTCCTCCAGATGTGCATCAGTGAGGCCCGTGTTCTGTGTTTGTTCTTGATGAAGTTCATGTCAGAAAAGGCTGATTCACAAAGATAAGTTGCAAACAGGCTTGCAAATGTCACAGTGATGGGACGATACACCACTGTACTCCTCCTCCGTGTCAACAAGAGAGAGAGAGAGAGAGAGAGCCTGGTGGGCGACTTTGAGGTGGAGGTCATTTTGCAGTGTTACAATTTACTACCACCTGTTCAGCATCCAGGCTGAATGTTGCACTTAACTGCTCAGCAATGCATGATATGTCACGTTCAACAGAGGAAAGGTTGACAATGAGAGCACTGAATCTTATTTTTCATAAAACCTGTTCCAAACTCTATTATTCTGTTGAATGAGCTGAAGGCAGTTGGTGTTCAGGAGAACTTTGAAGAAGTCTCAGGTGTCAGAAGAAGGCTTTCAGCCTCTGCTGCACAGAGGAAAGTGTAGCACTTACTCTGTAAATGCACAGAGACAAGGTTCATCTTAGCTTTAAATTTTTTAAACACTTATCAATGGAACTTGGTGGTTTTACAACATTGATTGCCTTGCAGCCCAGTCAGCAGCTTCACTCCTGAATCCTGCAGCTGGTTTACTCAGATCCAGTTCTCTGAGACTGGAGGGTTTGACTTCAGAGCTGATCCCAGAAGAACAGCCTTCCTCTGTGATCCACACTGACAGTCTGTAAACACAAAACAACACAGAGTTTATTATATCAATACACAATGAATCATTATTGACATCATGAACACAGTGGCTTTCACTTTGGTTTCATCTTCTTCTGTAAACAGACATTTAGTTAAAATCACGTCAGTGAAAGAAGAAGAAAAGATGACAGAAACAATCTGTTCATCATCCAATCAGATGAGTTCATGTTAAAGGTGAAAAGCAGCTGATCATTTTCAAGTTTGAGCAGGAGGCTGATCATCAGGACCAAAACTCAGTGGCCTGGTTTGATTATGACTCAACATGAAAAGAAACCTTTTTGATGAATATTGTAAAAACACTTTTTTCAAAACACAGTTCTTCATGTAATAACAATATCTGTACAATTATTTATTGTGGTTCAGTATATGTAGTCTGACTTCCTTCATGTTATGTCTTTGACAATCAAACCTATATAGCCCTCACACACCTTCAGATTGTTCTTCCTCTGTGAGACTCTAGCACTGTTCTGATCCTGTTGACCCTCTGTCCCTTGGTTAAGCTGTCTGATCCCTGTGAACCTACCAGCCCGGTCCTGTTGATCTCACCTGCCTGATGTGAATATAATTTGAAATCCCTAGTGATCATTTTGGCTGTGCGGCGCTAGACTCGAGAAGTCGGGCCCCTATGTCAGGCCGGCATTGGGGAATGGGGCGAGGTTAGGCCGTATGGAAGCTCTGCAAATATTTAGTCTTATGGTTGAGACAAGCTAGCTACATTATGATATAGTTTCAAGGTACAATGAAACTTAGACTCCCATCATCTCGAATGTGCAATAGAATAGTCGAATGGTGGACATGACGGCTAAAAATAAGATGGGGCCGCAATCCCTGTCCAGCTGTAAAACCTGGCCCACTGAAACAACTAAAGAATAAAGCACAAAGTCTGACTTTGGTGCAGATTACGTAATGGATCATCTTGTGTAAATGGGGACCAAAAGTAATAACATCACCAGACTGTCGCGACGAGGCTATTTTTCATGCGCAGGGGAGTTTTCAACGACCGTTCAGCGCGTCTTTAAACTTGATGCCTGCTCCTGAGTCTAAGCTTACGGCTACTAACACCCTTGATATTACTTTATCGAGCCTCATGCTGGATGTCTTGCAAACTAAGTTTGGCGTTCCGTTTCCCGAACTCGTACTTTTTGGGTTTTGATTGCTTGCAATCTCTAAAATAGAGGGTATTACTTTGAGCCCTTGCATTGTCTCTAATACCCGTTTGTCTTATGTTCCAGCCAAAACCGCTCAATACAGACTATCTAAAAATTTGCGCTGGAGTGCCTCACTAACCAGGGGTTCAGGACATATCCCCAACTGATAGACTCACGAGGTGCGCATGTAGGTTGAGCCCGAACCTCGGGTTCACTAGCACAACTGAGGTAGTTTTAGCAGGGGAGTTTCTTGACTTAAAGAACGTGCCCCATATCTCAGTATCCGCTGGGTGCGACGGTCTCATCAGTGACCTTCTAGATATCCTTGCTCAGACGGCGATTGAATAAGATCACAATCCTACGCCGATCGATGCAACAGGCTTACGATGCGTATAAATCGTATAACCTAATGTCCTACCACTTTCAAACAGGGGCTAAATTTGTTTCAACTTTGAGTAGCTGGTGAGCACACAACAACACACAGGAAATAGAGTGATTGTAACAATTCGCTTCCGCCGATGAATGGGCCCCCGGAGTGATTAACACCAATTTTAGTACTAACAGGGTGAACCCACCTTGAGCGAGCAGATCATAAGACCCGCTACTGGGACTCTGGACCCGTTGCATGGCCGGTATCCTGGTTCTATATTCTGTGCACTAAGGCATAAAGTGGCCCCGCCAGTATATTAATCCCGAAAGTCAAGTTAGAAGCATTCCGCCCGGATTTGAAAAAAAGCCTCTCCTCTCTCTGGATGGGAATAGGGGTTGACAGCTGCCGCTGGCGATCATCAGCTAATGAACCAACAGGAATACAGTCAACTAATCTAAGTACGAAGACCCTAAATTCTGTCGCAAATCGTTTCAGTATTTGACGCAACCGGTGAATTGAGTTCAATGGGGCTCCGACTAGCATCAACTTCAGGCCCCTTGCAGCCACTGTCGGTTGTGCCCGGAAAAAGCGAAACAATGTCTCCCCATGGAACTGTCTAGACCTTTCGTAAGGGGGGACTTCATCGCTCGTTCAGACAGACCACTCACCACTCTGACTTTGCTTACGTTGTATTGACCTAGTGATCCAGTATTTACCAGATTCTCCATCGGATGCCTTGTCACTCTGCAGGAAGTACGGAATGTGCCTTCATTCTAAAGACGCTGGTTACGGTGGATCACCAGATAGCCACGGGTCTTTATCTGGCGGTTGGCCGAAGGAGCTATCTTTTCGCTTGAGCCAGCAAGTCGTCGGTACAAAAAATGTGTAAGCATGACCTTGCAAAGGGTATCGTTATCCTACGTTGCTTCCATGGATTAGTGCTATTCGGGCATGAGCACTAGTCATCCCCGGGTCATTTACAGGGAGTGATCGATTGCTACTCATACCGAACAAGATCATATTAAGTAGTCGATCTTTATTTGCCGTAGAGACGTTGGGTGCAAAACGACCTCACGTAGACAGTCTATCAGTTCTAAGGACAAACGGCCTACAGGGTCTTTACTATGCTCAGAAAATTTTGATCCATCTCACTAGCCCCCATTAGAAAGAAAACTGTTTCTGAATGACTTGTCCTGAACTTATGGAAACAATCTATCTCTAATCGCTTGCCTATGAGATCCACAGATCATGTATTAATCGACTCCAGATTCAGACGTATTAAATCACTCCTTTGTTAGGAACAGGTTTGAGGAGCTACAACGTGACTCTCTAGGTAGCAGAGATAAGCCAATTTCTTGAGTGTCACCAGGATGTTACAGCTTCGTGCACTCTTCGGTGTTAATCGAATTCAAACAGAGGTCCCCTGATTTACGCTGCAAGAAGAAAGATCTTCAAGGCCTGGGTTCAGCTACCATGGTCATATTTGTGGACTGGGAGGCTGGGACCAAAATGAGTCTCTATGCGTTGATCACAGTTCAGGGAAGATGTGAAGGTGCTTGCAAGGGGATCGTGTCGTTAGGCATTCAACCCTTGGGTGAAGGGCCTGGTAAATACGCTATTTTTAGACAGAAAGAAAAAAAAATCCTAGCTAATTGGTACTTCCAAGTCTCAGGCAGGTAAAGAAGTATCATTAAGTCCTCAGATCGGCGATAACCTTATTAGAGCTGTGGCTATGCCTCGCCCCAGAACTAGTGTGTCCTGAATCGGTCCACGCCTATGTAACTCTTTTGGCTTGGGGGCACCCAGTAATCCAGGATGGGTGACTTTAAATCCTGTTTCAAAAATTTGAAATCCCATTTTAGGCGTTCAGAGTGAGTTCACCAGCCTTTTACTTTACCAGATTAGGATCCTCTGAATACAATTCTTGTGACATCTACGAGAGGAGTAGCCACTGCGTAGATATGACGTGGGACGTTTTATCTGCTTGGTCGATTAATCAAGTTGAGTGCACACACGCGTAGTTCTCTCTGGTTGGGACATATCTGAGGGCACTCCACCTTTTTTTGAGCCACAATACTGTTCCAGCCTCGCATTTTGCTGTTCTCGCACCATTGGCTTAATTTCTGACCCCTTGAGCTCTATTTTTTAGGACAAGACAAAACATACTGCAACGTGGGGCTGTATAGCAGCACGGCGAAATACGGTCCCACCTATGGCCCTGAAGGTTAATGGGCTATGTTACATGTTAAAACATGCCGCATGGGAAACCTGAACTGGGGTGCCTGGTCCAGGCTAACGGTGGACTTTTGGGCCATTCCATGTGGACAGGGGTAGCGAACGTCAGTTAACCGAGACCATGTATCATAGAGACGTTCTAAAAACGCAATATTGTCGGTACAGATCTTGGCCATAGTGGCATTAGAAAACAAATCAGTGGCTGACGCTGTTCCTGGTCCCAAGGCCTGTTTTACGTCTCATGAGATCTGACCCTGAGGTGCACCGAGTGGGTAGCCCCTGACCTAATTTTCCGATTAGCTTAGTTTCTGTCCCTGCACTGTCGGCTCTGGTAGTAATCCATCAGGCGTGTAGACCCTGTCCTCGTTGTTGTCATAGCGACCCAGACAGTCTGCCCTCAGTTCCATGCATGAGACGAAGTGAAGACACCGATAAAAGATTTGCCAGAATGAGGTTAAAACTTTCCGGAACACTGGCATGAAATCCTCCATCAGGCTCTAAGAAGCAGCCTTGTATACCCAGGACAACGTTATGATATCATTATGAACACGTCAACGTAGGCACAAGCATTCATCCGTTAAAATGCTGGACCATTTTTGGCGGGGCTCAGACGGTGAAGAATTAATGGGTTTAAGCGTTCGCTTACGAAGTGGTGCTATCGATTAACAGGTCCGAAACGTGACTCTCCAGTCAACCAGTGCCGTAGCATCAGCCTCCTGAGTTTTCGAAGTGGTAGGGCGGGGGTTCACTGGCGAGCTTCGGCCGGGTAATAAATGATGTGTAAATGAACTTAGGACCCTACCGTTCTGAGCTCCGATGGTCCGCAGAACTGACTCCCTGGAGGGGTTTGGGCCCATTCCATGGCGTGTTTCCCAGGTACAGTAGCAGTAGATACTTTTCTAAAAATTTTCTAAGGTGACACAATGCAGAAGTACCACAGTGACAAGTATTTAAAAGAAAATCTACAACATAGATTCAACACTTGAAATTACTCCGGGATAGACCTGCAACTAATTGCTCCAACGCTTAGGACCGTGGGTTCTTTTCGTTAAAGATCTTTCTGTAGTGGTAGATTCGGTGTCCAATAGACGGCTCTGATACATTAAAAGAAAAACTTGAAAAAAACGGCAGACTCTTTCGGAGATAAAAAAAACTGTACTGATTCCGAGGGTCGCAACAAAACGCAGCGCCTAGTTTCAAATGGTAGGCCCTAACCGGCGTAAAATAAGAAATGCTAGTTAATGTGGGGTGATTGCAACTGGATTATTTTATGCAAAATGCGGTTGGATGGAATTCAGAATTAACGATTGTGGTAAAATCACGAATACACCACCGTTAATACGGGCTACCATAATAATCTTATGCTACTACCTCAGTAAGTTCCATTGTGTCATTAAACGAACCCCACGCAAATAAATGTTCGATTGAGTAAGGCCGACCAAAGTTGAATAAAAGCTGATCGGTGATTGTTACAAACCTGGGTGGAAAAGTGGCTCGCACAGATATGACTAAACGGATGGCTGACAGTCTTGGTCTGACCCCGTGTTTAGAGCCCTGCGATACGGTACTTAAACAGGTTGCCTCTAGGCACCCGTTTGGGATTCCGTTGACACGCTGGCTGCCCAGGGAGCGCTTTAAAGACCGTGTGGGCCTCGCCGTTTCGCCTAGATCTATTTCTATTGCTGAGGAAACGGGACCCCTCTTGCAAGCGTGCCACTTGGCCTCAAATGCCCCTAGAAAGTGACTCAAAAGCTACTGCCCTGTATGGTACTTGCCGGGGACTTGTGGACTGGTATTATGCTCCCATCTCATTCGCCGTTAAAAGCTGTGCCATGTAGGCTGAGTGTATCCAATTTTCCCTTTGCAAGAAATTGGTAATAACCGGCCTAAGTCTGATGCCATTTGGCTGTCTCTATCATTGACAAAAGTGGAGGCCGGCCCCTGACCGTGTCAGCCAATCATAGACCCTGGGTGACTTTCCGCTAAGTTCACTAAATCAGAGTCAGTATCATCCTCTATCCTTCCCCTTCAACACGGTTGCAGCCCTGAGCCAGGACGGACTAGACGAGTTGCCCTTTTAGTCTACCCTGGCCCCTAAGACGTTGATGTGAGAACTTCGGGACCCTGGAAACTGTATTCCTGGGAGGGGACAAGAGGGGGCCTCGATATTATCTATAGTCGCCGGGATGCTCTTACTGTACTGGTTCACTAGATAACCTCAGGACTCATAAAATGGCAAGTTCTTTGATGGGCTTAAGTCAAGTTTTAATCGGCGACATGTCGATGCACTCGGGGTGGGTACCAAAACTGTCTAAAAAAGCCCCTTTTGAGGCTTCTATACTTAAAAGTGGGCTTCCTCAGTTCTGTGAAAGTTAGCACTCACAGATTGGCCTTCCACCGTACCCTCGGGGAAAACGACAAGTCAGTCCGGTAGAAGACCCTCGTACGATAGGCGGGCTGCAGAGGCTGGCTCCTTAGCTGGTATTCGTGTGTACCTGGCTACACGGAATAGAAGTGCAACAACACGTCATATGTGACCAACCCCTGCGGCTTTGGGGCGACCCCAACTTTGCAGGTACCACAACCTGCGTTATGGATGAGACCCTTCACGTTGAATGTTAGCTAATCAATCATGCTTAACAGGTTTCACATACCGGAGGCGATCGGCCTGAAATCGTCCTTCAGCAATAAAGAAAATAGTCCTGATCGTGCACTATCCTGCCCCTTTCGGGGTTGCCGAGTTAAAAACATTGCTACTGTCCGCCCTGTTGTCTCGATATCATCCACATGAGATGTCTCATTCGCTGTTAAGATTCGACGAGGTCATCGTAACTGAACTTGATCTAGCCCCTACACAGCGATGCCCCGTGAAGGAAGACAGGTCACGTTGGTAGTAACGTGGCCCTAGCGGAATCTTGTCGATAGATTACGCGACTCTTAACAATCAAAGGAGGTTTGGCGATAAATGCGTACACTCACCTTAGTATCGTTCATAGAAATAAATTATAGAACAGAAAAGGCTGTAGGCAGCTGCAGGCGGCTCTGTCCCCCCTAAAAGACTTTCAATGGCTCATCACATAAGAAAAATTGTTGCACTGTATTGTCCTCAACCAATCTAGACGGGGGATCACTAAAAGTTAGAATGACATAGTTATTTTCTTAGAACTTTACGGTCAGGCAATGATGGCGTTACAAGAGCCAGCGATATGCATACAATCTGTAGCTCAGAACTCGAAATATATCGTGGGTTCGCAACCAAATCGCCTTAGTCAGTCCTGTATCTGGGTTTCCCTTAGTTGCCCCTGGGGGCAGATCCAGCCGAGCTATTTTGCCAAAACCATTTGTAGAGAAGCAACTAGTGACTAATTAGAAATCAGAGCAGATGGATGCAATGCTCGGCTAACTTATATCCTTGACTTTGATCTAAAGATTAAGCCCACTCACTGTTGCAGCCCCTCATCGCAGCCTTCTGTCGATACCCGTAGGCTTTAGTGACCCACTAGTGCCGTTATTAAGGGGTAGCCCGGATGTTAGGGCCCCGGTAAGTTCTAACTCATTTACTTTTCCATGAGAGTAAACGAGATTGGCCCCAATATGCTTCTCCGGTGAAAAAATCGTGGGGGGACGCAGCTATTACCATTGCGAACAGCCTCACATTATCTATAATAGCCAAGTTTGCTTAGAGTTGGTAGGGGGAGTTTTTTTTTTCGGTTCAACCCCGGGAGTCTGATGCGGCTGGTTATGAAACCTAAGACTGTTGTCCGTGACAGCTGCTGCCTATTTCTCTTCGCACTTCTCTCGTAAGTCATGCAAGTCTGATCAAGCCTTGAACCACTCGAAAGGGGGTCCTTGGGTAGGCGTGGGCCCCTCGAGCTGATACAAAATCGCGATGTTCAGATACCCTTTAGCCCTGATAATAAGACTCTAGCCTTGCTTTCTGAACGTGAAAAAGTAAAAGGGCGCTTTCACTTGGATCCCGTGGATACTCCAGTGAACCCACCTCATCGATCTCGGACGATGGGTGCTCAACGCATAAGGGCGTGGACTCTAGTCCTATGAGAAAACCAGTATACATTGCCCCATGGCCCCGTTCAAGACCCATCCTGAATTGACCCCTGCAGCTGGATCCTTAGCCCTAAAGCTCGACTATCACAGTTTGGCTGAACTAGCAGACTGGAGTAGTATTTTGACATATGGACGCTTTTCCAAAATCCTGACACCCTGTGGCATCTGTTCACTTTGGCTTCAAAGTAGTCCGAAGTCAGCCATACTTCGGGCTCTGTGATCTCCATAGGGCATTACGTTGGCATCCCAGACTAAAAAGTGAACCTGTCCACCACGACACAACGAGGATAACATCAGTGAACAGGACGGCTAAGTGGTCTGAATTAGCTGTGCGGATAGAGCTCCCAAGGTCAGAAACACCGCGGTTAGGGATGCTGAGATCGATCACCGTTATTACGGGCGCATACCATGACTTTGTGCCTTGAATCCAGAGCGGCAGTAACGTTCCAGCGCGTCCATTCGACTAGTTATCGTAAATAAACAAATTCATAGGACTTGTGGATAGCAGCAGTCCTTAGGAGAAATGAAAACTGGATGTTGATACTGACGGTCAATGAGTGCTTATGGTTGATTTCCCACTTTAAATAGGCTTAAATCCCCATTACTTATGTTAACTACAACGTATGGGTACTGATGGGTACTACTTTAGGTCAACAGCATCTGGCGATTGTTTGCACAGCGTCAGAAATAGTTCAAGGTATTAGCGTGGTTAAAGCTGTACTAGGCGCTTTTGCTCTCTATAAACATCCCTGCGAGGGGCTTTAATTTTGGGGCGAGTCACTATCACGCCAAATCAGGTGAAGCTCTTCAGGTGTCTGATGCGGTGGCATCAACGAGGGTTCGAGTCGCAACTGATGCATCAGCTAGGAATTTGGCTGACTGGTAACCGACTCCAGATTTGACACATTTCATGTAACATTGGCGCCCCTGCATATTTTTGGCTCAGTCAAGACTTATTCATGTTTTTAAAAACGATGCATCTCCATCAAAAGCTGTGTTCGATGGAACCGTCGCTACGTTTTGAGTGTCTGCCTGAATCTGGTAGCCAAGTTGGCTCAGTCCCAACTAACATAGTTCAGCGTGCGCTCCTATGAAATTCCTTACTGATTTGAGCCAGAAATATCTTGCAGCTCCAGAGGTGTCAATAGTGGGGACCGGAGTTCAGGGCAGAGGCTAGACAAGCACCGCCAGGTCTTGTTCGTAAGATATTCCAATGCGTCCCAGTTTGTTCACGTGCATAAGAGATCATCAGTAATCTGGGCAGACGTGGACTTTCATGTTATTTCTAAAGGTCAGCTAACCCCCTTACGATTAGAAGCAGGTACCCAGTTCCTGGCGGGGCGACCGTCCGTCATAACTATTCACTACTTGAACCCACCTGAGATGTTCAAGTGCACAGTGTGGACTCTCCAGTCCAGAAGAGAGAAGCTTCACTCCTGGGTCCTGCAGGTTGTTGTCACTCAGGTCCAGGTGTTTTAGACTAGAGGACTGGGAGCTGAGGACTGAGGACAGAGCTCCACAGCTTCTCTTTGAGAGGTTACAGTGACCCAGTCTAAGAAAGGAACAGCAATTCATACAAACAATATGTTCAATCAAAGTACAATTTCAATCCATTTAGTAATGTTAATGTATCCATACAGAGCTTTGTTGGAGGCTTTGACAACCGGCAGCAGCCTCAGAAGAGCCTCCTCTGAAGCAGAGTATTTGCTCAGGTCAAACACCTCCAGATCTTCTTCTGATGACAGTAAGATGAAGACCAGAGCTGACCACTGAGCAGGAGACAGTTCATCTGTGGAGAGACGTCCTGATCTCAGGGCCTGTTGGATCTCCTCCACCAGAGAACCATCATTCAGTTCATTTAGACAGTGGAACAGATTGATGCTTTTCTCTGGAGACACATTCTCACTGATCTTCTTCTTGATGTACTGGACTGTTTCCTGATTGGTCTGTGAGCTACTTCCTGTCTGTGTCAGCAGACCTTGCAGAAGAGTCTGATTGGTCTCCAGGGAAAGACCCAGGAGGAAGCGGAGGAACAAGTCCAGGTGTCCATTTGGACTCTGTAAGGCCTTGTCCACAGCACTCTGGTAGAGATGTTTGAGTTTAGGTTGTACTCTGAATACTTTAGGCCAAACAAGGCCTTTGGCTCTTAGTTGTTTTTCTGCCATCAGGTTGACACCAAAGTTACTGAAGGTCAGATGGACATGAAGAGCAGCCAGAAACTCCTGAACACTCAGATGGACGAAGCAGAACACCTGGTCCTGGTACAGTCCTCTCTCCTCTCTAAAGATCTGTGTGAACACTCCTGAGTACAATGAGGCTGCTCTGATATCGATGCCACACTCGGCCAGGTCGGATTCATAGAAGATCAGGTTCCCTTTCTGCAGCTGATCAAAAGCCAGTCTTCCCAGAGACTCAGTCACCTTCCTGCTCTCTGGACTCCAGTGTGGATCCGTTTCAGCTCCTCCATCAAACTTGACCATCTTCACTTTGGACTGAACCACCAGGAAGTAGATGTACATCTCAGTCAGGGTATTGGGCAGCTTTCCTCCCTCTGTGGTCTTCAACACGTCCTCCAGAACTGTAGCAGTGATCCAGCAGAAGACTGGGATGTAGCACATGATGTGAAGGTTTCGGGAAGTCTTGATGTGGGAGATGATCCTGCTGGCCTGCTCCTCATCTCTGAACCTCTTCTTGAAGTAGTCCTCCTTCTGGGGGTCAGTGAACCCTCTGACCTCTGTCACCAAGCCAACACAGTCAGGAGGGATCTGATTGGCTGCTGCAGGTCTTGTGGTTATCCAGAGGCGAGCAGAGGGAAGCAGTTTCCCCCTGAAGAGGTTTGTCAGCAGCACATGCACTGAGGTGGACTCTGTGACATCAGTCAGGACCTCATTGTGGTGGAAGTCCAGAGGAAGTCGACACTCATCCAGACCGTCAAAGATGAACACAACCTGGAACTCTTCAAACCTGGAGATTCCTGCTTCTTTGGTTTCAGTGAAGAAGTGATGGATAAGTTGCACCAAGCTGAACTTCTTCTCTTTTAGCACATTCAGCTCTCTGAACGTGAATGGAAACATGAAGTGGATGTCCTGGTTGGCTTTGTCTTCAGCCCAGTCCAGAGTGAACTTCTGTGTTAGGACTGTTTTCCCAATGCCAGCCACTCCCTTCGTCATTACTGTTCTGATTGGTTCCTCTCTTCTAGGCGAGGCTTTGAAGAGGTCTTCTTGTCTGATGGGTGTTTCTGGTCTGTGTGATTTCCTGGATGCTGTTTCAATCTGTCTGACCTCATGCTCCTCATTGACCTCTGCAGTCCCTCCCTCTGTGATGTAGAGCTCTGTGTAGATCTGGTTCAGGAGGGTTTGGTTTCCTGCTTTAGGGATCCCCTCAAACACACACTGGAACTTCTTCTTCAGGTTAGACTTGAGTTTATGTTGGGCTGCAGTCACACAAGTTTCTGGAATGACAACAATCATAGATGAACTTACTGAGTGGTGGTCTTCTGTTTCATTGTAAAGTCTTTAAAATCCTCTTACTGCTCTGCAGACAGTCAGCCAGCTCCTCCTGCTCCATTCTCCTCAAGAAGTTGATTGTGATCTTCAGAAATGCTTCCCACTGCTCCTCATCTGCTCTTCATCCTCACCATCCAACACCTCTTCATCTTCCTTCTGACCAGCAGAGCCTTTTGGGTAATCTGGATTTAGGGTCTTTTGCATCTTCTTCAGCTCGTTCTTCATAAAGCTGACAATGTTCTTCTCAAGCAGCTGAAACCAAACAATACAAGCATATTTAATGTTTTTAAATATTAAAAATGGTGAATTGAGGCCGATTCAAAGCTTTGAAATATCTCCTTAATTTCAGTTTCTAGATTTCATTTTACATCAAACTGTACAAGTTTCTATTTTAATAGTATTGAGTTATTATTGTTTTCTTAAAAATAGTTTAACCTAATCTGTGAACATCGTGTTAATGTAGATTGTAAATGCATTTTGGGAAATTTTATTTTTTAATTTAATCCAATAATACCAATTGACAATAAAAAACAAGCAGAATTCTCCATCTTCAATAAAGACCATAATGTCTTGAGTATCTAAATGTTTACATCAGAGGTCAGAGGAGGTGTAATACATACGGTCCGGTAGGAACTTAGCTTTAATCCATGTTTCATCAAGTTAGGGCCAGGAATACTGAAATAAACCAGAACCAAGTAGTATTGAAACTTCTCCAATCAAACGATTCCTGAGATTTGTTCTGTTTGAGCTTGCAAGCTTTCCCTGATTTAATGTGACGTGTGATAGGCCCCCAAACAGAGTACCTTCCTGTTAGCACCGTTAGCTGCTGAGATGTTTGAGCTAGCAGCTAACGAGGCTATAAGCGTGAACAGAGATATCCTCGACAGCACAGTGCTTACAGAGCATAGTTTTAACCTTGGGGCTACTTGAAGATGGGCGTTACGCTTCCATGACAACGGCGTCAGGACTGCGTTGTCATTGGTCCTCCTGTATGAGCGCTGTGCACTGTGGCGGTGATTAGCGAGTCAGTGCGACACACAAAAGCTCCACAAGTGAGCTAATCCCTAGAGATGCATAACTCAGCCGTTTAAATGATATTAGGCCTGAAGGTGACACATAGAGGGCGTGGCCTCTTTGATTGACAGGTGGACGTCTCCTCTGTTGCTTCACCTGCTCGTCTAAGCTCCATCAACGATCCAACTCTTTAACCGTCTCTATATTTTATACAGTCTCTGACTCACACACCTTAAATATGGGGTCCAGGTCTCCTGGGATCACTTGAGATCTCTGTTGCTGAACTCTTTGGAGAAAACAAAAGTACAAGTTGTGTATTATGTTCTGTCTTAAAGAAACCTGAAGTCAAAGGTAAAGGAGGGTCTGATCTCTGCTGATGGATCCTAATAGAAACACAGTCGCTTAATGAAAGCTCACCCTTGTTCAACAGACTGAACTCCATCATTGAAAAATATACCCATGTCCATAGACTGGTCACTCTTCATGGACACACAGCTGGGTCCAGGTCCAGGTGAATCTGGTCTGTTCAACACAACACACACACATGTGTATATTATGTATATTTAAGTGTTCATCAGCGAGAATGAACACTTTCAGACATAGTGATTATATAATATCTTATCTCACTGAATCTCTGCAGGGGGTTGTCTTTTAAAAGTAGGAGGAACTATAATGGACCGGTCACTCTTCATGGACACACAGCTGGGTCCAGGTCCAGGTCCAGGTGAATCTGGTCTGTTCAACACAACACACACACATGTGTATATTATGTATATTTAAGTGTTCATCAGCGAGAATGAATACTTTCAGACATAGTGATTATATAATATCTTATCTCACTGAATCTCTGCAGGGGGTTGTCCTTTAAAAGTAGGAGGAACTATAATGGACCGGTCACTCTTCATGGACACACAGCTGGGTCCAGGTCCAGGTCCAGGTGAGTCTGGTCTGTTCAACACCCACAGAGCTTAGAGGGTGAGTAATGACGGAGGAGTGACCTGCCATGGAGAACGGTCCTGGCCTCACCTCTGAGCTTTGATCTGGCTGTCATGTTCCCCACACAGAGAGGTTTTAGAGGGAGGGACTCCCTCCTCTCTGTCCTCCCACTGATGCATAGCAGAGTCCACACCTTCACGCACACACCTGCTGCACAACACTCAAGTCACAGGACACACACACTGCAACAGAAGCTGTCAAACCGGTTCAAACTCAAGTTGCTTCAAGGTTTTAGCACTTATTTTATTATAAGACGTGCACATCTTCATCAAATCACTGTCCTTTAGCTCAAATATAAATGAGAGACTATTATTACACCTGAAAGCAACATAAATGATCAGCCAATCAGCATCAGGAGCCATTTCTACCGTCCAGTTAAAGAGAGAAAGATCCTGATGATCCATGTCCAGATTCCTCTGGTCAGATTCTCACCTGCAGAACTGATCTCAGGTCAGTTTACGGACGCGTTCACCTTCTGTGTGGAGGAACCTCTGGAGAGAAGAAGCTGCTCATTTTCTTCCCGTCAGTCCTGGTGTGTGTGTGTGCATTTGATCCGAGGACGCCGTCACGCCCTCATCTCTTCAGAGTCCGCGACCAAAATAAACCTGTGTGACGTCACAACCAGTCCAACAGGTGGAATCAGAAGTGAATGATAATGGACGTGTTTGTTCTCGTTCAGCACCCGCAGAATTCCCGTCTGCTCTCACACGTTCACAAACAGCTGCTGTTTTATCTGTGACTGTCCACCAGCTCCAGCCTCTGATCCTCTTCTTGGAATTATTTTCCTCCAAGACGGTTCAGCACTAATCCGAGTTGAGGATGACTCTATGTGATGAAATCTTTGTATTAAAGGGCTGAACTTTTCTTGGGAGAGAGAGTTCTTTCACGCTCAACCTGTGTGTTCTCGGAGAGACTCCCGGTGTGATCGCAATCGCAGCGAGCGCTTGTTCTTTGCTTGTGATCAGAGAATAAATCTACCAAACGTTGGCTGAATTCTTCCGAAGGCTGTACCAGGCATCCGACATGTAGTTCACTCTGTCAGAGCTCTGGTCACAAAGGGATGGGCCACCAGCTGCTCTGCTCATGCTTTGACTTTCAAATCTCATATCCGGGGCATTGAAACTGCATTTCCCCGTTTCACCACAGAAAATGGCAGAGTTCAACAAGTTCACGTCGGAGCACCGGGCAGTAGGGGCGAGATCCCCCTAGCGACACTGGCACTCAGTGGCACTTGCCAGTAGTTGCCGCAGCTACTCAGCGACCAACTCAGCGGCAACTCAGTGAGTTGTCGCTGAGTACTGGCACCTAGCGGCACTTGCCACAGACTTGCCACTGAGTTGTCGGTGCCAGTGATTGCACTCGCCCTCTCTCAGTAGGGGCGAGATCCCCCTAGCGACACTGGCACTCAGTGGCACTTGCCAGTAGTTGCCGCAGCTACTCAGCGACAACTCAGCGGCAACTCAGCGGCAAGTCTGTGGCAAGTGCCGCTAGGTGCCTGTGCAGCGACGACTCAGTGGCGTGTTTGCGACGAGTCGCCGGCAGCAACACTCAAGTGCCAGGACAGCAGCAAGCGAACGACACTCGCCGAGAAGCTGTGGGTGGAACAACCATTGATCTGTCGTAGATCAGCTGCCGTTAATCAGTTTTATGATCAAAGAATGGAGGAGCTCCAGGTTTTTTATTTAAACTTACACTCATATACCATCATAGGTATAATGTACCCGCCTTTTTAAATAATAATAATAAAAAGATTTTTTTTTTTACCATGATCATAGGCCTACTGTTATACCCCCACTATGATACTCTACTCTATTATTAATAATTAATGATATTTATCTTTGTGGAAACACTGATCATCTTCATGATTTCTCACAATAAATATATATAGAAACAGATAAATATCAATATGCAACACTTTATTTTTACATTTTCAAATTGAACATTTTTAAATGATCACTTCTAAGACAGTCTTGTGAAATCTTTTAACAAATCATGAATTCCATGTTTGTACAAATAATAACTCATGTAAAATACAAAAGTCAACTCTCAAATTTTTAAATAAATCATGTCACACTTTGAACTGGACACCAAATTTGTTATCTGTTTCTTTGTCAGTTAGTGTAACTTGACACTGCAACTGCATCAGTGAGGCGTGTTCTGTGTTTGTTCTTGATGAAGTTCATGTCAGAAAAGGCTGATTCACAAAGATAAGTTGAACCAAACAGGCTTGCAACTACACCACTGTACTTTTCTGTGTCAACAAGGTGGAGGTCATTTTGCAGTGTTACAATTTCAATCTCCACCTGTTCAGCATCCAGGCTGAATGTTGCACTTAACTGCTCAGCAATGCATGATATGTCCACGTTCATGAAAGGATTGAAATGAACGACACATGGCTCAAGCTGATCCAGGTCACAAAACCTGTTCTCAAACTCTTGCCCAACTCTGTTTATGACCTGAGTACTTTTCTGCAACTTTGTCAAAAGTCTCAGATGCAGAAGCATTGTCTTTCAGCACCATCTGCACAGAGGAAAGTGCAGCACCTGTAAATGCACAGAGAAAGGTTCATCTTAGCTTTAAATGCATTTAAAGCACTTATCATATCGCGATAGTTTTACCTTTGCCTTGCAGCTCACAGTTCAAACTGTTCAGTTTTCAGTAATGTCCGTTAAAAATGCAAGGTCAAGTATCCACCAGCAGCACGGTGTCCTTTGATTTCGGTCACCATATTCAGCTGACAGCTCCTCCAAAAGTACTTTACTCGGTCAGAGTTCATTTATATTAAACACAAAAAACATTTTACATTTTATATATATATTACATGTAAGTGTGATTTAAACAAGAATAGCTAAATAAATAAATACAATTTAAAAAATAGAGGCAGCTCACTGGTAAGTGCTGCTATTTGAGCTATTTTTAGAACATGCCACCCTGCTCTACTCTGAGGAGATGCCACTGTTAGTCTAAAGTTTAATATATTACGAAGTGAAACGTAGTAGTCTAGTAGCAAAACAATATTACATATAGTCTAGCAGTAATGTACAGCAATATCTTAATGCATATTGTAAGTAAATGTCTACAAAAAGACACTAATTATATATCTATATATCCATCTGTGTATCTAGCTAGCTATTTTAGCTATCTATCTATCTAGCTAAACCGCAGCTCCTCCATTACAACGCACAATACGCGCCATGTCACGTATTCCAACAAGCAGCCCTGCACATTAAGTGTAGTTGCTGTTCTTCACCAGCAGGTGTCATGCTTTCCATATGAAATAACAGCTACCAGAAGTGACACGTCACATCCAGTTATGGATGTGACATTTCAAAGTGTTACTTAGCCCCCCACCCACTTCCCCTACAACTACAATCTGTTTTCATAATGTATAATGTTTAAAGACCAATTAAAATGTCCTTTTCAATGTACATTTCTTACACATGAGCATGGTGAAATAGTTAATTAATGAGACTCAAAGTGAATTAAACATGTGCACCTCTTTCTGTCCAAGTCAGTCAGTTTGTTGAGCCAATGCAAATCAGAGATTGGGTACCTGCGAGGGAAGGCCTGTCCTTCTCCTGCTGAGGCTTATGAAGGCCTTCAGCTTTCCATCCCCACCCCCGAGAAAATCTCCCCTATGCACTTCTCGAGATGCCTCCAAATTCCTGGCCAAATGAAGCCCTTTCTTTGAGGAGAGACGCAAGGGCATTCCTCATCAGGGGGACACAATACCCCCTTTCACCGTGGCCGGGCTCTGAAATGTCACAGGTGATGGGACGGTAGACACTCGATCCTCCTCCCTCCGACGTAACGAGAGAGAGAGAGAGAGAGAGAGAGAGAGAGAGAGAGAGAGAGAGAGAGAGAGAGAGAGAGAGACTTGGGCTGACTATTATTTTGGGGGATAGATCTTCAGATAGCTGACGTTTACTACCATTTAAAACTTCAAATGTGATGACTTTTATGACGGATATGATGTCAGCGAGAACAGAGGAGGTTGACAATGAGAGCACTGAATCTTATTTTTCATAAAAATGGAAGTTCCAGCCTATTAGTCTGTTGAAAGAGCTGAAGGCAAAGGGGTTGGTGTTCAGGAGAAGTGAAGAAGGTTCAGGTGGCGAAAAGTCAGAAGAAGGGCTTTTACTGCCTCTGCTGTCAAGCCGGGGTAAAGATTCTGTAAAAAATACATTAATTACTAAGCATTCCCAGAGACAACGTTTTTAGGAGATTTTTTCAAACACTTCAATGGAACTTGGTGGTTTTAATCACAACATTGATATATTACGCCTCCACCTTAGGATTCATCTGGAGTCATGGTTCTGTCCACAGGCAAATGTTAAGTCCAAAAACAAGATTGTGGCCCCCATCTTTTGTCACTTTTGTTTCCTAATGCTTGGTTGTGTAACCTGTGCAGGAGGTTGCACCTGCAGAGATAATATGAACCCTGTGTCAACAACTTCTTTTCTTCCAGGCTAATATCATGTGGAAAAAAGGAGACAAAACATCAAGACACATTTTCTTACATGTTTTGAACATACACTACTTTTATACTGATAGTAAGATTTCCAGACAGTTTTGCACCTGTTTTTTTCAAAATGGCTACCGTTGAAATAAAGTCTCAAACTTCTCCCCATAACATTTGGCAACTCCACACATGAGGTTGAGGGATTTACTCATACAAATTTAAATACTTGAGGAATGTCATTATTGTCCTGAGCCTGAGACAAATTTGGACACAAAATAATATTCACTAAATAATACTGGGTGTTTTAGGAACAACATGTGTATTCATGCAGATGTTTAGAGGATCCCTTCTACAGATCCTACAGTCCTCATCAGGTCAACATAGCCTGTGTATTCCCCGACTGGGCACAGATGGAAGGCTAATATAGCCGAGACAGTAAACTCAGGTCATGTCCAACCTCTGAGGCTTTAAATGGACTCTTTCATGGTTGGGGCAATGAATGGGGCAGCAGGGGCCTCTGTGGGATCGTGTGTATTTCCAGCAGCCCGCATGGAAACTGCATTGAAAAACTTTGGTCCTGAGCACATCACGCCTCCATTGTGCCTCGACAAATATGCCACATACAAGACTTGGTTTATATCACTGGAAAACAAGTCCGGGCTTACTGGGATGTTTTAGTTTGTGCATTTGCATCTCAAGAATTCCGTATTTTTTTAACGAGTGCATATGAAGCCAAGAAATAGCTCCACATATAACCCCCATGTAAAACACAAACATGTTTTATGTTTAATCCTTGGTTTTTTACTGTTTAGAATATATATATATATATACTGTATATATATATATATATATCTTAAAATGTAATTAACTGATATATTATAGTTAATTAGTCAGCTTTACAGGTTCTGTTATGGGAGGAGTTTAGACAGACTAAGTTACTTCTGGCTCCAGCTTCCCATTGAACGAACAGATGCGAGGGATGTATCATTAATCTCATCTAAATGTAGGCAAGAAAAGAAACTATGAATAAATACCTAAAGTTACTCTTCCTGTCAGTCTTGCTTTACACTGTGCATATGTGTGTGCTGGATAAAGCCCATCTCTCAGATTGGTGTGGAATGCCAGCGACTGTAACTGGGACTGGTTTCCTCTCTTTTAGAGCCTGTGAATCTTCAGTCCAGCCTTTGTATGATTACAGAAGCATACAGTTGTTTAAATAGGCAATGTGTATGTTTAATAGCAGTTACTTCCACAAATCCTGCTACCTTACTAAAAGATGAGCCATCGGACACATTTCTTTACTATTACTATTGCTTACTCCTGTTATTATTGTGTTTAATTGTCACGACTGCCTTTTAGAGCCGGGACACAGCCACACCTATGGTTACTGGTCACATCAATGGAAGCTTGATAGTTGTGAAGTCTTCCAGGAACCATCTTGTCCGGCCTCAACATTAAGCTAATGGGAATGGCATTTGTTTTGCAGGTATTTAGACTTAAACTAAAGTATTAGCCAACAATACATTTTGACCTGACGTGGCACAGAGGAAAAAGGTCAGGGGATCACAAGTCATTAGAATTTCACAGCAATCTTACCAATAGTTGTCCAGATATTCCCCTCTGAACTTTAAATGTCAAGCTTCATAACTACAGAGACCTAGAACTTCTGTCCTTGCTATCCCTTAAAACAATGATATGTTTCCATATTTACTGCGACGATGACGGTGGTATTGTTTCCTCCCTGTGAGCCTGTGTGTGTGTGTGTCATCAGGACAACATGTGGTCCTCGAGACACCTAACATAGCAATAACTAACACAGTGGGGGGTTTGAGTACTTTGCCCGGTGTTTATCTGGCTGTAGACATATTGTGTCACTACGATAGTGTTGCAAGTGTGCAGGATCCAGTCATACAACTTGACAGTCATGTAGTTGAGATTAAAATGGAGGCAGAGTTCGGAGGTCGGTGTGGTCCAAGCAAGGGGCGCCAGACAGAAGTGTATTCGATGCTTACAACACCATTAAAAGCAAAATATATTAATAAATAAGCCACTAACAGTGCCAGCATCTTTTTCTACTAAATTAAAGGGCTAAAATTGGATTACAACATTATAACCTTGTCTTTAAAGCAACATTTTTCCCACATGCATACAAAATCGCATATGGGTTGTATTTCAACCAGCAGATGCTTTTGAGATAAGACCATTAAAATCTTGCATGAACACATTGTGTCAGAACGGAGTAAAAAGCCATCCTGCAGACAGATGTATGGTATGAACCATCTAGTGTAGAGTATTGAAGATCCATGTGACCCACAGGCGTGCCATGTTTTTGATACTAAGCAGATAATTTCATTTGTCATTATAGTTCATGCAATAGTTGTTATTGTCTAATTTGGTTTCTATGGGAAAGAAAAGTTAGCCGGTCATATTTTGCATGTCCTCTTGTATACATATGTTGCTCTTTGTTAAAGAAAAGAACTCCTTGGAAGGAATACAAAATAATTTCTGTTTGCCCTTAAACCTAAACAGTGCTTAGAAAAGAGAGGCCTGGTGTGGATACTTAGAACCGCTTATCTGGAGAGCATAGAGGTTGATAATCATTGTACGTAGTGGATATCAGGCTGAGTCTAGACAAAAACAGAAACAATATGAAAGTTAAGTATAGTCTCTGTTTAATCAGCACTTTCCAGCGAGCTTTTGATGGATGGTGATGTAGAGGAAATGTATAAATTCATCCTGTTAGATTTACATGATGTTAAGGTTCAATATCGACCCAAATATTGAGAAAATATACATAACACTGATGTCTTGAACGTATATTAAAACAGCTTATGAAAGGGACCTGACATCAGACATCCTGAAATGATTCAATCGGCATCTCCAGTCTCAGGAACATCGTCTTGAAAGTTCATTTGGTTGTTGAAGCAGCAGCAATCAAAGTCTTGTATTCTGTTTTTGATCACTGTCTGAAACAACGGAGAGACAAGAAAACGATCATTGGACATTCTACAGGAAACTGAACACCAAATTCTTCCACTGTAGGACCCAAGTAAACAGAGTGCACACACTTCTGCCCTTAACTGCTCTCTAATAATAATAATGAGGGCCCTCTGTTATTGCAACTTGCACTCTCAGGCTTAAACCAGTTCACGTGTTTACTCATCTGCTCTGGCAACGTAGGAGAGGTCCTGGTGGAGGATGGTAAGAGGTGTGCTGGGATCAAACGCAGTGTCACCCGCGCTGGAAGGATGGTGAAGGGAAATCAGGAATTCATGGTTAAGGCAGAAAGTGAGGAATGCTGTCTGCAGACCCGAACACTGAAGACCACAGAGAGATACCATCTACGGATTTGCAGAGGGTCAAAGTTACATGAAGGGATACATGATGAGTGATACCGGAGGCGCATGTAGATGTTGCACCCAGTATCTCCCATGAGTTACACTTCATTTCGGTCTTTGTCTCTTTCTCTGTGTTTTGTTTCACGTTTAACACAATTCAATCATTTTGTATAGCTCAAAACCCCAAATCCCAAATTTGCCTCAGAGGGCTTTACAATCTGTACCCATATGACATCCCTGTCCCAGGACCTCACGTCGGACCAGGAAAAAGTTCCCAAAAAAATAAAATGGCCTATGACAGAATGCATTCATCAACATTTGAAAAGGGAGCGTGGGGATTGGATCAAGTCCAGCGGACCTTGAGAGGGTCGCCACCTACGACCGACACAACCAGCCAGACCTGGCGGACCAAACCCCACCTCGCCTGCAGGGAGGAGAGCCCAGATGGAGGCTACGCTAACTGGCAGACCGCAGGACTCCGGTGGGCCGAGAGGAGGTCGACTCTGTGTTTACATCAGGATGCTTGGTGCTCAAACACAGTCTAAGTTCATTGACAACCTTAATGTGTTATGTGAAGATGTTGGCCATGAAGATATAACTGCCCAGAGAACTGTTTTTGTTTCTCCACCACACAGCAGACAGGAACATAGTGGAGCATTTTTCCGCTTGACAGACAGATATTTTCTTCAGTGGCGGAGAACAAAAACCGAGATAAAAGAGTGAATATTTGTCTTACACTTAGACTTCAAATGAATGATAATGTTGTTCGGTAACTGCTGTATGTGCAAATAAGCAGCTGTTTGCTAGAAGTTCATCATATCAACCGCTGTTTATGGCAATCTATCGAATAATCTAAAAAAATCAACCTCAGGTTGGCGCTAAAGTAAAATCGGCACAGCTCCAGAGTCATGAGGAATCATCCACTGGGACCCATGAAAGTCTGTCGGTCTTCTAAATGCATCATGTAGATATTTCACAGACATAAGGACTTTGACTCAGTGATGGTGTTGGATAAAAAGAAATCTCTGTATCACATTTCTATTCAACAGTTTTTTTAGATATTTCAGTCTGGATGAAAGTGGTGGACAGACTGGCGGACTGACAATGCCCAGAGCCACACGACTAGCATTGCTAAAAATGACCTTGCATAACCATTCTCTGAATAGAAGTTATACAACATACATGATTGCATGGTTCATGGATGTACAGTCAGTTGGTTTGCGGAGGATTTTCTTTTGTCTCTTGTTGTGAAAATAAGAACCAGAAATATTTGAAACTTTTCATATGGATTCAATGTATACTTTTAGCAAGTGAGATCTCTACTCTCTGCATTGAAACATACATGATGGGACACGTCTTTTTTTATTTCTGCTCAAAGATCCTACGGTTACAACTTTACATAAGAGTCTCATACATTGTGTTCTACTTTGCCTCCTTGTTTGATGTGTTGTCTCTCCACGTTACCCCAATCCACCAGCTCAGCCAGAATGCCCTCTCCAAACAATTAATAATCTCTCTAATGCACGGGTACTTCCCCAAGCTTGACTGTACCGCACAATGGTGGCACACAGCTCCACTGCAGCAGGAATCTTCTTCTGTTTTCATTTGGAGAAATGTATCTTTGCAGTTGTTTTTAATAACAGATAACTTAACAGCAATTGTTCTATACAGCATTTTGAAATTACCACCAAAAATGCCTCTTCTAAACTTGCTTCAGAGTTGTCAACATCTAAAACCAGTCAAACACATGTAGTTCAAATCATCTTCAAGTCATTTCTCCAACTTGAGCTCTAATGAACACCAGCTGCTTTTATTCTGATATTGTATCAAACAAGACATTTCTCTGAAATGAAACAAAGCGAAAGAAAAACTCCACATTGCTCCACATAATCTGAGCTGGTCACATAACACAGGCCTACCCGCTGAGAGTGCATTGGCATTGCTATCAAAAGACTTCACATATGGAGACCATTCCCAACTCTAAGGGATTCCATCCCCAGCCGAGGTCAAAAGTGCTTCAGTGATCGTCTTTTCTCCTAATGGGATCCTTTCTCGCTTTAGGCTGTTAACCTAGCTGCCAAGCCTCAAATAGTCATGTACCTTTGCTCTTTCATATATAGGTATATACCTTTTTACTGCGGCCGCCTACACCCTACAAACATCCACAGTCCACAAAATAATATGGTGAGGTAACAATCAAAGGGACATTTAAGCAGTTCTATCATTCTAATGCGGGGAGGATGTACAAATCTGAAATTACGATGCCGGTTACTTCCCATGTATCGCCTGCTATTCTCTACCAACTCTCATTGCTGGCTGTTACCCCTTAATTATAGAAGTTTCTCCAAACGGGAGCATGGTGTCGTCAGAACTAGAGTGGAGAAATATGTTATCAGTTCAATAACATTTGTAAGCTAAGTCAATGATGACACTATAAAGTGTTCAATGGTAGAATGTAATGGAACATTTACTCAATTACTGTACTTAAATTTCAGTTTAAAAAAATGAATACAAAATTGACGCCACTGTACTTCACATTTATAGTTTGTATCTACGAGCGGAGCTGTCATATTATTGGCCAATAGTTGAGTCAAAATGAAAGCCTCCCTTGTGGTTTTTGAAGATTGTAATTGTTTCCTTTCCCGTCCAGTCACAGCGCGTCCTTACCATGAAAATTTGTTTAAACTTATTTTTCACCACTGGAATTGCTTTTGTGACAATCATAAACTGTCAGAGCGGTGAGCAAACAGTTAACACGGCACCATTTACTTGTTATTAGTGTGGTCTTTCATTAATCTTTCATCTGGCTAATCCCCTGCAAGACTGAGGTCATAATCAAGCATTAATGAAGGGCAGCTGTGTGTGTGCAGAGATATGATGCTTTATGTGGACAGTAAAATACCTTCCCCCCCCCAAAAAAAAGAATACACATGTACGAGAGAAAATGAAATACTGAGTAAGTTCCTCTGTAAATTACCTCTACTTCTACTTTTTATTTTATGTAATAATATGTTATTTTTACTCTGTATTGCTAAAGTTGCTGATGTAGCTAACAGCAACAAACTAATGTAGTTAGTAAAGTTAACTGTGCCAGGCACGGTTTGGTTGTGTAGCCTACTGTAATGGCCGATTAGCATTTTGTTTTATCACACCAGGTTGCTTCACTTGGACACAAATGTTAGAACATTAAAACAACTCGCTATAGGCTACTTGTAAGTTCAGTACAAAGCATTGTAGGGTTGGTTTCTAGTTGGTTTGCAAGTAGGCCTAACAGTAGCTAACTACTTGCATCACACTTCAGAGACTCATTTGAATCAATGTTAAAACTGAAACACAAAGCATAATGAATCTTTACAACAACCAAATTAGGTTTTCCTCTAATATCTGACATTTTGTCTTACACAGAAGATAATAACAATAGCTCCATTATATTTGGATAACGTTAGCTGTTGGGTGTGTTAGTACGCTGGCAGGCACATGAGATATTTGTGGCTTCCTAAATGCAGGTGTAACCAATAACAATGACGATGAATGCCGACGGCTGCATTCCATGTATGTGTCCCAGGGCCTTGGTATTGTGGGTTACTACTAGCTGAGATAAAGGTTACTGGGACATATTATTAGCCGACACACAACCATTATTTAAATAGTTTGTAACTCCTATAATGCTTTTTCTGCAATTAAGACTGATATGGATGGCTTTTATTGGAAAAGGGTCTCTGCCAGTCCTGGAAAATAGTATGTATAGCTAAAAGGAATGCAGTGATTCTTAAAATGAAATGTAATCCATAGTGATTCATATTATATATTTAAACAGATTTTAGTCGTTTTTGTTTTTTTAATTATTTACTAAATAGAGCTTTGAAAGCACTAATGGGTGAAGTTATGGAATTGTAAAATATTTTCTGATATTGTCTTGATAATGTCATGAGAACATGCTTTAGGAATACATACACACAGCTGAAGCATTGTGTTAATCACCAATAGGTTTGCACCAGACTCTCCCTCCCTCTCTGTTCTGTACTGCACTGTTTTATTTTGATTGTTCTGTATTGTATTGTGTTGAAATGTATATTTTGTGTAACCACTGAGAGACACTTTACCTCGTCAAATTCCTTGTTTGTGCAAACTTACTTGGCCAATAAAACTGATTCTGAGTCTGATTCTTCTGATATGCTTTTTCGCAGCATACCTGAACTGTGATGGACAGAAAGAAAAGAAAGCATGTTCATCACAGAACAGGCAGCTCTGGCTGGAGGTAAGCGCTGCATGACTCGTCTTGAGCTATATTATGAGCCCTTCACCAAACTACCTTGGTGGTCAGAGGTCAAACAGGACATCACAAAGTTCAATGAAGAATGCATTAAAAATATGTTGTTGACAATTGAAATAATATAAAAACAGCACCACTGATTTGGACCATTGGTTCCAAGTCATGACTGTCTGGTATGTGCACCAACGTGCAGAAACATGTAACCTGCCTAACATACAGTAGGTAATCCATCTCAGTGAATGTTCTTTCACTTTTACTCTCTGTAAGAATATATCAACAATGCATAGAAATAGTAGGTGCATACTGCATTCCTAGGTCTGCTGCAAAAACAACATCATTTTACTCCAATTGCATTTAAAGGGTATATTTGAGAACAAGTAGAGCAAGTTAAAGTGAGTCATTTATTTATTTTAGGTTCTGTTTTTGAGCACATTGTATGTCACTGTCCAAATAATAGGGACATCAGATGTCATGTTCTCATGTCTTACATTCATGCTGTTGGAAAACTATATTCTTCCCAGTTTTCTAACATTGTGCAATAATTGCATTTTTATTTCCAGAAAATTACTATATGCTGGTTAAGTAAAGCTGTTTTACAGTGTCATAATGGCTCTGCTTTGCATGTAAACACATTGAAAATGCAAGGATCTCAGCATTTTGGTTACTTGAATGAATACAATTGTAAGAATTAGTGCTTTTGTGCTCTTTTTGGTTCATACAGAATCTCTCAAAGGAGCATTTGGAGTAGCATTAGAGCCACGTAAGGCTGTCAGGTGAAAATTACTTATAGATTATCTATAGTCTTAAAAAGCAAAATATGCTAATGAGCTCATATGCTCCCTTACAATCCAAAACAATATGGCAGAAGGAAACGCATTAAACATGAATCCAAGCTCCAACACATCAAATGCCTACAAAAGAGCACATGCCCTGTGATTTTGTAATATGAATAGGGACATACAGTTCACTTCCTACAATGCATCACTCAGCCAGTCTGTGAACCCTGTCCTGTGGCCTTCCATTTAGAGGCCACAGTATTCCAGTGCCGCCCCTGTGTGTGCACACTGCATGCTGTTACAGGGCAGTTCTCAACCACTCAGTTACAGAGTGGGAGGGAGACACAGGGGCAAATGAAAAGGAGCTCTGTGAAGGAGTCTTGACTCCCACTGCCCACAAAGCAAACCAGGAAATGTGAGAAAGACGATTTTAGTCTGCGCTGGCTAAGAAGTGCAAACCTCTGCTCTATATTGGTAACAGTTTGCCGCTAAGGCACATTATGAGTGTATTATAACTGCTAAATAACAGGAATCAATATAAAAACATATCCCATCAAACTTTACATGCTGCATTTGCTTTTAGTGTGGTTAGTATACATTTAACTAAATGATATTTTAGAGGATATAGTTTTTTATTGTTGTTTGAATACAGATGATTTTCTGTTATTCATCCTACCTTCATTTGTATAAATGGGGTACAATAATAGAAACACCTGTCAGTATAACGCGATACAGTGCTACATCACCATAAACTGCATACAGTTGAATCCACACCTTTCTGAAACAGTTGGTGCATACAAAACTGTACATCTATACACAATAGCTCCAATGTCAATGTAGTCTGCATGTAAAAGTGTCCTTATACTATCCAGTTCACTGTTACACTATCGACACATCATCTTGTCTATGATTTTAATTTACACACAATTCACGTAGTCTCTGGACTATTTATTTCCAGGACTGTTTGATGCTCAATGAGGTTTGCAGTGTGTGTCTGAGATTTAAATCCAAGTTAGTGTCCGTGTTACAGACATTGATTCAAACATCAGTTTTTGACTGGTTTCTATCAAATGTGAGTGAATTAGGTCTCATAGCTTTTCTATAAATGTGTTAGACCACCAATACACACCTACACACACACACACACACACACACATAGATACACACGCACACACACCTATACACACACCCACCCACACACACCTATGCTGAGCTGGAGCTAATTGAGGCCACCCAACCTCACATCCTAGTCGACACTCTATCTTCCCGTTGAGCCGGGGTGATTCCCTGCTTTCTTCACCTCTGCAGTAGTCAACACCCATCATCTGGCCACCGTAGCTTATTCAGACTTTTACTAACTCTCAGCTTGCTACCAGTTATAATGGTGGTGCAACAGAGAGTGTACAGTATATTTGCGACAGAATGTGTCCGCTTGTCTTTCTTTTTCTCAGCCTCACATATAGAGGTCATGTAACTCCTACATTTACATGTTTGTCCTGAGGGCTCCCTTGAGGTCTGCACCAGGTGGTGCGAACATACAGCTCTACATTCAGCTTTTCATTCTTGTCTGGAAGCTGAGCATGTGTAATACTGTTCCATTCAGGGAGGGACATTGGTGTAGCACTCAAACAGTCCATGGACATATCACATAGTTATTGTGCTGTGCTCCACAGCAATTTTGAGAACACTCATCAACTTCATATGACCTGAATTGTAATGTTATGGCTAGAATTGTCACATTACTTATTTTACTATGGCAGACTGAGGTTTATGAGCACAATATGTAGAGTGGTTCTTTAACCCTCCTGTTACCTTTCGGGTCAATTTGACCCCATTCAATGTTTAATGCCGGTGTTCTTTGGGGTCAATTTGACCCCAGGCTGTTTTTCACTGTGTCAAACATATAAGAAATATCAACTTTTTTATATATTTAAAGGGCTATTTAGGTAGTCAACAAACAAACATAAAGTACCTCACACTTAAACTTGGGAAACAATATTAATTCAAATAATTTTCTGGAGGTTTTAATTGCTGGGGTCAAATTGACCCCGAGGGTAAAATATGTTAGTCAATGTAAAGGTAACAGGAGGGTTAAATGCAATCATCACAATTTGGTGACAATTACTGAACAATACTAGCTGATAATTAATAATGTATTAGATAAATATCTAAATGTTTGTAGCAAAGTTATTAAATCAAAGACAATACCAGCTGAAACAAAATTAATGCATTCTCTTTATTTACAACATGCAGTACAATAAATGTTATATGACACACAACTCACTAATAGGAATGTTAATTAATAATAACTCCATGGCATGTGAATGAGTTGGCATGTTACTTGGAATCAGTCTGCAGCTGATGCATAGGCCAGTCCTTGTCTCATTTCTGTGTGTTTGTCTAAATAAAATAAGCACCACGAAACTCCACTGGCAGGATCTCCATATAACTGTCTCTTGTGGGCCTGCATGTGCCCTCCTAAAATGGAGGCAGCATTTATTCAGATGTAAATTCTGGTGTGCTCCATGGTAGAAGACATTGACGAACCAAGGTTGTCACTGACAGAGTGTGGTGTACGACAACGACGAGCCATTGTAAAAGCACAAATATACCTTCAAAACACCAAAACCCATGAAATATATACTTTCAACCAAATGAGCCATTGGCTCTCCACCGATTACCTCAAATTAACCAAAATCTGCTTTGGCTTTTATTAAAAGATTTCAGTCCCATAATGACTAAATTTACCAAATGATACAATATTCTAAAGTGTATTTATTCTGATGAAATACGGTGGTATCCAAAAATAATGTTAGCCAAGTGAGGGAACCTTTCTCTTGCTTGTGTTAGAGGAGTGTGGAGAAAGAGCTCTTTATACTCCCCTCCGTGCAGTGTGTAAACAGTGACATACAGTTGCCTTGAGTGTGCCTGTGAAAAGTGCTTGTGTTTCGATTCCATGTTAAGTAAAACTCATGGCAAGTAAAATAACTATTCTCATTTCAACATGTGTACAGTACTCATAAAACGTGTCGTACAGTAAATGTTTCAAATTTATAGAAGATTTTGAATGCAAGTTTTTTTTCTTCTTCTTCTATACATGTCACTGGTCTTCCAATCAAGTGCTGTGTTTGACACTATTGACCATGACATCCCTTTACAGAGAATGGGTCAGTCGATTGGCATTTTAGTCACCGCACTAAGTTGGTTTAAATCCTATTTATCAGATCGATCTCAGTTTGTATTTGTAAACGATGACGCCTCGATGACCACCAACGTTAGTCACGGAGTTCCACAAGGTTCTGTGCTTGGACCAATTTTATTTACCTTATACATGCTTCCTTTGGGCAATATTATCAGGAAACACTCCATAAGCTTTCATTGTTATGCAGATGATACTCAACTATATCTATCAATCAAACCAGAGGAGACCAACCAGCTCACTAAAATTCAAGCATGTCTTAAAGACATAAAAGCATGGATGACCTGCAACTTCTTGATCTTAAACTCAGACGAAACTGAAGTAGTTTTACTCGGCCCTGAGCACCTCAGAGATCAATTATCTGGTGATGTGGTTTCTGTAGACGACATTGCCCTGGCATCCAACATCTCTGTTATCTTTGATCGGGACTTGTCCTTTAACTCCCACGTGAAGCAAATCTCAAGGACTGCATTTTTTCATCTACGTAATATTTCAAAAATCAGGCACATTTTGTCTCAAAAAGATGCCAACAAATTGGTTCACGCGTTCGTTACTTTTTGGGGGCGGCTGTAGCTGTGGGGTAAGGGGGTCGTCCTGCAACCCCAAGGTTGTCGGTTCGATCCCGGCTCTCCCCATTAGTTGTTGCAAGTCGAAGTGTCCTTGAGCAAGGCACTGAACCCCCAGTTGCTTCCCGGGCGCATCACTGCAGCCCACTGCTCCTTAATAACTAAGGATGGGTTAAATGCAGAGAACTAATTTCCCCTTGGGGATTAATAAAGTATATATCTTATCTTATCTTATCTTACTTCTAGACTGGATTACTGCAACTCCTTATTATCAGGCTGCTCTAATAAGTCTCTTAGGTCCCTCCAGTTGATCCAGAATGCTGCAGCTCGTGTTCTCACTAAAACTAAGAAAAGAGATCACATCACTCCTGCACTAGCTGCTCTGCACTGGCTCCCTGTAAAATCAAGAATCACATTTAAAATTCTTCTCCTCACCTACAAAGCCTTGATTGGTGATGCTCCATCATATCTTAAGGAGCTTGTAGTACCATATTGCCCCACTAGAGAGCTGCGCTCACTAAATGCGGGACTACTTGTGGTTCCAAGATTCAAAAAAGTAGGATGGGAGCCAGAGCCTTTAGTTATCAAGCTCCTCTTTTATGGAACCAGCTTCCACCTTCAGTCCGGGAGGCAGACACAGTCACCTCGTTTAAGAGTAGACTTAAGACCTTCCTCTTTGACAGAGTTTATAGTTAGGGCTGAATCAGGTTCACCTGGTCCAGCCCCTTGAGATGCTGCTATCGGCTTATAGCTGCCGGGGGACGTTGAGGATACACTGAGCACCTATCTCCTCTTGTCTTTCTCCTTATGGATCAATGTTCATCTCTCCATTGCACATTATTAACTCTGCTTCCTCTCCAGAGTCCTCGTGACTTCACGTCTCATAGGGTCATCGGACCTGGCTGGGTCTGATGCCATGGCGCTGCTAATGCCCCGCCCACTCCTCCTCTCTACCTCCATCTGCCTGGTGGATTGTGGAGGTCTGGATCGTGGAATATGCCTACTACCTACTATGGCAGCTGTCTCCAATCTGGCCTCGGCTGCTGGTGATTGGCAATCAGTCAGCAGCCGAGGCCGCCCTCATAAAAGCTCCCAGTTGAGAGTGGAGCAAGAGAAATGAGCAGAGGCGCAGGTTTGCGGTCTGCTGAGTGTTGTGTGCCGACAAATAAACATGTCTTCCAACGAAACCTCTGTGTGCCTGGCTGATCCTTGGTGCTGGTGGGGGAAACCCACGGGTAACGGCCCGGAAGCTGTTACACCTACTATTCATACACTCTGTCATACTCATTGAATGTGTTGTAACTCTGTAATGATTCCTTCTGTACACATTACATCTATTGCATCTGTCCATCCTGGAGAGGAATCCTCCTCTGTTGCTCTCCTGAAGGTTTCTTCCCTTTCTTCCCTGTGAATTTTTTTTAAATATCTCTTGTGAGTTTTTCTGATCCGATGCGAGATCCTGGGACAGGGATGTCATATGTTTCCAGATTGTAAAGCCTTTTGAGGCAAATTTGTAATTTGTGATATTGGGCTACAAAATAAACTGAATTGAATTGAGTGGTTGTTTTACTAGTTTTGAGTATGTATTGCAAGATGCTAATAATATTTATATCACCTCTTGTACACCAACAACACAACATACTTTCTTGATGTCACAATTGTATTTGCCCAATTTTTTTTAGAAATATGATGTCATCTAAGCCGTTCATTTATTCAACCCCTTATTATGTCCATAATGGTTGAATAGTTATCTAAACACATGTCAGTATACGGAACAGTGGAGCATTGTATTGCTGCTCTATGGCATTTTATTTTCATTCATCTGGACCAGGCCATATGCATACACAACATGGGACCGTGCGCTAGTCACACATGTCAAATTATTAAGGGTATTCCTCAGTAAAGTTTGCATGCAGTCTGAGGCCAGTGGTTCTTTTGTGAGGTGTCTGTTGTTCGTGGATGTGGTGAAACTGACTCTTGTCTGTTGGGTTACATTGTTGTAGAGAGAGGAAAAGGTCTGGGTGGATGCATGGACAACAAAACAAATTGTATATATATACAGTATATTACATATATAATTATTATCGAGCAGATCTTTTATCAAACATTTTTTTCTTTTAGTTATTCGTATAGTGTTAGATATAGTTATCATGACGAACGTCTCATAAACTTTACAATGTAATACTTGTAACACAACTAACATTTAAATCCTAATTATTATCTTTCCCAAACCAAGTTGGTTTATGCATCAACTTAACCAAAACCTTAATCATAGCCGTGTAAGATCAGAAAATGGTTATATTTTTTAGATGACAATATAGTCCTGTCAGTCGTGTCATCAGATCTGAAAACACTGTATTGCTTGTTTGGAGCACTTGTGTGGGACGTTGCATCTTTGCAAATGTTACGTAGTTTATGTTTCCCGTTATTTATTTTTCATTTTTTCATATAGATGACTAGAGTTAATCATTATGATATTTCCCACCCATCCAATGTTTTGTGACTATTTCTCGGTTTGAATAATTTGTATCAAACGATCAAACACAGCAATCCGTGTCTTACTGCACACCTGAAAAGATATTATATAATGTGAGAGGGAAGCAGGCAGCATTTGGAAAAATCTGGGGCCCCTTCATAGACATTCTGCCATCTCTGGACTTGGCTGATCGTGGTGGTGTGAGACCGGCGTCAAATTAAGCCCGCTGCAGGTTATTTTTTTTATTTTTTGTTTTGTTTTTGTTTTGGGGGGTCCACAGTGATTAATTAAATTAAAATTAAATATACACTTTTATTAATCCCCAAGGGGAAATTAGTTCTCTGCATTTAACCCATCCATAGTTATTAAGGAGCAGTGGGCTGCAGTGATGCGCCCGGGAAGCAACTGGGGGTTCAGTGCCTTGCTCAAGGACACTTCGACTTGCAACTAATGGGGAGAGCCGGGATCGAATCGACAACCTTGGGGTTGCAGGACGACTCTCTTACCCCACTGAGCTACAGCCGCCCCCGATGTATATGTTGTGAGTGCTGTATTGGTTTATGTAGATATAAATGTGTACAGATGGGTGTAGTTAAACTGTGTAGAGACTGTGGAGAGTTTGTGGAATGTTTTTGTTTTGTCTTGTTTTTTTTTTCTCCTTGTTTTCATCATATGTTAAATAACAAACATCATCCTTGTGTGGTGTTTTCTACAAGGTTATACATTTGTGTATTTCACTACAAATATCCTGTAAAAAAATGTGTGTTAATAAAAAATAAATCTTAAAAAAAACAAAAAAAACAGCAATCCTTTTCTAAGTTGAATTTCTAACAGGATGGTCCTAAACGTCTCTGTATATAACGTCATCTTGTCTTCTGATTGGTCAAGCACAAAACACCTCTAATGGGAGGTGACCATTGGATAGCACAATGCTTCCTTGAACAAAAGGACAGCACAGTTGCCATTAAAACTATTTATTTGTATGCGTGTGTAACACTAATTTAAAACATGGGTTACATAATAATCTAAGATAAGAGATAAGATATGTACTTTATTCATCGCCAGGGGGAAATTTCTTTGAAGCAACAGCAAACATGTTTACATATGCATTAAAATAAAATAGCAGGGCAAGACATATTACATTTAAGAATTTAAATAATAAAGGAAATGAAAATGTACAAATACAAGTGTATACAGTGTATATAAAGTATAAAGTGAAGGCGGTTTCAAGGTTTATTAATGTTAAATGTAATGTCACATATCAGAGCTTTGAAACAGCAGTACATTACATGACACTTGGAATGGTGCATCAATTTCACACAGCAATCCCTTGTGAAGATCAGCTACATTCAACCCTCTCATTTTGCATGCTACTACTGCAGCAGCTGTACAGCTGCGAGAAGTAAAGCTGCTGCTGTTGCTAAAAGTACTGCAGCTACTTTATCTACTTAACTAACTCAGCAGAATTGATCCAACCAATAGCAGAACCCTGTATCTCCTACTGGTCCCAATTCACCATCAACAGAGGATGGTTCATTTGGTGGCTTAGGTGTACTGGCAGAATTTCTTGAATGAAGGAGAAATGAGACATGCTAATATTTTGGATTTTTTTCCGATCTGACATGAAATCAAACCAGCAAGTTACGCCAAACCATATGCACACTTCACCCTTTAAACCGAAGCATCTTTCAAGTGCATCACCCTCTGCTGACGGCCTCGCAATTCATAATCTCTTTTGAAGTGCACACCTGACTGTCCAAAGCAGATGCTGTAAATTGTGTTATGAATAGGTAGGAGATGAAAGAAAAGAGATGAAACTAGAAATGTGAACTTCTACATTCTATAATTGAAAATTCTTTTGTGAAAAGAGATTTTACTTGTGACAACATGGACCTTCGCAAGAGCTTAAGAAACACGCCGTAGCTCACTACGAGAATGGCTGCCCCTGCTCCCTGAACCATGGGGAGATGAGATGTAGCATGAAACCCTCTCTGCCCAGACACCCATTCGAAATGGCTCTACTTTTCCCCACTGGCCATACAGCAGGAGCATCTGATACCGTTTGGCAGGAAACAGGCTGAGTCGAGATAAAGGACGAGCTGGCTGACAGACAGAGGCTGGTCCCGATCCATGAGTTCACTGGAGTGAGCCGAGAGATACAAGGAGCTGACTGTCTCCTGGGCTGACCCCTGTGTCTAAAAGGCCATTAGATGAGAAACCCTGGAATCCCTCGGCCCCCTGAAATCACTCCATAGAATTTACTTAATGTGCATTTCGGTCAACTTGCCTGATTGTGTCTTGTTTCAGGATAATCATTTAGTCATTTGTGCAAACCTCTTGGAACAGGGGAAGCCACTGGAACAAGTGGGGTTATCTCCTACTGCTGGCAGATGACTTGCATTTGTAGTCAGTGCAGGTAGCTTTTGAAGGCACAGTGACCCTGTAAACTCTATATTTAGAGACATAAATTGAAAACATGGTGGAACTCAAAAAGGAAATAATACAATTAGCTATGTTGTTAGCTGTGTTAGCTTGTTATGTTTATATATAAATAAATATTGGTTAAAAAACGCTGTCAAGGAGGATCTGTAATTGTACACATCATTGGTATAGTATAAAGAAACAAACAATGAATAAAAGATGTTTTTGCTTTTATTAGAAAAAACAAATCTGTGAAAGGGAACATTTGCGTGGTGAACGTTCTTGAATAACGATTTATTATTTAGGTCTTTCAAGATAAAAAGTGTTCTAGAATTTAGCAAAGAAAACTAATTTAGAGCTGTATTTCACTTATGAAGCCTCTATGCTGATGAACAGTATTGTTTTTCTGAAGATATTCAAGATGCATTGTGGAAAGAAAAGTCCTAATATCTCACCAAAATGTTAGGTGATTGTGTCTTTTATTAAGTGTTGTGAGATGTTTTGTCGAATTGGAAAAATATGCTCGTTACGATTTTTTATTTTTTCAGCGTGAAACCTATTCTCCCAAAATAGAAAAAAATAAGATGTTTTATAAAGCTCCAGTGAATCTGTCTTACCTAACTGGGTGCACAGGCCTCATTTCCACATTCACAGTTTGCCATTACAGGATGTGGAAATGCCGTGAAACATTAAATGTCATAAAGATGATACATGATTAATCCGTAGACATCATATTGAAACAGACCTTACAAAGTGCTTTCGAAATAAAGGAAATAATTAAACAGATTATTGATGGATAAATATTGCATCATAGGTAAATAAGAAAATATATTCATAGACAATTTGAAATTAAGTTTAGAACACAAGTAATAATAAATTCTGTGAAACTGACCAAACAACCTAAACAAACAACGTTTGCCATAAGTTTGAGTGTCTCATCCTATATTTCATACTGCTATTATCATTTCAACCGCAGCAATCTCTAGATTTTGTGGACGCCAGGTCTAAAGTAGTCCTATTCTCACTGCAATGTCTTCTTTCACAAGTTAAAGTGTGGGAGAAGATGCATGGTTCCTGTGCCTCCATATCCTTTATACACCTGGCCCTTGGTGAGAGTGAAGGCCAAATTGGCCTCATGTTCATACTCAAAACATATTTAGTGCTTTTTGAATGGCGTGTTTGTTGTGTTTCCCTTCAATGACCCCTGCCGGATGTTATCTGTTGTATAGATGACGTGTATTGTGTCGATGGTGGCAGACCAGTAACCTCTTTTGGGATTAATGATCCTTCTATCCCATCCTAATTCATTAAGATTTTACTTTTAATTTTACACCCAGAACTCTGCGCTAATTTCACCTTTCCCTTCTCTTTCTCATTTCTGTGAAATTGATATTTAACTAACATTTGCATTTGGGTTTGGAATAGTGAAAGATATTCAGTTGATACTAATTCTCAACCAGCTGGATTATCTAGTGTTTGCACAGTGGCACACCAGTGAGCTGCAATTATTTCCCCACAGCACACTTAAGGCGAGTTATAATTAAGTTCAGCATTACACTTTTGATTTTATATGATGGAAGAATGTGTGTTCCTCTATTTAGCCCCCGTGTGGCTTTCTGTATTGGTGGTATATGGCTACTATTTTCAATTTGTCACAGTACTTCTTTTTTTATTATTCACGAATTGACTTGTGGATGAGTGGGCTATGAGCTGAAACAGTTCCTCGTGTTACTCCCTAAATGCTGTATGTATCCTGCCAATAACAGCATTTATCTGCAGCAGCTCAGGTGGCGTGATATATATGATATTATCAGAATAGCTTATTCTAGAAACACCCTGCATGTACAGCGCTCACGTTTCATCCTTCCCAGATCGTTACCAACGGGTGTATGTGTGCTTCTCTTTCCTCAGACCACTCGCGAGAGACTTGAGGGCGCATTACAAAGCTAATGGGTGGACCCAAAGGAGAATTTCCAGCCCCGTGATTTGCTAATCGGGGGCTGGCTCCCTTGTCGTTTCCCTGTAATCGTGGCTCTGGTTTGAGGAGCTTGCCCAGCCCTCCTGTCCGCGGACGCACCAAGTGTACCGACTGCACTCTGTGCGTTTTGGTTAAAGACCGACTACCTTCACTGTGAAGGCTGGGCACTGGAAAGGAGGATCGGGGCCCTCGGTGTGGCTGAACTTCTCACTTATGGCTTTTTTCTAGGACATTTTCCATCATCACTGGGATTGTGGAAGGGACGTCTTTAAAATCCACATCAAGTAGCTTGAAAGTTTTATCCATTTGTGGGCGCCCGACCATGGAGATGCAAAAGTGGTCCACAAGGTGGAAAACGAAAAGATGGTTTATGGATTCCACCGTAACTGCATTCATCACTTTAACCCTGGTTCTACAAGCGACCCATGTCCGAGCAGGTAAGACTCTCACCAACTCGACCCGGCAGCGGCGACCGGCCGGGAAAACACGCGGTAATTGATGATGGAGATTGGGGGATTAACAGATTTACCTGCACACAATGGCGTCACGTTCGCTTCCGAGACAGTTGTAGGCTATATTTAATGAGTTTGTTCTTTAACGTTCCACAACCAGAAGCATTTACTACATTGACGAGAGGTTTCCTTGTAATTGAGCGCGACGAGAAAGCCTTCAACAAACAAACAACTTTAGGTAGAATTAAAAATGTGCCCCCCCCCCCCCCCCCCCCACACACACACACAGTAGGCTGCTGTAGTGAAGCGGACGGTGAAATCCCGAGAGGACCCTGATACAGTACCGAGGTGCACATATATAGATGGCAAAAAAAAGAGTATTTATTATGACACAGTGTACTGCGGGCTGCCGTTACGCATGAGTGGGAAGCGTCCGCTCAGAAGATGAAACACCTCGCCCAATTAAATTCCTCCTAAGCGGCTGGTATGTGGCTCTGGAGCTCGAGAGAACACAGCGGCGTCCCCTGCTTTTGAACATTCCCCTGGGCTGAAAGAAAGCTCATTGTTTGAACTGGGGTCCGCGAGGTGGATGTGGACACGGTTAGCAGGGTGGATCTTCCTCAGCCAGACGACGCGGGATGCCCGAGACTTTGATAACTTGTAACTCACACACGTTTCTGAATTGAACTGAAACCATCGATGCCTCATGCTGACAAGTGTTTACACCTTTCATTTGGATGTGGACCGGTGTGATAGTGTGGGTGCTGTAGTTCTGTTTAGATGTCGAACTAGTTGCACTCTTCATAAATGACTTGAGGGCATGTTGTCCTTTGTGAAGAGGAAGATAGTCCAGCCAGGTTAGCTGGTTGATTGGAGGTCAAGTGGCTCAAAGCACTGTTTGTGCAGACATTTAGGATGTTCTGTCATGTGGCGGTGAAGAGCAATTTCACAAAGGCCTTGGGGATTTTAGATCCGTCAGTGCAGAGCGCAGAGCCCCTCTGGTCTGTATGGGGCCAAGTGGTCAGTCAGGTTCACCCTATCTCCACACTGCCCTGGTCCACACTGAAGCCCAAAAGCTGACTTGTGCCCCCCCCCCTCCCTGCGCGCTGACCAGCTCTTCCCTGCAACTTTGCACTTAGATGTTTGGTCGGCTGCAGGACAAGGCTGTGTTGTCCGAGCGGTGGGAATGCTTCCCCTTTAAGTACTGAGTAGTTATTTGATGATGGTCCTTGTTGCACTTCCCTATGATTTCAGAGCCTTCAAAGAGCACGCCTGCATATTGGCCTAGCCTACAGCACAAGTCATAGGGTTTAGGATTACATAGACATCACTCTTTGGCCAATGGGCAACTCTGTACGAGTGTATTGCTCCGTGCAGATACAGGTAGAGATAGATAGTTTTATCTCCATGATGACACTTTTCCAGAATGCAAATTCAGCTTGGGTTTTAACGTGAGCCTAAATAGTGGATATGCTCTGGGCTCTGAAAATGTTTCATCAGCAGATTTCTATACCTTCAAACCAAATAATCAGTCAAGTAAACGCAAGATTTCTAAAAAATATCAGTTATTGCAGTTAATTAACTGTACAAAACAATAAATGATGCTTTGTATTCATTCACAGACTTAACATTTCCTCGTTTTACAGTAGTTTGTTTCCTATACTAGGATCACAACCTGCCAGTTCAGAAGATACTGGACTGTAATTTTACTCTGAATGGAAAATCTCACTTTTCCAAACACGTCAACTCCTGGTCTCTTAATCTTAAACAATTAGCTGCAGGCTCTGCGTTCCGGGGTCTCATTCAGTCAGAGCTGTTTCTGCAGGGTGCCCTCTTCATCGAGCACTGTACAGACACGTTTTCTCAGCCCCCAGGGCGCAGCCATGTGCATTCCAGCAGACAAAGCTAGCATTTCCAGAGACCTCTCCCTATTGTGCTCAACAAAGAGTGTCAGCTAATCAGCTCCTTGCTGGACCGTTGTCATGGGTAGCTGTCACACATTTATAGTCATTTCCGAATCCCATTGAGACAAGCCTCTCCTCCTCCTCGCAAAATCCACAGCTTGAAATTGTGCTCTAACAGCATATTTACACTACAATTGTGAAATGTAGTGTAAGAGCTCTTTTTCCTGACCTGACTGAAAACACACTGTATGACGACTTGTTCTAATACCACATGGAGGCATACTGTACAAGGAGTTAATGAGAGGAAAAGCAAGGGGGTGGGGATGCTTTGAAAAACTGGGTAGGTCTCAGGGAAGGTTCTTTGGTATGGCACCTGCATAAAGCTGTCTTGTTTTAGCCGGCAGCATGGTGGAAGTTTAAGGAAGGAGAGAGAGAGGGGGGGGGGGGGGGGGCACGACACATATTGAGAGAGATTCTGGCTGAAGATATTATTAGAGTCTCAGGGAGCTGCAGGTGAAAAGGTCTTGCTCTGTTTCTTAGCCAATTTCACGTGTGTGTTACAAGATGAGCGCTGATATACAATATCTGTTTGCTCAAGCCTCACATACTGCTGTGTGATAAAGGAGGAGCTGAGGCAGACTTGTTTAGCCTCTGTCCTAAGGACGTTATCTCTAGGAACACACTGTTCACATGGACGTACACTTGTGAAAACAATGGAGATGATATCAAATGACTCCATTGAAGTCTTATGGAAATGTGTCCGATACGACTCCGCCCTTCCACGCAGGCTTCCTCAGTTTGCATAATGATGTTCAGACGATCCAATAACTGAGCATTAGGCTTGCAGGAACTTTGCATTGTGTTGGATTTGTCTCGCTTCTCCAGACTCATCGGGTCCATCCCGCCATGCCGGTGGCTTCATGGCCTGTTTGCTCAGCCCTGAGGGCAAATCGCACCAGCTCATCAGATGCACTGCTCTAAAGCCTGTGCACACTCATTTAGCCACCTTCATGGATTGGCTAGTATTGACGTTTTCTCAGCACCTCTGTGTGAGGGTCGTAGCCACATCTGGAATATATGAGTGCTGGAGTTTGAACTGAAAGCAGCTCCGCAGGAACTCACAATGGGGTCCTCAGTTCACTCTCCAAAGCAAGTAGCTGGTCCATCCACAAGCTACAATAATAAGCCAAGTTGTCCTTAGTAAGTGCATTCCTACGGAGTAACAGTTTGCTGATTTTGATCTCAACTTCACATTTTCTCTAATGTTCTTACATGGCTTTGCTTGTCTTTGTTTCCTGTGTCTTTGGGTGGACTTTGGGTTGAAACTGAAGACTTATTCACTCCTACTGAGCAGATAGTATATAAGTGGATGATATTTGTAAAATGACTCGCTGGTGGTGCTATGCAGATTTATTTTCTCCTTCAGAGTGCTTTTTTGGACTGCTTACAGTTTAGGGTTTTGTACTATGTCTTAAAGCAGAGCAGCTCACTGGGCCTTCATCATGATGTGCATCTGTTCCGGTCCATCGAAGGTGTTGCATAAGGAGCTGGAAAATAAGGAGACCGGATGTAGGCCAGACCCTTTATGTGAAAATACCTCCAGCATGATACACTTAACGGGGCGGCTTTAGCTCAGTGGGGTAAGAGGGCCGTCCTGCAACCGCAGGGTTGTGGGTTCGATCCCCGCTCTCCCCATTAGTTGCAAGTCGAAGTGTCCTTGAGCAAGGCACTGAACCCCCAGTTGCTTCCCGGGCGCTTCACCGCAGCCCACTGCTCCTTAATAACTAAGGATGGGTTAAATGCAGAGAACTAATTTCCCCTTGGGGATTAATAAAAGTGTATATTCTATTCTATTCTATATATATTTACTGTCTTCCATAAAAATAAAAACCTTGAGGTGGATTTGTGTCTACTTGTTCTGAATAATGGCTCAAATAGCAGTGTAGTGATCACTGACTATCAGGGGATCTGGTTTATCTCGCAGCAGTTTCATATTCACTAAGTATAGATTCATGTTGAAACCAGGTGCTTTCCTGAAGAGAATGAAACAGATTCTTTATTTGCCTTTTCCTTGAAAAACATGGAATGTGGAACGAAGAGTGTTGAGTGAGACATTAGACTTTTTTTTTTTTTTTTTTAAAGATCCCTCTTGTATCAAGAAGTTAAAGAAACTTTCAGGGTGATTTAAGCTCTACTTGCCAACCAAAACAGCGGCGTTAGAGCCGTCAGGAAGGGGGCTTGCTGATGCTTTCAGACACCTTCGCTTGCTTATTTACCCTACAAAAACAGATTAATGTTATTCCATTTAACAGTCTGCCATAAGTCGGGTATTGCTATGCTATGTGAAATGATCTGAGTACCTGTTTTTATTTGATATATGCGCTTTATTTCATTAAACGCTCTCTCAAAATGTGGTCTAAAGCAATACAATAACAGTCTTTGTTTGAAAATGAGGCTTGTAAATAATGTTTATAGTCTCATTTAGCATGAATTGCACTTTTTCTTTGGACCTTGGGGATCAAAACATATCTCACGCACAAACGACCCACGTAACAGGGTGGTCAATATACTGCAGCAGTTTGATTTCTCCCAAATATTGTTCATCAAGCTAATGTTTTATTCTGAGAGTATGATTTGATGAAGACGTATAATTATAGTGCTTTCCCATTGGTCTCCGTGGGCACCATCGCCACACAGGCTCCTTTATACAAAGTGCATCAGATTGAAGAGAAGGGGAAAGCTTCTGTTGACCGTTATCAAGGTAAACCCATCCAGGTGTTATAGAACTAGATCTCTGTTGGCACGTTGTTCATTATGCTCTTTGCTCGGCTTGGACAGAGACGTTTCCTGTCAGATGAGCCTGCAGAGCCACAGGAAGGCAACGTTTAACTGTTTAGACACGAGTTGTTATTCTAGGTTAAGTTAATCACAGATAGGACGTAGTGTGTCCTGTGACTTATGTGTCGTAGTGGCTCTGGGATGAAAATGATGAGGGAATCTGTGAACTGCTCCACATCCTTTTTGAATCTTCCCTGTCTATTTTGACCTGAATCCGGCAGTGGCTCTCTCTCTGCCCTGTGTTTAATTACCTGAACCGGACCGGGACAAATGTATTTGAAACTGAATTGAAATGAAAAACTGCAAACAAATCAAATTGTATAAATACTTTAATATATCATGTGTTAAATGTTCCATGCGCTGAACCAAATGCAGCTTTCAGAAACCAATGCCATAACCTAACTTGTGTTTTATCTGCTCCCCTGATCAGCAGAGCCAGTGGACGTGCTAAAAGTATTAGAATTTCAAAATTACCCCGAAGGAGTGACACAAACATCAGGACTCTGCACAAACCGAAGAGCATCAAAGCCGGACTCAGCTTTCAGAATTGCCAAGCAGGTCCAGATCAGTGCCCCCACCACACAGCTATTCCCTGGTAAGAGGAACTGTTCAACCTTTCTACCAGTTGGCAGTTGAAAGAGATTCAACTGGTTAATTTGTTTAAAATGTGTCTTTTGACGGTGATTCTCTGATTAGTATTCGATAAAAAGGTAGACAAACATGGAACGTTAACATTGTTGAATTGAAGTCATTGAGTAGTATTCAATATATTTTATACTAGATAGTATAGTTTTAAACAAGGCAGTCGTATTGGAATCATGTCTTCTGTCACAATAACGCTCACCCATTGAGCGGTCTCTTCAACCCCTCCTCTTTTCATCGTGCAGGAGGTGTTTTTCCTGAGGACTTCTCCATTCTGACCACAGTGCGCCCCAAGTCAGGCCTCCAGTCCTTCTTGCTGTCCCTTTACAACAAGCAGGGAGTCCAGCAGCTGGGCGTGGAAGTGGGACGTTCACCTGTCTTCCTGTATGAGGATCAGACTGGCAAGCCGGCGCCAGAGGACTACCCTCTGTTCCGTACTCTCAACCTTGCTGACGGAAAGTACGTCCAATCTCAAACATCCACTCACGTAATAAGTAACACACTCAAGCGCAGACACCCACCCTCAGGCTCGCAGGTGAAGCTGATTCAGAAGGAATGGGTGCAGTTGTTGTGGGTGTCTCAGGGTCTGGGATGAAAAATGCTCGATGTTACAAGAGGAACATATGAAGTGTAATCCAAATGGACTTCAAACGTGTCCATACCATCCGGCTGTGCCAATGTTTAGCACTGAATGACCTGATACAGCTTTTGTAGAACTTGCAGCTGATACAATTTGACCAAGTACCTGCAAGACCGATGCAAGCAAGCAGGAAAACAACCGTGATCGTCCCAGTTTTGCACCACAGGTGCTCTTGACCGGATTATCCATCTCATCGGGAGTCCATGGGCACAGAGAGAGGTCAGAGACAGGGAGACACTAGATTATTGAGGCACAGCAGGGACTGCTGTAGGCAACCTAACCTCATCCACGAACTTAGTGCCTCTGTTATTTTAGAGAGGGGGGAAAGACGGAGGGAAAAGGGGAAGTCATAAACTTCCCTTTTACCCCCTTGGATGACCTCACCCAACCAGAAGCACTGCTGCTAACCTTTTAGCATAAACCTGCTCCCAGGTTCAGAAATCCCAGGACTCCCAGCAGTCTTATTCCAATTTGTTTCCACTCGCTGAACGTGCTAAGGGGAGGAGAGGTGTTTTTTGAGCTTCTGAAGGAAGTCATAAATCGATCACAATATGTTTGTGACTCAAATTGGCTTTAATAAGATCTATTGTGTACAGAGTTATCATAACAGAAGGAAGCTTTGGCTCCTCAAAAGTCTCATGTCAGGGATGACGTATGTGCAGGTTGCAACAAAGAGAAGGAGTTAACACCTCCAGCCAGCGTTGTGTTCGTCTTGTAGGGCTGTATTGTCCAGTGTGTAGTTGTGTGTACAGGATTTAAAAAACTTCTTTGTCTGGATCCCTTCCAGCTCCAGGCCTTTTATAAATCTTTATTGACTCCAGCTCAGGCTGTGTACAGTCTGCAATCCCTATTGATGTATTCATTGTTACTAAGAAGCATACGCCAAGCTTTGAAAAGAGAATCACAATGATGATATTGATGAGGTGAAACAAGCACGATCCTTTCTGATACAGGGAAGAGGTGATTAAGAAGTGTTATAGTGATTTGTTCCACTGTACATCCTTAGTGGGATTTCATTTAATCTCTTTCTGATTGCTTTTCAAAAGATTGCATTCAAACCAATTTGCGTAAAAAAAAAGAAATTCTGACTCTTCTTCTTTTGATCATTCTGCACATCAGAAGTTTGAGAAGCCGTCTAAACCTATCAAAGCCGACTTTTGCTTTCTGCCATATAAGGTGACGAGTAATCCTTCCCGCTGTACTGTTTGGTGTCCTCTAAGCTCTATTGTCTACCATGGTATGTGTCTGTATGAAATGGGACATGTTTCATCTCCTTACCATACATATTTATAGATATTATATCATATATACTGTATATTTGTACCTGTGATAAACTCTCGAGCTTCAGTGGTGCCAGGTCTCATCTTCCACCTCAGAACAATGTTTTGACTGTGTGTCTCCTGCTCTGGCAAGGCAGGCCTTCCTGGATTCTGACACACACTTTCCACAATGTTCACCATGTCTGTCATGCCGAGTAACCCAGAAGGAGGATTAAGTTTTGAGTTTAATGAGTGTAATCCCGTGTTAAACAGGGCCAGAGAGTGGGGGCAAGAATGTGGTCCACTGCTGCCTGGTATGCAATAGCCCTTAAGTGCAGTGGCAAAATGGTCCAGAGGTGAGGGAGGTGTCAGACTCACGTGTGACCTTGGGTGACCCTTTGCATCTATGGGTGTTGTTGAGTGATTTATATCATACAGTGCTCTGAGCTTCATGTTTATTAGAGCATTTGGTTCTCTGAGCACTCTGGATTTATCTCCCCTTGAGGTATGTTGTGATGTATAAGAGGAGGTTGATAATCCTATTAGAAGGTCTGATAAGATGTTAGAGTGTAATCAACCACAACAAAATTGTCGACCATCAAACTTCATGTTGTTGACTAAACAGCACACAGAATGCATCGTCCTAATTCATGCATGTTGTTTATATTACATCATCCTCTGATTTCACTAACTACTTGTCCACTCCCCATGTGCCCTTGAGTCTTATACTGAATGACCTTGGCCTCTTTTATTCCTCATCCCTCCTTGTTTTTGTCTGTTACCAGGTGGCATCGTGTGGCCATCAGTGTGGAGAAGAAGACGGTCACCATCATTGTAGACTGTAAGAAGAAGATCACCAAGCCTCTCCTCAGGAGTGACCATGGTTCCATCAACACCGACGGCATTACCGTGTTCGGCACCAGGATCCTGGATGAGGAGGTTTTCCAGGTAAAGCTTTCAGCGTGTCAGACTGGGTGATTGTTTCTATTGTTATTGATTTGTTTTGATTGAGCTGCTGCCATTGCCAGGTTACTTATTCGTATATCGATCCGAAATGATGCAGCAACTATCTACAAAAAAAAAGTCCCCACAAAGAAGTGGTATTTTTTGTGTGTACAGATTTTAAATGTTGCCTCAAGTGCCCCAAGAAGTTTGAATCAATATCCCATCGAGGCAATCCTTGAGATGATAGAAACCAGGGCTCGTCTGGATGAGTTCAATCCTTGAGATTTTATTACACCCATACCATACATATATATGTAATATCTGAGGCCTTTTCACAAGGCTGTTGTAAAGTTTAATAATGGAGCAGATGAGTTCAAGAGTTTCTTGTTTTTGACCTCCTGCTTGAGCACATCAGACTTTTGGTCAATGTGTTTTTACTATTTTGGTGTGAGAAGCTCAGGTTATACTGTATTTAGAGATCAAATAGGCCCATAGGCGGCCTATAAAAATCACACACACAAGCAAGAACTAAAGAATCAAATCAACGACAGTCAATCGACGATGGATTACTGATACTCCTCAGCTGGCCTTCTACCCAAAAAGTCCCAGCAGACACTAACTGTAGAGGGTGATGCAATGGCTTCTCGGGAAGACGTTATTCACAATCATCCTTACCTGGTGACTGCATTTTGTGATATGTGGTAGCATTGAGACCGCAGCCATACCGAAGCAGTACATCATAGTTGCTTGTTTGTTTGTGTTTTTCTGCAAACTAACTTCTCAGACGTCTCACGCCCCTCGTTGAAGCTGCTTTTGACCTTGTACTCAGATGCGTTTGGTGCCATGGGAGTCTCATGTGAAGTGATCCACCAATTTCTATCTCAATAAGATTGACTGCGGTTTTTAAGTCCCTTCTTTGACAAAAAAGGTGCCCAATGATTACAAAGTGTTAAATGCAATAGCAGTTACGGTGCTATTAACTGTTGAGGTTGGTAAAGATATGATATGAATGATTTATGATATGATATTGTCGTGTAAGGACATGTTACCTGGCTCTCAAGGAGAGAGACTGCTGCTTTTACAAGAAGTCTGTTGTAAGGTCTGAGGTGCCAAGAATGTGTACACTAGAAGAGACCTTGGTTGATGGGACTAAAACTTGGGCTGAATCATTAAAAAAAATAAAGAAATCATTCAGATTATTTTGATTGGTGTTGAAATAGCATTATGATTAGATTTGTCATGTGATATTATTTACTTTTAGCATGACTGAATTGTCATGACACATGTTCTTCTCTTGGTGGGAAGTAAGCATCAACACAAAGGTTGGGTCGGGGCTGAGTTTGCTTGTCATTGGAAGTGGGAATTGTTTATGGGCAGCAAAACAAAAACGACTCGTCATTATTCTGGTGCCAATTTTGAATGATTGGTGCTGCTGCTCTTGATTTAAAGCCATGTTGCCTTAGCTTACCATGTCAATGCCATGGGAGAGAGACCCTTAAAGCCATCTTATGTGTCCACAATTGTAAATAACATATTAATAACATAGTTTGATTGTATACATAATGATGTTAGAATATAGTGTATATTATAAAATACAGTGTGTAATACATAATATATACCGTAGCCTAATCAAGGTTCTAAAAACATGGAGCTTTTCAATAGTAATACTATTCTGGATTTACCTTTATTAGTCACAATATTAACTCTTGCAGTCTGATGTTGCTGATATCTAATTGCAGACTGAAGCTAGAGACAGTTTTTCTGAGGCGCAAAGTTTTATAAGCAGATCTGCTTTCATATCTCCTGTCAGTTTTGATTAGATTCACGAGAGGGCCCTGAAACCAGCATGTGTATAACAGTGTGTCCAGTCAGAGGTCGGCCTGTGGAAGGGCTGAAAATAGGAGCCATAAGTCAGTTAACAGGGTCTTCTCTGTGTGGTTTTTGGAACAGGTCTCCTGTCTGTTCTCTGTCCCTGCTCTCCTCAGAGATCCACAGGTCCCGATGCATGCTGGGATATACAAGGGAAGGAAATGCCTTAGCCTTCTGCATTCAAGCCGGTGGTTATAATGAGAAATTAAATTAAATGGTGAAATCAATTTAGCTGAAAGCTATGCCCAGGAAGTGATGCACGACAGCAGATTAGCTGTCTTACCTCTTTTTATTATTTTTGTGAGTCATATTATTTTATTTGCTTAAAATGTAAGAAATACATGGACTAATAGCAGCGACTACACAGTTTCTTCCAACGTAAATACTCCCCTTTATACCACAGTGGTAGTTATGTTTCAGAGGTAGATTTGATAATACATTCAATAATAATTAAACATTTACTCCGTTATTCAAACTCTGACATTACAGAAACTGACCCATATTTTTTATAAATGTCCATTCATGCCATACCTGTCCCAGGTCGGAGGCGACCACCGTCGCAAAGGGATCTGGTTTAGATGAATGGGGGTCTTTCATTGCCCCGTCAGGCTTTGCTCATTTCCTCCCCTCCCCTCCGCCGCATATTCTCCCCTGCTCACCACCTCGTCCTCCCTCCCCACCCTCCCCGCCTTGAGGCCTCCCTTCCTTGCCAAAGCCATGAGGCCATCTATTCATGCCTCGCTGACAGTACCTGTCTGAGCCGAGCACACTCACGTACACATACCGGTGGAGCTGAGGGGCTCTGTGTCTCCGTGCCACACCACCAGTATGGCCAGAAGATGCACTTGGCTAAAGATAACTTTGGGTTGTGTTGGGTATTTTCAGAGCAGGTCTGCTAGCCTGGTAGCCAACAGCAAACCAAAAGAGCATTTTTGAAGATGGCATTTTAACTTTGCTTTGCACACCAAATGTGTTTTTTTATAATTCCAAATGTATTATAACAACATGTGAATAACACAGACACACACTCTATCTGTTCTGTTTTAAATGATCTCTTTTCTGTTTGTATCCTCCAACTGTCTGATGTGGATTCACAACATGGAGGTTGTCTTCATAGCACACCTGTGGGAACACTCGCTGCAGTTCAAATCGCCTTCTTTTACCTTTTACCTTCAGTTGGCTGCAGCTGCCTTCCCAAAGTGTGTACTGGTGCATGCAGTTGGCCCTCAATTGGGATCTACTACATCGTCATAACATTGAACATTGAACTTTGAACCTCGTGCTCATATATCTGCTGAGCAGGAGATTTTGGGTCAGAATGGCCAAAATAATCAAGCTGGCTTGCACAGCGCTGAATGTGACCAGATGCAGTCAGACATCCTGTTTTCTCTGGCACACTGCATTTCACATACTAATTCCTCTTCTCGCATCCTAAAAAGTATGTCAGTTCGGGTATGCACTGGACATGACTGTTACTGTGCACGCCTGTAACCTTTGACCCCTCCATGTGTATTTATATCCGTTGCTTTGTGGCCAGGTCGAGGTGCATCATGCTTTAGGGAAATGTTTGTGATTTTATTTTTATGCCATTTCCCTGTGTCTGTTTGCACTCAGAGCAGGGAAAGGAACACGTTATCTGATCGCTAATTAAATGCAGAATGCGAAAATTCAGCTCACTCATTTCAGATGTAGTGGTGACGTCGTCTAAGATCACATATAGTTCTGAGAGACAACATAGTGTCAAAGCAGCTATCAACTCAGAAATCTTAATAAAAAACCCAGCTTACAATATATCGCCATTATAAAGCCAACTCTGTCCTCTTCTGATAGTAAGAATGATTACACGCGATTCATTGAAGTACTTCCTAAGCTCCACTTAAAGGTGAACACTGCCAAACAATGCGTAACTAAAGGAGGATCTAACTCGGCTCACGATAAAGAGGATACAGTGCAGCTTTGGAGTAGTAAAGGGATTTCCACAAGTTTCACCTGTTGCTCTTGACCCTGCTTCTCTCCTTCAGCCGCTCACTGCTCTCGTTGACCTCTGACACCGTCGTCATTAACACACACCCTCATGGACCTGTTTCTGTTCTGTTCTCTACTATGCTGTAGCCAGGAGGGGCATATTTTTGGAGCTCTGGCTCCGCTCCAAGTTGCCAGGGGCTTTTATCTCAGCAGTAGAATAGAAGACAGATCCAGAGCCGCAGCATAACTCTCCCCAGGTGTTTCCCAGCACAAAACATCTTTTACCATTTCAGCTGCTCTCTCTAAATCCCTGCCTGTCTGTCTCTGGATCCCTATTGGTGTTCCCCTCCTGAGATGACATTGGTTTCTCACTGTCCTTGTCTTGGCGCTCGTTTATTTCAACTTTAAAGATAATGCGCCGTCAAATTCAAGGAAGACACGTTTCCATAGGAGTGCAATTTTAGTTACCGAGGCAAGTGTTAAGATGATTATCTGATTCCTTTAGGTGTTCAACGTTAGTACTTTTTAAATGTTTTTTTATGGGATAACCAACAGGTACAAGCTTATGTATTCTTTTCTTGTACATGTTTTATTCAGTCAAAAGTTGTTCACCAATCTGGACCGGCGATCGAACACCACGTCTCCACCACAGCCTATTTGTGTGCAGACGGGTGGCTCGCAGACATGGACTAATAAGAGCTGACTCTAGGCAGGGTTCAAGCATTTACTGTTGGTCTTAGGGTGACACATGAGGTAATACATGTCAACTTAACTCAAGGCGAAGCTTGATCTCTCTTTCTCTGTCAAGCCTCCCCAAACACACATACAAATCAACACACACTCAGCCGAGGCCTTTTCAGACTTGCCGCCTCGGTTTTCTGCTGTCCCGTCCCCGCTTGGCAGGTCAATTTAGCCTTTTCTTGGTCAGTATAGTAAATGTTAGTTTTTAATGGCAAACACAGATGTTAAATGATATCATATATTTCTGGAAAGGAGCTAATTCTTAATACAGAGACCAAAATGCATAAATATTGTGGATGCATGAAATCTCAGCTGATGTTGCAGACTGTTGAAGTGAGATGAGGCTCTGCTTAAACTGCATGGTCAAGAAATGAAGCGATTACAAATGTAATACCTGGAGTGTAAGTACTGTGATAAGCCCATTAAATCAGACGGCTGGAATGAGTCATATCAATAAGACAGGATCAGATATTTCTCAATATGAGGAATGGGCCACAAACCCTTAAGTTTACTTGTTCTTGGGTTGCTTGACAAGAGATGACGAGAGACACACTGATCCAACCTGTAAGAACAGTTTAAACTAGCATTCAGTCAAACTGAAGCTGTGCAGCCAGATGTTGATGGATTGTTACGTAGAGAATATTTGAAGGAGAAGCCCCGCTTGTTTGCCCCTGGGACAAGCATTAGCACATGGATGTGTGTACTAAGGTCCGTGGTCAGGATCCATAGATCTAGTTTTAACACAGAGTGAATACACACTTGCGCACATTCTCTCAGCAAGTCGCAGCCTGTTTCATTTCTCTCGTGTTTTTCTGCCAATCTATTCTGCTCTTCAACGTATATTGTCCCTGCTCACACAAGTGCATCAGGATTTCACCTCTGGGCTCAGGCATCTCTGTGTGCTATCCTGCCAAACATCCTAAAAATAGGACATGCCCCTTTTTCCACCTCCCAAGAACCCCTCTCAGATGTCTTCCCGATGTGTGTAAAGGCTGAAAAAACATTTTCCAAGAAGTCGGTTCGAGCAATTACAGACTTTCAAAGAACAATCTAGATACTTCCCCCAATATGTTTGCTGTCTCGCAGCGAGCTTTGTGCTTTGGCTGTCGGGCCGATAAGACGAGACATTGCTGGAGCTTTGTCAAGCATTGTGTGCCGTCCCGTCCCAACCAGAGAGAACATTGTGGTTAGAGCAACTTCCTCAAACCATGTCTGAGGTTTTACTCTTTCCTGTGTGCTATGGTTTTCATACAAACTCATTGTGTATTTTGGGCTTTTTGCCCAATATGTTCCCTTTTTTTCCCGTTGATATTTTTAGAAATGGCTTACGTTAATTTACTTAAAAGATAATCTCCACTTACAGTGCGTGAGATACCATCAGTAACCATGTGGACTAAGGCTTTAAATGAAAAGCTTTTGACGGGTGAGGTTTGATCTGGAGCCTGATTGTGTTATTTGAGAGTAGAAGACACAACTGATATTTGTCAAGCTGTTTATTCATTCCAGGGGGGAATTTACTCTGCCAGACTCTAAGTGTATGGGACCAAAGAGATCGCATCTGCAATTTGAGATTTACATTCATGCCGCAGTCCCAGTATGGGTGAGTGTGTGAGCAAGATGAGACATGACCCTGTGTGTGTATGAGGGGGGCGGAAGGGCAGCCTCCTCTTGTCTGGTACAAGTGATCTGGTTTCAATGTATTTTGCAAACAGATTTAATTCCAAATTGTGATTTCTAAAAACTGTACTGTAAGATTTTGTGTCTGTTAAATATGTTCCTGCATGAGTTTAGGTCAAGTAACACAGGTTTCTTTTTCTGTTTCTTGCAGGGTGACATCCAGCAACTCCTGATTGTGGCAGATCCCAAAGCAGCGTATGACTACTGTGAACATTACAGCCCAGACTGTGACACCCCCCACAGGGACTCTCTGCAGGCGCAGCAGCCAGAGGAAGAGGTCAGCCAACCAGGGAGGGTGGGGGAGCTTCAGGCGGAGGGCCTGATTCATTTCTGTTATTTAACAGGAAATATTGAAGAGCTTTACTTTCACCTGGTTATTGTTCGTATCCATGGCTTGCTGATGACTTTGACATGCAAAGAAACCAAAGCTGTCAGGTCTCAGTCACATATGATTATATTTAGCCTCAATTTGTAAACTTAGTGACTTAGTTATTGATTTCAAAAGAGGTTTAGTTCATAGTTAAGTATTTAATTTAACTGATTCATGTTAAAACATACAGTGCTGTAGTATTTTGGCAGGTCTTTGAAAATATTGAAAGCACCTGAAAGGGCTCCCTATTCTTTTTCTCTAATCTTTTTCTGCAATTCATAAATGCCTATTAACCACAATTGTTTACATATAATTCTTATTCCTGTGATTAAGAGTTGGAAACAAGAACAAGCTGCATCCAAGGACACATTGGAATGTGTGTAACTACTTAACCCTTCTTTTATATTTGACTACAAGGGGCAAGGTAAAACAATCATATACAATACCCCGCGATAGGATACAATGTGCAGTGTGAACCTAAGTCAAGGCCAGCTTAACCACATCTATCTTTAGTTCATTTGACAATCGGAAATACATATAATGCCAAATGAGTAATTTGTATTCAGTGAGACATCGTATCGTGTTCCAACCTCACTTCCAAGTTGCAGCATGAAGTTATAAACCTTGATAACTAGAAGTTGGGTCCAACCCTAAAACTCAGTATTATTATATTGTATGGTTTCATTATGATGTCCTTGTTAAGAGACTACTTGAGGACTCCATAAATCAGACCCTTTAATATGAATTTAGACTTCATAAGTGTACAATGTACACACTTGCAGGGAGAGAGTTCCATTACGATGTCCGTAAAATTCAGCTGGTATTTTCTTTGTCTTTGAGGTTTTCACTGTTGTTTTCCTATGATTTATGAGCTTTTAAACACCCCATCTGCCGACATGTTTGAAGGCGCACATGGCTCTTTCAGCATGTTCTGAACTCCTTTGTTCAGCATATTCAAACCATTGTCTAATTTAGTAACACTTGGCTTTGATTATATCAAGGTTTTGCTAACTCATAATATGTTAACATGTTATAAATGATACATTATTGTTCATTATAGCATTACACCGCGACATTAACTTTTAAACATGTAGCATGTCCATGATGATAAGTACCTGTATCATCTTCCTGCTGAAAGAGCACTAATGCTAACACTAAGACCTCTCTTCATTCCTCTCTCTCTCCCCTCTCTCTCTCTTTCTCCCAACCTATCCAGTACACTACTGAAAATTTAGATTACTCTCAGTTCTATGATTACTCTGAGGGAGCCACAGACATCATTCCAACCGATGAGTATTCTGAACCACAGGTAAATGAAAAAAGGAAAAGAAATGGAAAAAATAGGTCTTTCTGTAATGTCTTTTTTTATCTTTCATCCCTAAGTTTGTCTTGTGATGTCTGTCTCAATGATATGTTTATGTGCACACAATAATACAGTAACTTTGAGTTATCAGCTTAACGACAATATTTTTTATTGAAATATTTCAGCCTCAAAATATTGATTCACCCCACGACATTGATAAATAATGGAGGTGTCCTGACCTGGTTATGCCTACTCTGATAATGAGTGTGTGCATGTAAACATACTCAGTGTGTCAGTTTGACTTCTATCTGTTCATGAGTCTGCTGCCTTCTTTCACTTGGAAAATGCCATCTGCTTTGAATGTTTTTGGGTTATTTTGCATTCCAGCATGTCTTTAAAACTATTGTATACATTATAATTGTATATATATTTAGGTATATGAATATCTGCAACATTTCACTATTTCAGAAGCACTTTGGCTATTTTATTACTGCAATAGCTGTAAAGAGTTGCTGAGAAGCAAATCCTGTGTGTTTTGTATTTGTCCCAGATAGATAACTATGTGTGTCACATGAAAGGCCCAGTCCTCGATTGTTGTGCAGCATTCCTTCTACCCAATTGTTCCATGATCTAAAGTGATCGCTAATATTGTGAGCGATTGCAGCCCTCGTAGTTGACGTGCGTGGTCGACATTTGAATTCACACCACGCTGGCCAACTACTGTGCATGGGCTGATATTGGAAATTGCAGCGCATGGACAGTCGGGTTGGGAAGGACTCTGTTAAACAGTTGAGGATTGTGTCTTTAAATAATTTCAACTTTTGAATGTCCCATGTTTGTCTTGGTGTTCTTTGTCGCCGCAACTTCCAGAGAAAGAAACGTAGTGTCTCCATGAAAAAGAAGAGGACCAGAAAGTCCTTCAGTAAAACTAAGGCCAAGCCCTTAAACTTCTTTGCTGCCAAAAAATCACCAACTAAAAAGTTTGCCGCTAAGAAGAAGCGACAGATGCCTGGCTACCAGGCCACAGCGCCAGCACGACACAGAGGCAATTTTAGGGTAAACGTCCATCTAAAGATGAGACCAAATCCCATCAAGATCTTCCTGCCTTGAAGGGAAAATCTGTGATGACAGACTTAGCGCTCCCTAACCTCTTTTGTGTAGAAGTAGCCAGCTTGAAAGGATCCCCTAGCCAATAACCCCTGGTTTGAGCCTTTGTGTTAACCCTCGCTTTATATTTCTTTCCTTTTTTTCAACATGACTCAGCCAAACAATGTAGAAGATTACAATACAGACTTTGACTACGGAACTGTAGATGATACTCAAACTCAGTCCCCCTTTGCCACGAGCGGACCCAACGAGGTAATTTTTATCTTCATTCTCATCTACTTGTAAAAAACGGTGTTAGGTGTTTTGGGAAATTCGAGCCAGGATGATTTTGCCCGAGGAAGTATCCGGTATGAAATGACAAAGACACAACCACTCTCATGGAGTGGTGTGTCTTTTGACTTTACAATGATTTTGGAGTGTTGCGGAACTGATGGACAGGGAAGGATTTTCTTTGTCATGCTTCAAAGCTACAACCCACTTGTTCCACTGAATACACCATGTGGATCCGAGGGGTGCGTTGCATGCTTATAAATAATGCGGTGCACGCCGAGGAGGTTACTTGTAGCTTTGAATCATGACATGCATTTTTGGCTACGGCTGCACATGTTGTTAGTACACAGAAAATGGAGACATGAAACCCATTTCTTTAAAAATGTGTGGCATCTTGAAGCAATTGGGGATTTAAAGTTTGAGGTTCTCTGGATAGTATACATGAGAAATAAACAAAAGGCCAAGCTAACTGTGACGTATGGTAATATTATGATTAGAAAAGGAAATTTGCTCAGAATCCACTCTGACTTTTCGTGAAGTAACATGTGCACCATTACCAACAGCCAATCATGGGATTTCTGATATTTAGAGATAGTGCTGTTTGCTTTTATTACCCACATAAAGAGTGGAGAGATGACAAGATGTGCTGCCGTATCCAGGATTAAAATAAGTTAATTGTGGCAGAGCCTGGCTCAGCCAATGCCACTTACAGTAAATGATAGTGGAGATTATCTTTGAAACAATATACGCCCTGTCCATCACATCTTGAGCTTGGTATTGATCACTAGTTCTGCAAATTACTTCTGAAAGAACTATGATCACCAAGTCTGAAATCTCCTCACAGCCAGCTAAGAATGTGCATTTTCTACCGCAATGTTTTGACAAAGTGGATGTGATTCTACAGTCATTTTACATTTATAATTTGGCAAGATGGAGTGTTGCCAATAATGACTGTTTAATTGCATCTATTTTGTTTCCTTTCCAAAGCTACAGCTACACAATGATCATTTTGGAGAGAATGGTGATTGTGGTTGCAGGACTTGTGCAACATACAGAGTGTATCAGAGTGGACTCACAGGCGGCCCAAAGCATTTTATATCCAAAGGGATGTATTGATATTAATCTTAGTTGTATGTCTCTTGATGCACTCTGTATATCTGCACAGCTGCTGCAATCTGATGACTCATGATATGTCCATGAAACATCGCTGCTTGTGTCATTTCAGACATCTATTTCAGCCTTTCTTTCCTGTCTGTATCAATAGTAAGATGAGAAGGAAAGGAAGGCTGAGATCAAGTCTGTCTTGACAAGAAGAACAAACTTTAGATTTTATTCAGGCATTACGGTAACACTTTATTCTTTTGTATTATAACATGTTGTAGGGATTACTGCACTACTGTATTTCATGAATGTGTGATTTAACAGAGCACAGTAGTCTTAACATTTCCATCTCGGAAAAGTTGAATATCATTTTTCTAGAATTGTTAATGCAGATACATAATCCAGTACACAATTAGTAACATGATTTACAACAGTGTATAGTTTAGCCCTTTGGTTCTGGACCTATTCAAATTACTATAACACAATACTGGCAGCTCAGTTATTATCAGATATTGCCAAGATAACTCAAGATTGTATTTGTTGTTTGAACAAATAAGGTGTTACCGTTGGTTTTTAGAATAGTGTTTTTTGCATATCATGCTGAATATATTTTCATTTTGCTTTAATAACATCTAAAAGTAGACTATTTGCCTCACTTGCTTAACTAACATCCTTATTTCCTTGGTTGCTCACCATTACCTCCCCTCTTCTTCGCCTGGGTAACACCTGGAAGGCTGTGGAGGACGATGTTGTCGGTGCGTATGTCACCGAGGCCACTCCCATTGCTCCGGAGCCCATTGTCCCAGAAACGGTGGACAACGTGGACACTGGTGCGGAAGCATATAACTTTCAGGAATATGACCTAAAGGACTATGACTTGGGCGAGTTTGACAACAGGGTGTATGATTACGGGACATATGACGAGTATGACAGGGCCCAGCCCCAAACCCCGGCAACTGAAGATGAAGAGTTGGGGCTCGGGGTTGCTGCTGAAACTGACGTTTCTGAGAGCACCGTAAGTAGCACACCGCGGCCTGGCGACCGACGGGTGTGAGCATGAACGGCACGCATTAAACGTCTCCTGTTTGTGTTATGGACTCTGTCTTCTGGTGCACGCCTTCCTCGTGGGTTGCTTGGCAATGTGTCATTGACATGTTGAGTGTGGAGTCTTGCTGCTGTGCTACTGGTGTGTGATTGGTCATTTAATGACTGACAGCTATGATAGGGACAGTGCATGCACCTGTGTTTTCTTAGAGAGGGTGAAACTGATCACCTTTTTAGTTTAGTAGATCCCGTCCTGACATTTTTGTCTTCTTTCTTCAAACTTTATTGTTCTCCGCACACAGTATTCAGACACGGTCCAGCCAGCACTCCACACATACTGCCCTCTCCCCCGACCCATTTATCCCAGCGATTGCATCGCATCCCTCCATCTCTTCCTCTGCCATTTTAATGGGCAGCTGTCTGCAGCGTGCACACACACAATTATGATCAAGATGTTATTCCTTCTTTTCACTGCCCTCCCAAACTTTTGAACAGTCAGGACATCATCCGACATATTTGTGTGTCTGTGTAACTGGGGGTGGTTTCTACCATGTGAGAACTCCCCCCCCCCCCCTACTTCTCCACCTTCACCCTCAAAACACGTGGGAATACACACTGTCGTTGAACTTATTCCACAAATTAAATACAGTTCCTGAAGGATATCATCATTTGCAATGTTGCTCAAAGATTAGAAAAGAAGATGCTTAACTTCTCTTGAATGTGAAACTGTACACTGTGGGGAAATATCTCTTATTGTCTCTTTTTATCTGTATGTATTTGTGTTATTTTGTGAGGTTTGCATGACGGCACACTGGCAATGCAATGACGGCATTGCTCCATTTCAAGCACATAGCGGTCCATGACAACTAACATCTCGCTGGTTTGGTTCCATCATGTTGTCTCACTTTCTGTTGTTCTTGATTCACTGCCTCTATAGCTGCAACTGAATATGTGATTGTTCAAGCACTAACACTCATTCTATTCACTGGTTGAGCGGCCTCATCCTTGCTCATCATCGCTATTCATTCCCCGGTGGACTGCTGCTGCTGTGTGGAGCGTGACGCCTCTGTTCTTGCTTTGTCACTACAGCTTGCCGGCGCTGGAGGAGCCTACGGCCAGAAGGGAGACCAGGGCGAGCCGGCTGTCATTGAGCCCGTGAGTGACAATCTTTTTCAAATTATTACATTTAGTCAGTAAGCAGTCTCATTTTCTCTCTCACTGTTATTATAGATTGCAAATGATCTAAGACCAAGTGACATGACGTCAACTCCTGAACGACATGTTTTACTGCTTTTAAGACCCTTCATAAAGCACTGGTCACTGAACCTGTGCTGAAACCTGCAGCAGAATTTCACCCCAACCTTGTTGACTCATCCTGAACCTGCTGTAGCACAGGACAGTGGTCGTGGTGTGAAAAAATGTGTGTTTTTTTTTAAAGGGCATGCTTATTGAAGGACCACCAGGACCCCATGGCCCAGCTGTGAGTATATTGTTAAAAAGATATAAGTTAGTGTTGATTATACGCCACTCTTGTTTGGATTTAAAGAGCTCGCCTGCTTGTGGTGCGCTGACTGAGCGTTCTGGTTTTAGGGTCTTCCAGGTCCCTCAGGGCTACAAGGACCCCCAGGCCCCGCTGGAGGTTATGGTGACAGGGTGAGTCGTCATTTATGCTCCCAAACCAGCGACTTTTTAAAATGTGTTTAGACTGTAAATATAATGTGAGTTTGGACTGTGGAAAGTATCCTAAACTGCAGTAGCATTAGCAACACTATTTATATACTAACTTTGCCTTAACTAGTAGAAATAAATTCTAACAGCCATACTGTGAGAAGCTCATCTAAGCACATTAATGTACTCCAACGGGCCTCAGTGTAGAGCAGAATGCAGTCAGTGGAGAGGATCTGTTATGATTGAGCTCCATCTCTGCCATTATTCACCCAAACACAGTCAGACCGTATAGATGCGACAAGCACGTACAATATTATGGCCTCTTGGAGATGCGGAATGGCGCTTGTCGCGTTTCCCTTGGTACGAGGTATCCATATTAAATGATTTAACGATGTGCTCTTTGGACTCCCTGTTCCACAAACTGTTAACACAACCTCTCACGTACAAACATGCTAACAAGGATTAATGGAAAAGGATGTTGGTTTTGGACTGGAGACAGTGGCGAGGTTTACAGATAGACAGGGCTAGTCTCTGTGCTGGAAGAGCACATGTTGATGAGTGTGTGTGTGTGAGGGGGGGGGGGGGGGGGCTTGTGAAAGTGTGTGGCTATGTTTGTCTTTCCATCCATATTACTGCCATATAAACATATGTATTGGCAACATGTAGGTGTCTCAACCAAAAGGATTGAGGATCAGGTAGATTTGCAATTAGAAATAGCACGGCATATGTATGCATATCTGTGTGCATTTTGTCTACACTTTCTTACAGCAATTTTTAGCAATCTAAACGATCATAAATTCTTTAAAAAATATGTTATTTCCTGAAAATGAAATGTGTGAGATGTGACAAAGCCAACAGAAAGGGGTAGTCAGTTCAGCAGCTTTAAACCATGTTAGTTATTAATATGTATTCAGATATGATAATATATTTACATTACATACATACAAATAGCTATGTGATTTATATTTCTTTTGGTAAACAGCATGCAAGAAAGGAATAGTTCATCCAAATCTCCATCATCACGTTATCTCTTTAACATTTTTTTTTTTTTCCCGACATGTTACAGTTTTTCTTACGAAGTTTCTCATGTCACATTATATATATCTGGTGTATTCTCTTCTGTATTGCAGGGTCCTCCTGGTCGTTCTGGTCTGCCTGGTGCTGATGGTTTGGCAGGACCCCCTGGTACCATGCTGATGCTGCCAGTAAGTGCTCAAAATAACGCAAGAGAAGTATTTACCAGCCACCTTGTATTATAATACTCCATATTTGTACTAATTTCTAGGGTATTGACGAGTGCAGACAAACAGGATGAAGAACCTTTTTTAATGGCTGTGTGTGTGTTTGTTCAACAGTTCCGTTTTGGTGGGGATGGCGAGAAGGGCCCAGTGGTTTCTGCCCAAGAAGCCCAAGCTCAGGCCATCCTGTCCCAGGCTAGAGTAAGTAGAAGAGGTCATTAAATAAAACCAAGCCCCCACCCTGCTCCCTACACACAGCTGTAGGGAGAAAGCAGGGGATGGGGATGGGAGGGGGGTTGCATTTTGTTGGCCTTGCAAGGCTAAAAGGAGACATGCCAAGAGCAGCAACATAAAAAGGCCACTTTGAACAGATGGACAGACAGAAGAGACTGTTAAAAATACTTTAGGGGCTGCGGGTGGGCTGAACCAACAGGTGTAAAAATATCTTTCTTGTGTATGTATGTTGGAGAGGTGGTGGGTGGATCGAGGAAAAGAGAAAGAGAAAGTAATTAGACAATAATGTGTACAATACGGAAGTGTACCCAAATCATCATATACGATGCTACGGTGGATTTCTTATACAGTATTTGAGCAGATTGATAATTAAGAAGCACAACTAGTTATTGTGATTACAGATATGCAATGGGTGGGTTTTTTAAGTATAAAGCTCTTCTGTTTGAAATTAAATGTATAAAGTATTGAAGAAATGAAAGCGCCATTTTATAATAGGCATATATTTTATGGATTTGATTGGATTTTGTCATAAAACAACAGACCACAAACAATAGCACAAGGATGAGTGTGGACTGGTAGCTGACAGGTGGGCAAGGCAAGGCCCCGGACCCCCAAGCTGCATCCTAGGAGCTGTATAGTCGCTGCTTACGGCTCCCAGTACTAGGATGAGTCAATTACACCTTCGTGCTGTGGGGTGTACCATACAACGTGAAAGAAAAAAAAGTTCATGAAGTAAAATTGACGAAGCATGGAACATGTTAGAGAAACGAGGTGGTGTGTAAAAAAATCGAAGCATGACATTTAATCAAAACATTTAAAGTGTGAAAAAATACAGACTTAATAGATGCTGTATGTATATAATGTAGATATTTGTCCTCAACAACGAATGTTCAGAACATCATTTGAATGGATTTCATGAAGTGGAATGTAACCTTGTTCTCGCCTGTGTTTCTGTCCTGCAGCTGGCTATGAGGGGATCCTCGGGGCCAATGGGGTTGACAGGAAGATCAGGGCCACTGGTGAGTGGTCTCTTCTTTTGGTTGTTTTCTTTGCTTGTTTGTAGGAATTTGGCAAAATAATTTTTTGGGATTTCCTTCATTTTAATATATTATTATTCCTATAATACGTGGATATTTAAAGTTGTCATAGCCACACATCACATCCTTTCGCATTACTGTGACACTAAAGTTACAATTACTCCAAGCTTGCTGGTAAAGGTATTTCCCCAATATTTCAGGAAGAGCTTTGGAATTCAATTCTCTTGACAGCTTGGCAAAAATCATCCCAGTGTTGTCAGGTCAAACGAGTTGGAAGAGACCAGAAACACGGTGGCTTGTTTAGAAATGTTGTGGCATCAGCGGTAGGCGGCTCAGTGGCTGCTTGACTGTTCTGTGCGACCAGTTGACAATAATATGTCATCCTGGTGTTGGTCCTTTTCAGACATTCAAGCTATTTCATGTTTCTAAAATGTCTCTCTGTAATCACCAAGTCAACAGCTGTACCTGCAGACAGATTACTGTTTAGGCCCCATATCTCTCTGCCCTGAGCAACAATTTATCATTCTAATAATATCTATTTCATTTAAAGCATTTACCATCCGAATGAACAGTCCATTATATATATTAATTGTCATAAAGACATGCTAGAATTCATAGGAATTCCAAAGGATCTTATTGGAAATGTATCTGTTGCAACAAGAATGTGTGGATTCCTTTTTCTTCAGAGGAACACACAAAAATAAAGTACATTCTGAGCTCAACATCGCCACCTGCTGTTGACTTTTTGTAATGTCTGTTCTACCCATCTCTGCGGCTGACGGAAAAGTATTTATGTTTGGTTTGTGTTCTCTCCTCAAGGGTCTAACCGGTAATATCGGACTGAAAGGTGAAGGTGGAGACCATGGTCCTCAGGTGAGTGATGATGATGATGATGATGATGATGATGATGATGATGACGATGATGACATATCCTTCACCAGGGACTGAAGACCACCTCCCAGGTTGTTAGTCCTTTGTCATTAATTGGTCCTTGTGTGTCTGTACAGGGTCCCCGTGGCATCCAAGGGCCTCCAGGACAAATTGGCAAAACTGGCAAGAGGGTGAGTGAACTCAATGACCTGGTCCACTCTCGCGATGTGTGTGTTTGCTGTTGTGTGAATGTTTGTACTTGTGGTCACTGCTCACATGCCGAGAAGCTTATTTCGAGACCAACAAACAATTGATATGTTGATATGTTCTTAAAGACCTGCGCTGCCTCCAACCCTCAGATCAATGGACAGCCAGTAAATCCGTCTAAAAATGCCAACATGTTAAAACTGGCTATGGATAAGAGACACAATTAATGTCAGGGCGCAGTCAATCTGCAGGGCCAAACATCTTGACCTAAGTGATTATTAATAAACATAAACCAGTCATGAGCAAATTACTAATACGCTTGATTCATAGGTCAATTGTAAACCATTAGCTGTTCGTAATGTCACACCATGTGATAAAAGAATCAATTAGTGTCCATATGTAATCTACCCATCTACTGCTGGCACTATTTTAGAAGTGTTTTCAGATATTTATATATGTTTTATTATTACTTCGAAGACTTTGCACCATCCAACAAACCACCTGGACAACACAAAACAGATAACACAAAAACACAATAATACGACAAATCGACTTCTAATGATCTTGAACATAAAAGGATTTTCTAGAATTTCAAGGGTTTGTTGTCTTAAACTCATCTTAATAACTGACAACTACAATACAAAAGTATATGCGTAATTTTTCCGCTATGTTTCTCAGGGCCGTGCCGGAGCTGACGGATCTCGTGGGATGCCCGGAGAGTCGGGCTCCAAGGTACCATCAGCCTCACACAACTTTTCATGTTCATGTGACCAAGTACAAAGGAGAAATTGAGTATTATTTGCACGAAGCTTTGCGCCGAGGATACCGCAGCCCATACAGCCTTTGATGTGTGGTCTGGTGACGTCCTCTGTGGTGTTTCTATACAGGGTGACAGAGGCTTCGACGGGCTTCCCGGACTGTCTGGTGAAAAGGGACACAGGGTGAGTCCAGTCTGGTCGTCGTCTGCAGTTCAATTTGTCAAAACCATGTGTCAAAGTATTAACGTTTTGATGTTCTCAAAATCAGCTTTTCTATTGCAAATGCCACTGAAGTTGAATACTTGAGATATTTGTCCACTGACTAACAATGAACCAGATCTCGAAGGAATCCTCCTGAACAACAGAGTAGTGTTTTGCCTGAGAAACATCTCCTCTACATGTTTCACAAGCTCATGATTCTCAGATTACATTTTCTGAAGCTTGGGTATCTTTTAGATGGCAACTGCTTTGGATTAAATATATTTGGCTGCAGGTTCCGGTCAGAGATCACGTTGAGTGAATTTGTGCGATGAGATAATAACTACAATGTCTTGGGGGAAATACATTTAACAATAAGTTTTCATTTGTTTCATTCCACTAATGTACCTGCATTATTAGGACTGACACTGAAAAATGTAATGGCAGCGTTAAAGTGAAACCAAGTCGCCATATTGTATGTATTTCAAGTTTGCAGAATGAGCTGCTGATGATAAAGTAAACATGTTAGCAGAACTCCCTTCATGTGGAGGAAGAGCTGATGAACTCCACTGGTTATTCTAAATCATATGTTTTAGATGCCTCTTTACATTAGGGAGAACATCATACAAATATTAGAATAAAGCAAACACAATAAAGCGATGTACAAGAATGACCAAAGTAAAAATGTTCACGTGAGAATGATTGAAATGTATAAATACAGCATGAAATACAGCATAATGAGAGTCCTCAAAATAAAAGCAGCATAACAGTCAGAAAGATTCAGAATATGTCCAGTATGAATCACACAGGTCACTGTGGCTGATTGGTTCAGGTTTTCTGAAAGAGTGAAACATTAAGGTCATTTCATAAAATGATGAATTGACCCAAATCTGAATTTCTTTCTTTTCTCTTCTGTCTCAGGGGGAGCTGGGGCCAATGGGACCCACAGGTGCCTCTGGAGAGGATGGACATAGAGTAAGTACTTCCTCTTTCCACCAAAACCCTAAAGAAAATATTGCACTCAACTGAGGTGAACCACTCACATTCAGTTACATCAGAGGTGGTCCATGAACTCAGCCCTCAGGCAGCGTCAGCTGGGCGTAAACCAATCAGCTGGGAAGGAGGAGGGTTTGTGTTTAACCTTTCCTCCCCATGAAACTAACGACCCCACTCTGCCCTCCACCCTCAGGCGGGTCCTCCATTCAACAATGTTTGGTTAGGTTGAGCTAAGCTTGCTAATACAGCTTTTTGAGAGCTCACGGTTATAACTGGTGAGAGATAGTTAAGGTCTCAATACAAGATGCCAGTATTTTTCTCAGATTCTATTTGTTGAAATTACAGAGATTTAGACACAGAACCCCTCCGATGAATATTCTGACTTCTGTCTTTCTCTTCCCTCAGGGCGAGGATGGAGAGATCGGGCCCAGAGGATTATCTGGCGAGAGTGTAAGGCTGCTGTTGGTTTGGTTTCATAAGGATATCCCAAACATATGGAATTCCAACATGTTGCAACAAGATCCTCTTAGTTCTCTGATGTCTGATCTCTGTTTGACAAAAGCATCCACTAGAGGACGCGATTGGCCTCTGAAAATGATTCACCATTGTTCAGAGCATCGAATATAAACCACTGCTTCTCATTCTTCACAGGGTCCTCGTGGTTTGCTGGGACCTCGTGGTTCTGCTGGACCCCGTGGATCTCCTGTACGTACCACGACCTGTATGACCCGTATCTGTGATATTATTTCCTCTATGAAATAAATTGATATCAGGTAACATGGGTCTTTTCTGACTTGTCCTTCGCAGGGTGTTGCTGGTGTTGACGGGCCTTCTGGTGCCAAAGGAAACATGGTATGAACTCAACTTCCTCCGACTCATTGGACTTCCAAACGTAGCTCGGCTCCGAAGGCTGCAGAGCTTTAGGAGGTCGTCTGATTTGCACACTACTGTTTCTATAACGCTGCCCGGTCGAGAATAGGCTGTTACAAGACGAGTAGATGTGGCAGGTTAAGCTGCACCGAAGCACTTCCTCAAACTATCACCACTTAATCACATAACTTGCAGAATAATTTAAAGCAGCTTGATGATGCTAAAACGAGTACGAGTATGTACGCCATCTTCAAGTGGCCGGTACAGCGCTACGTTGTCTGTGCTACTTCCCACCCTTTTCCCATTACGTAGACAGGACCACACACAATATTCACCATACAACATTGCATTTTAATGTATTGTGTTTTGTATAATTAGTTATTCAGAACAGTTTGTGTTATCGTCTACACGTTATGACTTCGCCCTGTTAAGATGAAGCATGTTTACATGCTGTTAGGCAGCAGGTTGGAGGCCCACTGATTTGTTGACAATGATTATAATAATTTGTGTAGTTCAAGTGGCAGTATTTGACACAGAGGATTACTCAGGGACAAGTGTTTAGCTCTGACACCTCCATCTTTGTTCAGGGACCACAAGGGGAACCAGGCCCACCCGGGCAGCAGGGAATCCCTGGAACACAGGTAAACAAATCCATCACACGCCCATGACACCGATGGCAACGGCAAAGAGTGCAGAGTCCTTGCATGCATCATGATCATCGATGCAGTGGAGTTTGAAGTGAAGGCCTTAAACACACTTGTTTGAGGCCTTCGTGCTGCCTGTGTCACCCAGCACACACTCCTCACAGAGCAGCGCAGCCTTCATAGAGCATCTTGAGGAGGGGAACGTTTCAGGGTTGGTGCGGCTCAAAGCATTTTATGCATGTCGATGGAATTCCCGCAAAGCGGCCAAACCTGTTGAAGCAAGCTTCAGAGCCTCAAATTACCCCTATAACACACACACACACACACACACATGCAGAGGCATATACAGAAACACATGCACACATATTTCAGTACCTGCAGTACCACACGCATGCTGGATGCTAATACGCCTCCAGACCTTTCTCGTTACACACACAACGCTGTACTTCTATACTTGTGAGGACACCCGATGATATAATGCATGTCAAGGAGAGGAGCGGCCCAATGTTTTCACTTTCTAAAATGATCTCTCTCAAGTTTTAAAGCTCAAATTGGTTCTCACCAAGACAGCTGTACAAGGACAAACACACACACACACACACACACACACACAAAGGTACCAGCTTAACAATCCCTCACTTGTTCAACTATTTACAACTCCAACAAACTCTTCAGTTTATCTAGCTTGTATGTGTGTCTATAGGTGTGTGTGTGTGTGTGTGTGTGTGTAAGCATGCTTGTTGTTGCCATAGTAACATACTCTCATTTCTATTTGACTTTGTCTCATAGGGTCTTCCTGGTCCTCAAGGCCCTATCGGACCACCTGGTGAAAAAGTATGTCACTCTGTTTTTAAAACATGTAAAAAGAAAGTATGTATGAATTTACATTTAAAAAAACTTGTTTTAGTTTATGATTGACACAATGTCAATGTTATTTATAATGTGCCAATTCACTCATAACTAGGGTTGGGTACAGGAAATCGGTGCCAATGTGGCACCGGTTCCAATACAACCGGTATTACCCGGACCGAAACGCAACGCACATTTCGGTGCTTCCTTTCCGTGCCTGACAGGGTTGCCAGGTCCGTGGGACAAAACCAGCCCAATGGCCAATCAAAACCAGCCCAAAAACCAGCCCAATATCAGAACTCAAAATATGCCCGTGCCAAACCATATACACTGCTTTTAAAGTCCATGTCCATGTGTGTACGTGCTGATCTGGAGTCAGTTTGGTAGGATTTGGGTATAAAAAAAGTATTTCATTTAAAATAGGGATTTTTATTTAAAGATATTCATGTAATTTGCATGCAAAATAGGTCTTCCCGAACCAGCGGACAAAAAATTCAACCCGCGGCAACACTTCAAAAGTAGCCCAATTCCGCGGGAAAACCGCGGACCTGGCAACACTGGTGCCTGAGTCGATTGAAATTGAAAAAAACTATTGTTGTGAACTTCTCAGGTGACTCCGCCCTGTCAGCAGGTTACGAGCCTCTCATATTTAACTCTGACAGCGGAGACATGCGCCGTGTGTGACTGCGTGAGGCCGGTGTGGAGCACACCAGCTTCAGGCTGGACGCGACGGGGAGACCGTCACCGGTCCCCTGAACACGTGGAGACCGATGAATGAAAGAGCAGCCTGAACTTAGATTAGTACCGGAACGTTGATTGCAAGTCTTGCATTCATAAAAGTAGGCCAATAAATAATAAATTAGCCATTATAACCATGTTTAAGCTAGCTCGTAGCTAGCGCTAGCTACGAGCGTGACAGTCTGTTAGCAGATGTGTTGATGTACAGCGATCCCGGCTAGAATAAGTATCGGTTCAGGCACCGTTTGAGCACCGGTATCGTTTTAAAAGTACCGGTTTAGCACCAGTATCGATAAAAACCCAAATGATACCCATCCCTACTCATAACTCATTTGTATTCTATCTGCTCAGAGCTCGTCTTTGTGTCTTTTTTCTGCTTCTTAACCTAAACTGAACGTGTCTAGTGAAACTATTTTGATTAGCTATGTTTAATCAGAGACAGTCTGCTCTCTTATACCAACTTCAGGTAACAAATGGAAGGTCATAAGAAACATAGTGTTCAGCTTATTGTAACCTCTGAACTCTGCTCAGTGATGATCGTTATTGTTTGTAACCTCTGATCTTTTCTTTCTCCACACAGGGACCTCACGGCAGGTCGGGGTTGTCTGGATTACCTGGAGCTGATGGGCCCCCTGTGCGTGCTCTTATCACCTTTATACTTACATAGAGTATACCAGTATTACACACACTCACAAACAGAAATAGGATTCCACTTTACTCCACCGAAACCTCACTACGAACACACTCTTTTTATTGCACTAGAATGTATTCGATAGTACATGCACCCTTCAACAACTCAACATGTTATAAAAACAGTTTTGAGTGAATTAGTAAAGTGGTGGATGTAGAGGTGGTTACATTCAGCATAGAGCTGACCTTCATATGACCATTTTAAACCAGATCTGAAGACCCGTGATATACTCGTAGAACTGTGACTCAAAATATGGACATGGGATATGTCTCCAGCCAGTCTTTCAGGTTCAAACCTTTCTCAGCACACAAGTCGCAGGACACTTTTGTTTAACATTTTATCCTCCTCCATCATGAAGAGAACAGCAAAGTTCAACACAAAAAATACATTGATTAATTAATTTAGTTTTTATTTAGGTTAGTTTAGCTCTAACAGAGACTAATATCCATCTAAAATGTAACCGGCTGCACAATACTGCATTTTAGGCTTTAAACATGTGTGTCTACTTGAGAAAGGTCCTGTTCTACTCGGCAATAAAAGTGGATACGCTGTTTTGATCGGCTTTCCCTTTCGGTGTCTGACACACACAGAGCCTTCTTGTGAAATACTGCAGAACTGTGCCTCAGAAATCTCTCAAGGCGAGGACAAATAAGAAATGTGCCTTTGAGCTTTGTTATTCTAGACCTGCAGTAGCTCATGTCATTCCTCCATTTCTGCCCTCGCGAGGAGAGGTGTGTAAATTCACCTTAGTTGCCCTCAGGCCCCAGAGCTCGGTGATTTACAGCCTTCTGCCTCAACCTCGCACCTCAAATTGGAAGCACCAGGTGTTTGCAGCTAAAGGTTTCCATGTGTGTGTGTGTGAAGGTGTGTATCGAGTCGTTTGCATGGGCATGTCTACCTGTCCCATCACTCTGACACCACCGTTGGCCACCACACAGAACTGAGTTAGTGCACTATGTAAGAAACGCCATCTTGTGACATGTCTTTCTTACAAGAAACAGGGAGGCGCCTGTGTTGTTGGTGTGAATCAGACAGAAGGCTGAAGTTATGGACCATGTTTGATATAAGTTCAACACTGCTCAGCTTTGGTTTCAAAAGGCATATGAAGGGTACTCTTTGTGAGCTCGAACAATGACATGCAGGAGCCTTTGAGCGGTTTAGTCTCATTCTCATGTATCTTTGCTGCTTTGCCATCTAGAGCAGAGATTTAGGAACTGACCTACGCTATTGCCAATTCACAGATACTGCACTTCTTGTTTGTGAATATGATTCAACTTCATACATTGTTGCATCAACTAGCTGAATAACAAACATTTGTTCCCACTGTGTTGAGTGTTTATTTTGTTTTTTAAATAGCACTGTTAACCACTTTGTGACTGCTAATTTCACAGGGTCATCCCGGTAAGGAGGGTCCACCTGGAGAGAAAGGAGCCCTGGTAGGTTTCTGAAGGATTTGAGTGAGATTTGTATTTCTATGTACGTTTGATGCAGTGGAAGACGACCAACATGTCTTAGTGCAGTTGAAGGACTAAAATGAACATAAAATGTAGAGTCACTCCTTTTAATGTACTCCAAAGTATTGTAATGTAGAGCACGTTTAATTCAAGACAAAGTATTTACATTAACCAATGAATATATAAAATATAATTGGTGACCTCAATTGAAAACCGACGACTATATCATTCATATTCTTCTAACTTACAGTAACTAGAATACATGTATAGTTATATTGATTTGTAATGTGCACTGAAGCATTTACGAGCGTAACCATGACCTCTTTCACTCTCCAGGGTCCCTCAGGTCCACAGGGTCCTCTTGGTTATCCTGGCCCCCGTGGTGTCAAGGTGTGCTTCCAGTTCAGTCAATCAAATGATCACATGATCACATGATCAGCCGTTTCTCCTATTCCTCACCAGATAAAATGTACATGTTTGTGATTACTATCTCTCTTTCCTAACCAATAGGGTGCTGATGGTGTCCGTGGTCTCAAGGGCGGAAAGGGAGAGAAGGTAAAAACCTTTTAAAATCCGAAATTGTTACCACGTAATTTTTCAAGTTACCTTCAAAATTTCTGCAGTTTTTGTCAACAAAGTCTGTAAATTCAGTAAATATTCGGACCCACTGCAAACAATTTATTTCAACTGCTGTGCTAAAATGTGCTCCTCTTAATCTACAATAGCATAGCGACACAATTAGGATATCTATCTTGTGTTGGACCTGCTGTTTAAAGTGTACTTTGACAAGTTGAATCAACAGACTAAAGTTTAGTATCGTATGTCAGAGTGTTTGTCCAAACATCGCTCACTTGTGATGAAGGTGAAGATCGCTCAATCAAAACCCGTGAACAAATTCATGCGGCAGATATTCTGCCTGCAAGTACGGCAGTCTGCCTGCCCTTCCAACTCTGTTTGGGCTCTTATGAGCTGGAGTGGACGGCTGCAGCAGAGGTCAGTCGATAGCCTCTTCAGTGGAGACGGAGCCTTTCTCGGACTGACCCTCAATCAGCGGTTGGACGTAAAGCTGTCACGCTCGAGGCTTTTGGTTTCAAAGAACACTGCAATCCATCTCAAGCACTTCTGAAGTGTGTGGCTGTGTGCGTCACCATGTAGAATTCAAGCTATGCTGCTTTTTGACATTAATTTAAGATCTATACAGTTATTCTGAATGTATACAAGCCATCCTCTAACTATGGGGTGTTGTTCTTGCAACAATGAAAGTGTTCATATCATTTTATGGAATCATTGAATTATTTATACTCTAGCAGGAGGTTCAAAAGCCAAACCTTGAGGAGAAGGGGTTTGTTATGAATAAAGGATGCTCTTTACCTCAGGTGTGTGTGTGTGAGTGTGTGTGTGTGTGTGTGTGTGTTTGTTTGTGTGTGTGTGTGATGCGAGTTGCTGGCAACAGACATGCTCAATTCTGCATGATGCATCAGATCGGGTCGACAACATGGTGACAGACCAGAGAGAGAAAGTGTCCGAGACCAGAGACAGAGTGCCGGCTGCAGTCAAAACTGTTCCTCAGTGTCCATTTGATTATGGTTATAAAACTTTGGTTCGATTTCAAATTTAACAAAACTATATGTGATATGGTTCCATTGTACGAAATCTCCATTCAATATGTTGATGATACTTTAAAAAAAATGTTGTATCTGACCCCCGTATTTAATTCACTACATCAGTGTATTGCAAATATCTAAAACCAGTTTGCGCCCGTGCTAAACATCGAGCATATGTAAATAAAGCTCAACAGCGTAACGGTCCATGCTCGTGCTGTTCCATCACCCGGCCAGCAGGGAGCAGCATCAATCCTGTGATGTACTGTGTGAACTATCATAACAATAGAATAACAATATAATGATTAAAAAAAAATAAAAAAAATTCTGGCAAATGCAAAACTTGTTTTTGACTCATTTCAGGGCGAGGACGGTTTCCCAGGTTTCAAGGGAGACATGGGAATCAAAGGAGACCGGGTGAGGACCACCATGTGTCACACACACATAACCTCCGCCACATCCAGTCAGATCTTGACATGGAGGCAGTTGTGAAAGTCTGTGTGTGTTTGTGTTGTAGGGTGAGCTCGGCATGCTGGGGTCCCGTGGAGAGGACGGTCCTGAGGGTCCCAAAGGCCGATCTGGCTCCAACGGAGACTCAGGTCCCCTTGGTCCCGCTGGAGAAAAGGTAATGTGGCTCAATGTTGAACGGCCGAGACACGAATCATGTGTTTTCATCTCAGTTGTGTTTTTTCGTTACATCTCAATGTGCTGAAGTTGTGTTGCCGGGCTGACGACGTGTGCTGTCAATGTCTCTCAGGGTAAACTGGGTGTTCCAGGATTGCCCGGTTATCCAGGAAGACAAGGACCGAAGGTAACTTAGCAACTGTCTCCCCACAGTAAGGGAGGTTTCACTGACTCTCCACCAGCGTGCTCTGTTAGCAGAACTGTGAAGACACCACAGGGATCTCTGAGCTCAACACACCAACACATCCCCACCTGGACAGCCTGAGCAGTTCACATGAAATGGATTTACCATTAAGAGAATTATTAGAAACTGTTCAGAGTCAAAACACGTTCACAACATAGATTTGAAAGATAAACCATTTTAGTGCAGAGCCAGGAGGGCGTGGCAGTTAAAGGAGATACGTGTTCCCTGCATTCCTGGAGGGCAGGATGGCTTCTGCGGAGACCATTTGTGCGATACATGTTATAAACACTGCGTTGATGAAACAACATTGTCAAAGTGACCGTCCTGAAAATGAAGCGTGCCCTATGCCTTATGGAAGGTACCACTTTTTAATAAAGCATTAGTTACAAAGGGCTTATAAGTAGTAACTAATTTCTTAACTTTTGATTTCCCAGGTTTAATTATCTGGCGTTATCCTCCGAGAATCTAAAAACATAATCAACTGCATGATTGAGTAAATCAAATTTCTACAAAAACACATACGATATTAAACATAATTGAGCAGTCGGGATTTGTATATATTTCCCCTTTTGGAGGAAGTTACGGTTCATCAATCATTTAATCTGTTATTGGACGTCTCCAATGCAACGGGTGGTGATGTGGTGCAGAGTGAGTGAGAACAGGTTAACTATAGAAGAATAAATCTTGTCACCTTGTATTATGTTGACAGGAGTCTTGTGCGAGTCCTTTTGTTCTGATTTAAAGCCCTCCTCTCCTTTTGTATACATGTGTGTTCCCCACATAATCATATAAGTGTAAAGAATTTGCCCGAAAAACTTCTACTCTGATAGCCCGATAAACATTGTAGAGATACCAGAGTGGAGAGAGTTTGTGAATTTGATATATCCTCTCGGGAATGTCAAACTTGAGAATGTGTTTCAACTGTCGATATAAAACAATAGTGCAGATGAGTACAGTACATGGTGAGCCCTCATTACCATGCATGCCATGACCCATCCAGCATCTCCATGATATCTCCTTCTCCTATTGACAGGGCTCGAGTGGTTTCCCTGGGTTCCCTGGAGCCAACGGCGAGAAAGGAGCCAGGGTAAGAAACCACACGCTCACCGAGTATACACCCTTTGCCTGTTTGTGTATGAAAATCATCACAACATCAATTCCCAGCACAAAATACAATTGATTCCTATTACAAAGGCATGTGTGGTGACTTGGCACAAAAAATGCAGCAGCAGCTAAATCAATGTAGAGGAAAAAACAAAAGACATGGAAACAATCATGCTTCCATTGACACCCTCTCCCTATTTTCTCTGCTGGAAAAAAGTTTTAATGTAATTTTCTTTTCAAGAATTGCAACATAAAAGCGTTCATGATACTGGTTTTAGCTAAGTGTGAGATGGGCTACACATTCCTGGCGTGATTCACCCTCATAAAACAATTGATTCATGGAGTTGATGAACAAGGATCCATTTCAAATGACTGGTGGTGGTAAGAAATTAGATATGTTGAGGACTTCAGAAGCATTTAATAGACACTTTGAATGACATGATTTCTCTTCTGCCAAGACTAGCTGCCAACAAATAATTATACATAAAGTCAAACTTTGTCCTGTGTGGATTTAAAACCAGTAAACCATGTCAAGCTATTGTAGAAGTATTGCTCCACGTGTTGGCAGGCTGGTTCTGCTCTCGGCAGCCAACCAGGGAAAATAATATTGCTCCACTACTTTTTGTCAATGTTGACATTTCGATGTAACCTGTTGTTTCCTTATTTCCTAATATCTAACATAGATTTTAGTCGTATTTTCCCAACATCACTTTCTTTGTTTTCTCCAGGATTCCTTTAGTAGTCTGAGGCTATTTATTTATGTAGAACAGGGAACACATTGTTCTGTGGCTGTTTGGCATTAATTAAGGGAATTGAGTCTTTTTTCTGGAGGACAGATGTTGTTGTGCTGTCAGAAGTGGATTAATGTTGAATAATCACAAACAGGAAGAATGTGTCGGTGCCTAAAATGTTTGTATCCGTTATCTAACAGGGCCTTGCAGGCAAAGCTGGTCCAAGAGGTCAAAGAGGTTCAACGGTATGTATTTCTCACTTCACAATTTCCACGATTAATGAAACAACTTAGAGAGCATCAAATCACCTTGAATCCAACTGAAGTATACGCATTCTTACAGTTTTAGGATTTGACATGAAATGGTTAGTATTACCAGGCTCTCTGTTCGGCTCTTGAGTTTTGTTCTCTCTCTGCAGGGGCCTCGTGGGGGTCGAGGAGCCAGAGGTCCAACAGGAAAACTCGGTGCCAAGGTACACCACATTTCCTAAACTGATTTTTGACTTTTTCCTGGATTGTATTATCTAGCAGAAATAAGACATGACCTAGGAAAACACGATAGATTTCTGAACAATGCATCCTTGAGCACAATTGCTAAATATGCACCGTTTAAAACATACCTAAATATTAACTGATGATGATCTGTGGTTGTGTGTTGCAGGGAACATCAGGCAACGACGGTCCTCCAGGCGGTCCTGGTGAGAGAGTAAGTCGATGATACTGTGTCAACCACCTCCAATATGATGATATTTACACTTTAAACTTAAAGGAGACCTCTAAATACTGTCATACTGGTCAAACCCTCCATGGTTCTAAGCACAACGATAAGATACAGATTAGCATTAGTATATAGTAAGGGATATGTTGAATACTTCTGAAGTTCTAAGAGGTCTTTACAGAAGAAGACTGTGTTTTACTGACTGAAACAGCTTTCCTAGAAAGGCAAGAAGATCAGTTTGGGTTAACTGAAAATAATTAAGAAGTAATATATTCAGAGTCATTCAAAATCAATGACTCTTTTCTGGTAAAGCTTTTGATTGAATTCACTTTAATTGAATGTGTGTTTGTGTCTTGTCCCAAAACCCATTAATAGCTTTCCTAGTTAAGGGCAGCTTGGAGTCTGAATCATGAGCCTCGTATGATAAAGGCCCCACGTTTTACTAATACTTAGAATATACTTCAATCTATTAGATGTTCTGCTTTTGGAACATTTTTAGAGTTTTTTTTTAAATTCATGATTCTATGTGGGCCGCGTGAGTCAAAGTTGTGAAACTATATCTGAACAAACTATAAAGTCATAAACTCTATACTGTTTAACAGATCCTGCATGTTTCTATGGAAATGACATATATAAGCCCCAAAAGAGGTAAAGTAAACTAATGTGATGGATGAATATGATTTAAAGGTAAACCTGAATTTAAAAACTCAGCTTTGAGCAAAAGTGTTGTGATATACAGGTACGTATTGATATGAAATATGGATATGTTAAAAATACACATGATAATGTGGATTTTCTAATATTTTGAGTGTAAGTTATTTGCTAAATAGAAGAGAAATCACACAATAAACAGATTTAAAGATTCATTTAATTCTTATTGCATTAAATAGATAATCCGATAATATTGTTATTGTGAATTATTTTGACAGCCCTATATCCTTCCAATTTATTCAACTTGTCACTGTTTTGCTTTTCCTTCTGCAGTCAGCCACCACATGACTCTATTCTCTGTGCATCTCTCATTAATCTGACATGTTTGTTTCTTGCAGGGGCCTCAAGGACCTCAGGGCCCAGTGGGCTTCTCTGGACCAAAAGGCCCCCATGTAAGTAATTCTCCTTCCTGCACACTGTTCACACTTCATAGATATTAATGTTGTGTAAAAACAACAGTGAGGCGTAGGGTTCCTGCCGTTTCAGTGGCAGATTAGCCTAGTTTGCCAATGTTTTAAATCAGAATTGATTATATTTGAAGAGTTCAGGGCTGCAGTAATACATAGCAATATCCCTAATTCTGTGCATGGATCATTAGTCTAACTGTTACTGGAGCGGAACACATTTTCTCACTCCGCAGTCTAGACAGGAGACAAATGGTAATTTCCACCTATCGATTCAGGTCAGATTCATAGCTGGCTCTGAGCCGTCAGCGAATGATGTTGTTCCTTTCAACAGAACCTGTTATTTTTTCTTTAGTGTTCTAGTAGTCTAACTATGACTTTATCCTGTCTGAAAAATATGGTGGTCTCATGTATTGTGCCTTCAAATGATTTACATTACTGCAATAATAAAACCAAATCCCTTTTATTTCAGCAATAAGGCCAATGTCATATCGTGCCATTATTTAGTTCAAACGGGAATGTGATTTTGATGAAACTGAGTGTGTTTCTTGACATCTAACAGGGACCACCCGGAAAGGACGGGCTGCCCGGACACCCTGGTCAGCGTGGGGAGACGGTGAGTCCTAAAGATTCGGTTTTGTGTGGCTCCTGTTGGGCTCAGCCTTCAGCTTCCTGCTGAGTGTAGACACTGAAGACCTTGCGTCGACCTTGAAATATAACATCATTTATCACACTTGGACAGATGTGGCATATTTCCATCGCAAGAGCTTGTATGAGAGTGTGACACGTCACAACTTTTCAGTTTCTCAGAAATGTTGAATCAGGAATATCCTCTCAGGCTATATCTTGTAAAAAAATTATACTTTTGTTTTATTAATGGCTGATACTCAGTTACTCATTACCTTTTCTGGTAAAGTTGCCAACGCGAGCTTTTTAGCTCTCATTCTTCAGATTGCCTTTCGATTGAAGGACGGATCTGATCCTCCTAATTAGTGGGCTGCACTTCAATTGAGTCTCCCCACCCTCCCTCTTCCAAATCTTATCTCGATTGCCCTTGTATGCCGGGGATTACAATCAGTGATACAACATCTCAGTCAAAGGGGCATGTCTCTTAAAGCAGAACTCGAAACACAAAGCCTTTGCGAACATTGTCTAAATCTGTCTGCTTGTCTTGTCTCTATTCACACACACACACACACACACAGTCCGTTTCAGTCTGTCTGAGTAAATCCAGATGGCTCAGACTCCTATCTCACAGAGATGGACTTGAGGGAGCTGGGAGAAAAAATCCTCTCTGAGGCAGTTACTATCTTGTTACATTTTGAAGTAACAAGATAGTTTACAATATGCAACGGTAGGAGGCAGAACAGAAACGGTCCAGTTTGCAACACGGTGTCCTTGTGTCGCATTGCTCTAAAATAACTGTGACTGAGGTGTAACCAAAAACAGCAGAAATCAGCACTGAATAAAGGTTCATGTAGGTTCTTTAACGGAGTTATAGGCTTAATGATAAATGTCTGTCCAGGATCTGAACTGGAGATGTATTGATGCGTAGATGTCGTATCCCATTGGACATAAGATGTATCTGACAACAAACAAAAACCAAGCAAACTTTGACTTGATCTAGTTGCAATCCCTGGTCTCAACTTCCATTCCTCCGCACTTGCCATGCATCAGTGCACCTTGCTTTGACGAGGCTCAGAGGCCAATACATTCTCCTAAAAGCTTGACAGATCATCGCCTCCATCATCAAAGCTTCCCTTTCCGCCTGCCTCCTTCCTATAGACAATGTAATACACCACACATGAGTGCTTCCCTGCCAACGATATAGTCTTCATTAAGGTGTTTATGACTGTAGATTGATGTGCTGATGAACATACTCCACAAGCATCCAATATGAGAATAGATCACAGCAATAAAGGCAGCCATTCACGGCAACACGTGCATGAAAGTGCAACTAAAGATTTGAATCGGTGTCTCTGAATCAGGCTGATGCTGTAACAGCGTGGTCTGAGGGTTTCTGTTGAATAATGCTTCACCATGAATCACAACCCAGTGATCACCAGGCTTGGCGTCATAAGTCAGCCGGGATTCTTCTCAGAGCTTGGATCTGACAACTTTGTTTGCTTGTGGGATAATAAGTTGCAATTGAAATGATTTAAAAATGCAATACCTTCATAAAAATTGGATTCAAAGATCAAACGGAAATCAGTAAAATATTCAAAGTCAAAGTAGAAAAATCAGTGGGCCGCAGACACTCTGCCCTTTGAGTTTGATGTGTTTTATGCTAATCACTCTCTGCCATTCGTAGAATCTAACTGTTTTATTCATGACATTCTGTCTTAAAACATTACATTGTTATACGTCTGGGAAGCGAGCAACTCCGATATAGATAACAGAAATGTCGTCATTATGAAATATATGTTAACGATACCAGACATCTTCTATCTTCATCCTCCTGCTGTATTAATTCATTTAATAGCTGGCCTCCAAGCATCCCATATGTGGGGAATATAGAGTACTTGGAAGAAGACTCAACCAAATGCAGATTGGGTTGTTACTCTTCAAGGAGACATAAGTTCATCTGACTTGTGCTGCAATATTGGAGTCGATGCTTGAGAAGTTGAACTTCTGTCTTTTTTTTTGCTCGTCCTGTTCGGCTGTCTGAATCTGCTCATGCATATTCATAGGAAACGCTGGAATGCAAATCAACCGCATACTGTGAATGTAAACCTGTGCAACAAACAATGCATGGCGAACTGATTTGGATTCGTGCAGAAAAACTATTTTAATTTATTTAAATATTTTCATCAAGAAAAGTTAGTTTTCTCTTACTCAGATTTGTACATTTTAAGCTGCATGCAATTGTTGACGGATGCAGGAGGAAAACTCCAAAACCCATTCGCGGAACGATAACGCCATCGGCTCATGACGTTGTGGCTAATGTGATAGCTGCCAGATGCCTAATTACACATTCAGCAGACATAGAGCAACATTATCATCCTATTGGAGTCAGCTGTCTCACTACAGACTAAAGTAAGCTCAATGTTCCCCTTTTAGCTCTGGTTTGGCTCATCAACTCTCATAGAAACGTATAGGGGGCTTTTGATGTTAGACACACTACTTTATTAACCAGGGCCCTCATTACAGAAAAATATCCTAACTGTTTGTCCTTTGTAGGAAAGGAAAACGTGTCCCCACGAGATGGAAAAGCCAATATATCATGGCTATCATGGACCAAAAATATCTTTGTAATGCAAAAAAATCCTAAATGACATCCTAAACTGAGAAAAGATTGGATTTGGGCTACATCCGCACTATTCAATTCCGTTTAAAACTGGGGTTTTAAAACATAAATGCTCTCCGTCCACTCGTTCGTTTCAGCATCATTCCGTCCATATTAGCAAACCCAGAAAACAGATATCACGTGACTGTTCACGTACACTGGGCATCATGCTGCGGCGTAAACAAGGAGTAGATCGGTTGGTTAGTCAGAGAAAATACATCAGAGTATTGTCATACTTGCATTTAGTGAAAAAAACAAAGACAATGATAACTTGGTTTCACATCAGGTAGTTTAAAGTATGTCAATCATACATTAAATAGTCTGGACAAAACAGGTAGCATTTTAAATTTAAAGTTTTGAAAAAGATGGTCAATGACGGGTTATTAATTAAGTGTCCCACTGCTTTCCTTGGCACGCTATAGACCAGGAGTCCATGCTCGTGTGAGGTTTGTTTGGGTACTATTCCCTGAACTATGGGTATCCTGACCCGACCCACTCAAGGTCGATGCCAAACCTCAACCAGCTTCACAGGGTGCGTCTGGCCAAGAAGAGCAGTGGGATTTATCATGACGCGTGAAAGGCATGTCAAGTGACCTCTGACTGTGTTGCGTCCCTCTGTTGCCTGTCGACTTTGTCAGTCCTGATTGCAACTGCCAAACTCTGAGGTCATGTGATACTTTATCTAGTGGTGAGGTGATGCAACGCATCAGAGAGATGAATACTGTATTCATGGTTCTAAAGTTGCTTGCACATTATTGGTGTGTACGGGATCGGATCTGTCCGGAAAGCCAGAGACCCTTGTTGCATGTCATCTCCCGCTCTGTTTCATGTTTGTCTACTTTTATACTTAAAAGCTGGACAATCTTTTCATGTAATATTAATATCTCTCTCAATGGAGAGATCAAGGAATACAAAATATCAACAGACTGTTTATGTGTCTGAGGGAGAGGAACCACAAGTCCTTCCTTCCTGCTGCAGTCAGGCTGCACAACACTGCAGCAGATCGCTGGAGATCCTGGCAAACTCAGCACTTCATTTTTCCTCTGTATATTTAGTATTTAATATTAGTATTTAGTTTTTAGTATTGTTATTGTGTTTTGTGTTTTATATTTATTTTCTATTAATACTCTGATGTGCAACGCCGCTGTGATTTTTGAAATGTCCCCACTGTGGGACTAATAAAGGAATATCAAATCAAATGTGCCGCCAGTTTGCTAGTCAGCATTGTGAGGTAATTGAATCGATCCTTGATATTGTGACTATAACCTAAAAACTCATTGTTCCTCCACCAAGGTAATAACAAGCCAAAGCCATAATCCAGTGTTATTATTTGAAGTGGAAACTCTGTGCTTTCTTTGCCTGGGTTTTGATAGATAGACCGTGTGTTTTATTTGTATTATAAAGTGTATGAATAAGACCGTATAATGTTTTCTTCAGGGTTTCCAAGGAAAAACTGGTCCACCAGGCCCAGGAGGTGTTGTTGGGCCCCAGGTAAGATACTTTAATTATTAAAAGAATACATTCATTATTATAGAATACATTTTTTTATGTAACATCCATAAAAGCTTGTCATTTGAGAAAAAGCAAAACAGCCGGACTAAGTTTGCTCTCTGATCAGCAACAACAAAGCAATGCTAAAATATACAAATGTATATAGATGTAGAGCAAAGCAATGTGTCACTGCTATTGTGTACCCTCTTCCTCAGTGACTAATATCTTTATTATTATTTCCTAAACGATAATTGATCGGTGGTTTCACAGCTGTCATTTTGGAAATAGATATTGTTTATTTAGATTTTCAGTCACGGACTAAAGGTTTTGAATAACTGCATTCTCCATATTCTATCATTGCTATGTTGAACTAAAAATAATATCAAACCCCTTCAGGGACCAACTGGAGAGACTGGTCCTGTTGGGGAGAGAGGCCACCCTGGACCCCCGGGCCCACCTGGTGAGCAGGGTCTTCCAGGTGCTGCTGGCAAGGAGGGAGCGAAGGTGAGTGTCCGCTTTACTGAAGTACTCCTTACAATTAACACTCTCACTTGTTTTCCTGAACTGGCATATCATGCCAGCGAGGGGCCCCCTGCTCCCCTTGTCTCCGATGGTCACAGCTACCGACACCGTGTAGATCGGGATTGGTTCAAAAGAGACTGATTGGCTTCATGAGATGTGTGTTAGTGTACTGGAGAGAGGAAGCCAGTGGGCTTGAGAAAGAGATCAACACTGTAGAAGTGGAAGCAAGTAGAACTTATGCCATTGCAAATAGAGCACATGATTTGATTTAGCAGATGCAGCCAGTTGCATTCACACAGTTATTCTTCTGGAAGGCTTGCAAAGCTCAAAAGACTACTGGGCCAAATACAATTGGGAGAAAGCAGAAATAAATCTATATCAGTTAATTCACCCAGAAACAGACCCCAGCAAACACCAAAGTCTCACCAGTTCTATCTGTGCTATATGGGCCTCTGGAAAATGGCCGCTGAAGATATAGTAGTTGAGAATTGGGGCTAAATTCCCTCCCTGGCTCTCCCCGGCCGCCAATTCAGTGTCCATTAGGAGCAGACAGGAGCCATTTTGTCGAAGTATGTGCTGTTCCAAACCAAACCCCTTACTCCCAGGCCCACTGCGCATCCCCTGCTCCCCATACCCTTCCTCACGTACCCACGTCTTCTGCTTCTTTCATTTTCTTCCTGTCTTCTCCAAGCAGACAGTTTAATCATGTTCGTCAGCTAACTCCAAGCCCTTCTCCTCCCCGCTCCGCTCAGGCCTGTGCATCACTTTGCCAGGGACACTTTGCACAGTTCTTGGCAGCGGAGCCCGAATCCTCTAATACCTCTCAAGCCCACTCTCCTGTGTGTCCCAGTTTGCAGATAAAGTCATCCTGCCAATGCGAAAGGAAATCAAACAAAGCCAGAAGTAACTTTTTCTGAAGTCAAATGTTCTTGTTTTAGAGATACGGTTTAAAAAATCAACCAGACAATAAATGAGGCTGCCATGCCACTATTGGCACTAACTGAAAAGTGTCTGCAGTGTCTGGGGTGAGGGTTAGGCAAAAGGGAGAGCGTGCAAACAGTTTTAAAAGCTGAAATTGCTTTTGCTTGAATATATTGTCCTCATTTCAGAAATATATTTTTTTGTTTGTATTTGGAGTCACCTGATTTTTGATTTGGACTTTTTATCCTTTAAGCTGTGTATCTATGTAACATTATATATACAGGCATACATATATGTCACCAATTTAAGACACATCTTCAAAAAATGACAGTTCATGACATGAATCCACAGAAAACATCCATGCTTTAAACTAATGGAGATAGTTGTTGGTATTATCTGTTTGCTTGTCATATGCTTTTCAATCTAAATTCACTCATTTCAATTCAATAAAAGAATGAGGTCATCTAAAGTCATCTAAATTATACAAATAACAAGTTGTTTATTGAATTGATCAAATCGGTGCCTCTTTGTTCTCAGCCTGTTTCACCAGAAGGTCTCAGTGCTGCTACAACAGTGTCTGAAGACTGAAAGCACTTTCACACTGAAACATGCATGTATTATGCACTTTTCTATTTTTAGCACTTCTGTGTGATTTTCACCAAAGCAAACATTGAACAACAATTGCATTCTCAAATCTCTGGAAATGGTGATCAGTAATTAATCTGCAACATTTGAATGGGCAAAAGGTTGAGCACTTGTTCAGCAGAGACAATCATGCACCAGTTTACAACATAAACAGCTGAATAACTGGCATGTGGACACTTAGTCTGTGTAACCACCTGGCCAGAATGTTGATCTTGAAAAGCTAATTAGATGACACCTTGACCCCCTTCTTACACCTGATTAGACAAAAGCAACAATTGTTCGGGTGTTATTAATTTTTGCCTTTAATTTATAACTGTAAAAAAATAACAACAGCTAGAGCCGTAATCAGCTGCTCAATACAGTTGAGTTCATGCAGCATCAAGCTTCATTTTATAAACATTCTAAAGTTCATATAGTCAGGTTTGGGAGGTTGACGACAGACACTTAATCGGAGACTTAATCGGAGACTTAATCGGCCCTTGAAAGACGTTTTCTAGATCCTGTAGTGAAAAGTGTGAATGTGAGATATAGTCGGGGTTTGTGGGGCTGGTACGTTGGTCCTCTAGCAGCAAAGAAATGTTCTCTTTTGCTCAACAAAAAATATAATTTAATTTACTTGAATTAGAATCACTCAAGAAATAAAGCAAGTCCTCTGAAGTACACAAAGTGTAACACAAACCTGTTTGCTTGTGTGTATAGGGAGACTTTGGACCACAGGGGTCCTCCGGTAAGGACGGTCCTCCCGGCCTTCGAGGTTTCCCTGGAGAAAGAGGTCTACCTGGCACCATGGTAAGACCTATTTATACCTGCACCTAATCATCAAAGCTTCCCCTCACATGTGTTTGCTCGTATAACGTGAAGGAACATTGCTACAGAACAAATGAACCAGCATCTATCGAGAGCCACTCACTTCATTAGAGACACCAGCCCTGGAATTCACTCTTAACAATCAATCCGGTGCAGAGGAAATCCAAAGTGACGTCCTACAAATGAACCGGCTGCACCGCCACCGACACCACTGGTTTAACCCTCCTGTTACCTTTATATTTACTGACATATTTTACCCTCGGTCAATTTGACCCCCATTATAAAACCTCCAGAAAATTATTAGAATTAATATTGTTTTCCAAGTTTAAGTGTGAGGTACTTTATGTTTGTTTGTTGACTACCTAAATAGCCCTTTAAATATATAAAAAAGTTGATATTTCTTATATGTTTGACAGTGCATTAAACATTGAATGGGGTCAAATTGACCCTAAGGTAACAGGAGGGTTAACCGCCGCAATGCATCATGGACCTCTATTATAAAAATAGGGAATGTTTGTGGGGCATCCATTTGCAAAATCTTTCCCTGGTGGGAACCAAGGACCTGAAATGTGCTTTTCATATTTCAGTGCCAGCGTTATTTCGGGGGGGGGGGGGGGGGGCAGCTAAGTTATTTGTTTTTCTCTGTATGCATTATTTACCTAATACATTATTAAGAGGGAATGTTAGCGATTGGACTGCGGTCGCTAGGAATGGATACGCTGTTGTGAAAGCTGGTGTTGTGCAGCCTGTATCCTCAAGGTCAGGCAGACTCTGCAGGCCAGCAGCACTGCTGATTGTTTTCTGCCATTGTAATTGACTCCACTACCCAGCCACAGACAACTGAGACTCATTACCCACACTGCCACATGCTCTTTTGGGGCCCACAAGGGAGCCACACACAGACAAACACACATTATGGGCATTGACAAACATACAAGACACACACGTACGACATATTATACACAACCCGGCGTTTTCTAATTGAAACTCATTATGTGAGTTTGTGGGATGTGTAGATTGGGATCATTGTAAACACCCAAATTCACATACACACACTTATGTGTACTCACAAAGTATATATCCACATGATGAATAGATGATATTTTTACACTTTTAAAAGCTTTTGTTTTTAACACGTATTATGTTTTATTATCTGGGCTTCATGCTGGCAGTCTGTCAGGATGAAAATGTTCCGATATTTCTCGGCGTAGGGCTCAAAGGTTAATCGCACTCAAAGAATATATCTAGTGGTGTCTGGCTGAAGCAAGAAGCCAGTAAACGAAGGTCGACTCTCCAGGCTGGATTGGCAGAGAGAATGTTTATATGTGACGTGACACAGTTTGATGTCAAGATGGACCTGACGTGTGTTTTCCTTCTTTCAGGGTCCATCAGGTCTGAAGGGAGGAGAAGGGCCCCAAGGTCCGTCTGGTCCTGTTGTAAGTACTGTTACCCGGGATCAAAGGGTCCCTTCTTCCCTTCCCTATTGGTTTGTTTTCTGCCGTTATTGCTAAGCATGAGCATTAGCATAAGCAAGGCTTATACATATGTCTTTTTGGTGAGGCCTTCATATGTACCGGAGGGCAGTCGACATCATTTGTTCACAGTGTTCCTCGTCTCACTGCGCGGCCGCCTTTGGCATCGCTTTTTCTTTTGACGTCACCACTATGGAAGCAGAACACCTATTTATTTATTTATATTACCTACTTTACATTACACTTTACATTATTTATTATTTTCGTCCACAACGTACACCGTTTGGTGAGCACTGTGTTCTTTTCAGCTCGGCAGTGCTGAACATTCATGTATTTATGGTTCTGTCTTTGTGTAAATCCACTGTCAGCGGTAGGCAATCAATTTGAGTTGCACCGTTTGTTATGAGTCCAGGAGTATGACAACAACAGTGATGTCATCAAGCCCTCGCGGTCACGTAATCATCACGTTCTATTTAAGAATTTGCCAATGGAAGCGTCGCCAAATTGCATCTCGCCCCGCTGCACACAGTGATTTGTCTTTGGCGCGGTCATGTGCTTCACAATCTGGTACTGAGACTGTTTGCACCATTGCCTCCTGGCACACACACACACACACACAGCCAGGAGAGCGTCCATATGGTGAGTCACAGTGTCTACTACACATGCCTCATCGGTCCCAAAGGTAGCGTCTTGGCACTTTACGCCAGCTGTGCTCATTCTTCTCCGACGGTCACAGAGACTCTGGAGCTCCGTCCCAAAACTCCGTGGCGAGGTTGACGTGATGAGCTGCGGTTGTCACAATTTGCATCAGCTCGTGCATTTGTATTTGAGCAATACAATCACAAAATACCAGCTGCTATAAAAGGAGACGCTTCAAGAAAAGCATCTAATTGGCCCTTATCATCATCGTCTCTAGACATTCGACAAACTGTGGAAGTCGCAAATGTCATGTTATCAATTTCAGTTTAAAGTCGTGCTCATAAAACACATTGTGAGTTGTGTCTCTTCTTTTTACTTATAAATACAAAGTTCTGCTCAGGAGATACTTTTGAATACTTATGTGAGCAGGAACATGAAAATGTTGACAATATTCTGGCAGCAATTTGTCTCCGCTACAGTAATTCCAGCCCTGGAACCTGAATACATTTGTAACTTCTCACTCAAGGCTTAATATTTAACAAAATAAAGTAACCTGCAGGGGAACACACACTTTAGTTGCCTTTTCTTAAACATTATGTTGACACACGTTATCATGTAAGCCGTAGGTTGCATACGGGATTATTGAGACACTATTGTCCCCCTCACTCTCTTCTATGAGGATGACCATTTCTTTACTTTTTCAGAGGTGATGATGAAGGTTATAAAAAGTGTGAGCGGACATTATGAAAGCTAGATATAAATGTCACCCTGTAGAGTAGAAACCCTAGGGCTCCACAGCTGTGAGTTTGAACCACTGTTTTCATGTGTAACATGAACATCTGCCCTCAGAAAAGCCAGAAAACAAACTTGAACTGTAATCGGGTAGCAGTGGGACCAATTATATACGATAACAATGCAGCACAGACCTTTTGAGGATCTTTTTCATTTGTTATGATAATGAATTCAATACGTTTCGAAAGAAAACACCAAATATTTAATCCTCGTTTTGTTTCTATGAAGACACGTTGAGTTAATTTAGTGCAGCACAGATATACAAAAACAATGTCTTTCAACAGAACATAACTGTGGGTCCAGTTTATGAGCTGCTCGGCTCTCAGACAGCAGAGAACGCTGAGCTACTGAGAGCTGCTCCTGGTGTGTGTGTGTGTGTGTGTGTGTGTGTATGTGTGTGTTGATCCATTAGCAATGGGCTTTGTAGATGTTTAATGGCAACGGTTATTGTTTTCTGCCTACTCAGCTATATTTAGGCTTTAGCTAACACAACTCTGAATGATGTTTCTTTTCCTCCTCCTCTCCCTCTCCTTTTCACACTCACAGGGTTCTCCTGGTGAAAGAGGTTCTGCTGGCTCAGCTGGTCCCATCGGCCTGTCAGGTAGACCTGGCCCTCAGGGTCCCCCCGGGCCCTCCGGAGAGAAGGGAGCACCTGTACGTAGTCCTTCTGTTACCTACATTGTATCCTTCTTCCTTTCTCCTTCTTCCCTTTCCTTCCTTTCACCTTCAGTTCTGTTGGTTTTTATTTTTCTGAATATAATTCAAACAAACGTCTTCCCTCTTCTAGGGTGAGAAAGGACCTCAAGGTCCTGCTGGTCGTGATGGTGTTCAGGGTCCTGTCGGTCTGCCCGGGCCGGCCGGACCTCAGGGTCCACCTGGAGAGGACGGTGACAAGGCGAGTAGTCCACACTCAGCCTCCCATCCCATTGGCCCAGTTACAACTCCTGTTCCATTCCCAAACTGGGATGGATGTTTTGGGACTGAACCAGATTGCCAATCAATCTTCATCTCAATATTCGTGCTCAGGCCGTCTGCATGGACATGATGTCTGTTTCCATCACTGTTGCGTATCCATCTTCAGAAACAAATGCGCCAGTAAACTCAATTAGAGGAAACGTAAGAGTCAAAAAAGATGTTGATGTTCCACTTCCTGTCGTCCCGATGCCCCTTGAGGCCTTCTGCTGAGCAGCCAATCGCTGGAGGTTAACGATGCAGCGAAGGACACGCCGTGTGTGTGTGCGTCCAGACAGTTGTAGTAGAAATGTACATCATGGTGCTTTGTGTTGGTGAATGTTTGAATAATCTTTCCACGTCCTGTTGATATGGAGAGAATCCTTCAAGCTAAGCGGGGACTTATTTTGTGTGTGTGTTTTTTTCATTCCCAGGGAGAGGTTGGAGAGCCCGGTCAGAAAGGAAGCAAAGCCGACAAGGGAGAACAGGTGCATTGTGGGAATCAAAGTCCATTCAGCTCTGACTTGCACACGCATACACACATCCAGTTTGCACATTCATTTAGGAGTTGCTGATGTTACTGTGAATATGTTTGGTTTTTTTCCCATTAAAAAACGCCATTATAAATACACAGATTTGCACTTCAGTGGCACTTAAATAGCTCTTATTATAGTACTTTTGTAGTCCGACTATGTTGAGGAAATGTTACTTTCTGTATTCTTGTTGTTCTTAGTTTGTACTCTAGGTTGAATGCACTTATTGTAAGTCGCTTTGGATAAAAGCGTCTGCTAAATGACATGTAATGTAATGTAAATACAACTGTGATGTTTTATATATTTTTAATTTCAAATCCCAAATCCATGCTCTGACACGTGTGTTCCTTCTTCTTCTTGTGTTCAGGGTCCTCCTGGTCCCGCTGGTCTCCAAGGTCCCATCGGGGCCCCGGGTCCCGCTGTGAGTACACGTGTCCTTAAAGACGGTTGAAGCAGGTCTCCATGTGACTGTGTGAGGTCGTGAGCACGTCAGCTGCTGCTGGCATTCCTTGAAGCCTACCATGTGTTCTCCGGCTCCTTTAACAACGTGTGTCCTTCAACCTTCATCTCGAAATAAATCATTCAAATGTGTGTGCGTATGTTTTTTCAGGGATCTGATGGAGAGCCTGGTCCCAGAGGTCAGCAGGGTATGTTTGGGCAGAAGGGAGATGAAGGCTCCAGAGGTTTCCCCGGACCCCCGGGTCCCATCGGTCTGCAGGTAGGTCCCGTTCATTCACTCGTCTGTATTTTATATGACATATCTATCACACTGTGTACATGCATTTCTTTGGCAGGAGTGCTAAATAGTTTTTGTGTAATTGTGTTGGGTCCACAGAGGCCTTCAGTCAATGAAAATTAAATAATGAATTAACTGTATGAATTCCAATAGTTCATATGAGCATAACAGGCATCGTGTCAGTATGTGAGGCCGTTTCATGTTCATGTAATTAATGACCAAACCTGAAGCTCATCAGGCCTCCACATCTGCATCAGCTCGGTGCTGCTGAAAACACTGCAACAAGAGTTGTTAGTGCCATATCCAGTTCTTCAGACGCGCTCTACAATATAGCGTTTGATATAAGTTAGAAGTCATCAATATAAGTTCTGCTATCAAGGTCCAGTAAAGCCGCTGGTTTCTGCTGAAGTTTCATTATAGAATGAGCGTCAGTGACATGAAACAAGACTTTATTAGAGAATGCCGTTAGATAATGGACATTGGGTTTCGTTGTTGAGAAGGAAAGTTAACATTTTTATTTATTTAGTCAGATGTAGCAGACATTGGCTCGCGTGGCCATTGTACCTTGACTGCTTGGCGATAGCATTTTTGTTCTTTGGTCTTTGTAGCTGTCACAAACTCATCATCGTGGGATAAAACTATCCCGTCCTCTATGAGCCACAGCGCTGGCTTCATACCGACAGCATTAAAAAAGACATTCCCTGTTTAGCCATGTATGGCTGGAGAGATTGGTTCCTCAGGTGAAGAATTACCTTTCAATAGCACATTAAGAATCCTGAATGCAGGGCAGCACTTCATATTCATTTTACAGGCTTTATTGTGTGGGTCAAATTCTGCTTGGTCCTGTTAACATGCATTTGGTGTGTGTTCTGACTGACACGTGACATTGATGATGAAGCATGCATACGGGGTGTCAGGATAGACAGGACTACAGCCAACTGAATATGAGAACATGTGGAACTAGAATGGGCACTCGGTAGAGTGCATACCTTCGCATATCACAAGATTGGGCATTGAATTATGAACATTTTGGCATTAGTTACATGCCAAATGGGATAAAAATTGACCGTGCTATGGTAAAAATAAGATGTTTACCTTTTCATGACCTTGACCTTGACCTTTAACCCGATCGATCCCAAAATCTAATCAAATGGCCCCCGGATAATAACCAATCATCCCACCAAATTTCATGCGATTCGGTTTAATACTTTTTGAGTTATGCGAGTAACACGCATACAAATAAATAAATACACGGCGATCAAAACATAACCTTCCGCATTTTCAATGCGAAGGTAATAACCACTTACTGTATATATATTCTTTTCTCCATTACATTTCTCATATTGTATTGCCATGAACAAGAAAGTCCAAAGTTAAGTGAATTGAAAGTTATTTTTATATACTCACTCATTCTGCTTTTAGGAGCAGTATCAGTGTGTAGTGATGACATCGTAGGAATCAGGATCACTCAACTAATGCTTTAAACTGTGTGGAGATACAACTCAGTGTGACATTCATGTCACGTCATGCCACAGCGCCCACAAAGGAAGACTCCTCTCACCTTCTCCATGGCAACATCCATTCTCCATCACCACTTATTTTGCTTTTTGATATGCAGCATGTGATGTTATTCTGGCGTGTCTTGTAAAGTAGACTCTACCCATCCAAGGACATCAGCTAGATACAAATGTAGATATCAACTAATCGGCACCACAACCAGGTGTAACGATTGTTTGTATCATTAGGATCATATTGTAATGAGGTTATTTGTTAGTAATTCTCTTTTTGTATTAGTCATCAACTCCTTATGATAACCATATCAAGAATTTACTGCAGAGATTGGGGTCGTTGTCTTGAAGAAATTACGTACACTGCTACTCACCGGTCCAAGGTACCATCCTATCTCCGCAGGATTGTATTCAATGGACTTTTAATTGGAAGTAATTCACTTCCCATCACCATTCCATTAATTGTGTGGACTGACCTGCTGGATATAGTCAGTTCCTCATTGAGCACATTTACCACGCTGCATAATTAGCAGCACCACTAATGATCTCAGACTAGAGGAGACCTTTACCCAGATGAGATTTCTCAGCAGGGCAGGAATCAGCATGCAGCTACACACACTTTTTAGCTTCTCGGGAAAATACTTGCAAACAAGGACATGTACACACATAAGCTTAGATGATGGGCAATGCACACATACACAAAGAGTCCGCTTATGATGTAATCTCACGTACAGGAACGCATTACTTGATCGCATGCCCTGCAACCTTCCACCTTATACTGATGACAAAGTGCCTCTGAATCGAGAACAGACACTCACACGCAGAAGGCAAAGCAGGGTACAGCAAATTCATCTCGGCAAAGAAATATCAGGGATCAAACGCACACATGAGGTTGTGACCTCACTGCTTGTTTACCATGCATGAGTGAGCTGGATCTATGTCGGCAACTTTGAGTTCAGAGGAAGCTGTTACTGACAACAAAAGGGACAGCAAACCGGAGACGAGTCTTCTCTTACATGTTAGTGAATCTGGGGACAGAATTGTAGAGCAAAATCATCTCCCTTCTGCCGGAGTAGTCTGAAGGAAGCTTAAACCCCTGTGATGTGGAGGCGTCTCATATACTACATCATTGAGTTCTACCAACAGCTATTTCAGAGACAAGCTAAATTAGGTGTTTTTAATACGTGCCATACTCGCCATATCATGTCTTGTGCCTCATTCAAAGAGCAGTTTTAAAGATGTGGTATATGATCTCTGGATAAGAATTGAGATGACTCTTCACTACGTTGTGTCTGATTCTGTTAGTTCTCTATTCAGTTTGTGACTGTGTTTTACTGCATGTGGTTCATCTCGTAGGAGCCTTTTTCTTGATCTTGCTCAGCATATTCATTGAATATTTCCTTTAACAGAGAGTGGGACTAGACTACACATAAAACATGGATTCAAGTGATTCATTTATGCCGTTTCTGGCCCACAGATATGTTGAACATGTCAGTGCTTCACTACAATGTAACCCAGCAGTCAAATCAAATTGAGGAATGAAATATCAATCAGGAGCAGCTGTTGTGAAGGAATTCAACAGCACAAACAAATGTAAATCATTCAGTGTCTTTCACATCATTATTTTTCTTTTCTGATGAAATAATCATTTATTCCTTTTTGTTTTCCTCAGGGGCTTCCTGGACCTCCTGGTGAGAAGGGAGAGAATGGTGACGTGGGCCCCATGGTAAGAGACACATCTGCTTCAGATGCCACTGCAACCTGATCTGCATCTGTCAGCACTCTTATAATCGTGTCATGCTCTTTAACAACACTGTGTTTCTTTTGTGCAGGGCCCTCCTGGTCCTCCCGGACCCAGAGGTCCTCAGGGTCCGAGTGGAGCTGATGTACGTATGGCTGATTGATAACAATGTGTTGACACGCATCTCATAACCCACATGTATTGAAAAGGACCTGGTCGATGTAAGACTGTGACATGAAGGCAACGTCATCTCATCCATCTCACATTGCAATGCCTGGGATCAGGTGTCCTCTCCCAAGGTCATGGAGGATGATGACTCATCTATTTCTTTTATTTCCCGCTGCAGGGTCCACAAGGCTCTCCAGGTGGTGTTGGCGCCATGGGATCAGTGGGCGAGAAGGTAAGAGTTCTAAAAGAGTAAAGGGGGTTCAAAAGAGTCTGGATGGAGCGATGTGTTTTGTGGAAGAAGTCTCAACACTAGGGATGCATTTAAGAGTATTTATTTGACAGTCATTTCTGGTTGCTTTAAAGTTTCTGTCGACCTCCAATAATCAGACAGTCAATCTAATGTCTCGCAAATAAGATTAGTACTTACAGTCTCCATTCAGTGAGCTTAAAGCTCCCAGTTTGTGTGTTGTTCTTACTCACCACCCCGATGGCGTGCTCTCTCCTGCTCAGCATTTCAAAAGAGACTGAGCTTCACGCCAAGAGAGGTAACAGCTGCTTTCCGCTTCCGGTTTAGAGCCCTACCCCCGGTTTTAGACTTCAGAATAAGAGCCTAAACAGGAAATCAGCTAGGATCTCAAGGGAAACGCACCTCTACCACAATAAAACCAATCTCATTCATACTGTCCACATCCTACAGTTGTGATAACAATAAACCTCATAAAATTAACATTACAGTTACACATATAATACAGTGATCATACTTGTCTATGCTTCTTAATCCATTAATCGGAATATTCCTCCCTAATATCCACTATGTAAATTATCTTTCTATATGCATTATTTAAAACATAAGACTTCCTTATTTACATGTGCAAGTGTACATAAAATCCACTACAACCTAACAGTTCCAACGTGGCACCCCTGGGTGTTCTGCCTGTCTAACGTGATGTTGGGTATGAGGACTGAGCAGCTGCCGGTCTCGCCCACTCCAGACCGGCAGCTGCTCCCTTCGTTTCAATCGCTCAGGCTTCTGTCTGAGTCTGGGCTTTGACACTATTAATGTCTACTTTACAACGCTTCCAATCAGATGTCTGCATTTTACTGCCACTTGGCAGCCGGCCACACTATAAATACTTAATGCTGTTAAGTTAAATGACTGGAGTACGAATAAGAATAGAATATACACTTTAATGAAGGGCCACCAGCTCTTTAAGGGGGCCCTTGTTATACTGTAACTTGTAGCTCCCTTGCATCAACTAGAGTTCTCTCCTTACTTCAGTCACATGTCAGGCAGGTGTGAAGCAACGAATTTGGTAGAGTAGGTGTGATTACACGTCACATGTAACATACACTTTTAAAAAAATACATCTCTTGAAAACACACACACAACACTAAACGTATTTTGTTTATCTTTTTTTATTTATTTTATCTATCTTTATCTTATCTTTACTTAATTAATACACACTACTGTTGCTGTGCTGTGTTGTGTTTTGTTGTGTCAAATGTCAAATGTTGCACCAAAAAAAAAAAAAATTCCGTAAAATTGTAAACATTCCTGGCAATAAACGGATTCTGATTCTGATGACAAATAAATAGCAATGCTGCATCTGAATGTGTGTGCTCTCCTTGTGTGAGGGGGAAGGGGTGAAGGCCCGTGTGTGCTCTGACATTGTGTCTGACCGCAGGGTGAACAAGGGGAGGCCGGGAACCCAGGGCCACAAGGGGAGGCTGGAACCGGGGTAAGTGACCTCTCTTGTTTGTCAAACTGAATATGTGTTGTAGGAATGTCTTAAGTTTATATGTCTTCTGTGTGCATGTCATTATGTGTGTATGTGCCACCTTCTGTGCACCCTGCTTATCAACACAAATGACTTATGTGAGCGTCTCAGTCGTTAGCATACCACCCAGCCTTAGGCGGAATAGTTGGAGGGCTCTCCATGAAAACATGTTCATGTTAGAGAAGTCCTTCAGCGAGAGGCACAGGAAACACAGCAACAAGAGGAGCTCTTGAAAAAGCATTTGGAAGAGGCCTTGTCACGACGCTATTAGAGTGGACCCAAAAGCACGACTCAGACAGGAGTAACAAAGATGACTGTCTTTGGTTGGAAACAGGCTGGGTCAAAACCAGGAGATCAGTCCAAGAAGCAAACAAGTCCAAAAAGGGGCGGGGCAGAGAATCAGAGGTCAGGGCAGGCAGGTCAGGAATATACTCTAATAACACTGGAGAACTTGGCATGAAAACACAAGACAATCTGTCAGAGGACAAGTGGAAGTGAGGGAGCTAAATAGTGAGGGACTAATGAGGGGATGGGCTGCAGGTGAGAAGGGCGTGAGGACCAGGTGAAGGTAATGAGGGACTAACGAGGGAGTGATCAGAGGCAGGTGAGGGGAGTTGGACTGACGAGATGGTGTGACAGGATGAAAACAACTATTACAAAAAGGAGCTAAACTGTTACAGGCCTTGCAAGAGCAAAAGAAAGTGATAAAAAGGTACGCACGTGTTTCCGTGCATTCTGGCTCGGAGAAAAACACAAAGGGATCTGCTCGGGTCCTCGGATAACAGAGATACATCTACAGGAGAAAGCACGACTGATGGGATCTCTGATCACTCAGCATGTAGCGAAGGCACTGACAACAGCTGGACACTCATTATGCGAGAATATATCCTCAACTGGCAGATGAAAATAAATGTCCCCACGTGCCTCGAATACTTTCGAATACTTTAAAAAGTAGCTTGCAATGCAATATAGGTAACATAAGGAACATCAGCAACATGTGTTTGTCGGTCATCGCCAGGAAAACAGTTGCTTAATGGAGCGCTTTCGGCAAATATAGTGCAAAATCCAATCTAACAAGAAGGTTTGCTTCTTTAGCGTGACACTTTGTATTCATCACTCTGAGAGTAAACGCTCCCCACGTCGAGGCTGGTCGTTCTGCTCAGCAGGACTCTTCTGCTTCGCACCCCGAGTCCACCTGGCCGGCCAAATTGAGTCTCTTCCAGGACTCTTCAGACATAATTACCAGGAGGATACGCCATGGTGCTTCTGTCCTGAAGAGCAATCACTGCAGCCGCCATGAAGCGAGTTGGCGTCAAAACATCAGACAGCACTTTGCTGAGTCCAGCTTTTAGCTGTGATTTGCTCCGTGTTGGTGTCACCGTGTCAGGAGTGAAGGAGTACTCTTTAATGCCTCACATTTAGTTTTTTCTGATATACTATAATGTTTGTTCTGGTGAATGTCAAATTTCATTTAATTTTTCATGTACATTTACCAACACCATATGCTTTCCGGTGTTATTGCCATTCAGAGATTTATGACATTTTGTATGAGCTTTTTTTAACATTTACCAAACAGGCATCAGTGATGGCTCTATTAGCTCTGCTGCCTCGTTTATCATGATCGAGGTACAACAGCAGATTGAAAAGATGGCCCATCTCCAGTGGGGGTGGTAGAGAAGCGTGATTACAAGCATTCATAATGTCCCCTGCTAGTTCCCATCACACGGCTGCTGTCATTGACATTTTCAAAGTCAGTGTGCAGCATAATTCCCTCATCATAAGCACATCTGATGCCAAAGCCTTTCAGTTATTAAGATTGTGTCTTCTTACAAGTGTTGCATTGAGTTCTGATGGCAATGGGACAATTATATTACAGTGTCGGCATCATTTTGTATTAGTTACAACTAACAAGTATAAATGGAGTTCAACAGAAATCAAATAATGAAATATCCTTTACTTGAATTTAACTTGAATTGATTTTAATTGCGTTAGCGACCATGTAAAATATTCAACAACAATAAAATATATATATATAATTCGATAATTTAATATAGCTAAAAGCTATATGTCCATTTGAAAACTGCACTCAAAACTGATAAACAGATATGAAACATGCATTAAGCCACATACATGATGAATGTACAATAAGGGATGATACACGTTAACCCTCCTGTTACCTTTACATTTACTAACATATTTTACCCTCTGGGTCAATTTGACCCCAGCAATTAAAACCTCCAGAAAATTATTAGAATTAATATTGTTTCCCAAGTTTAAGTGTGAGGTACTTTATGTTTGTTTGTTGACTACCTAAATAGCCCTTTAAATACATAACAAAGTTGATATTTCTTATATGTTTGACACAGTGAAAAACAGCCTGGGGTCAAATTGACCCCAAAGAACACCGACATTAAACATTGAATGGGGTCAAATTGACCCGAAAGGTAACAGGAGGGTTAAGATGTGGAGGTTACCATACTGTAAAAAGAGATTAAGCGTTTTCGTAAAAACATTAAATACACAAACTTGAACAGTGATTACAATGTTGATTGTATTCACATATTTAATGTGGCTTTAAAGCTATACAGTAGACAAACTCCAGCTTGTTTGTGTCATCCTGTAAGACGTTTCCACCGAGTATAGCATACAGTAGAGTAGAGTACAGAAAAAGCTGAAAGCGTAAAATAAGGGCAGCAAAGGGGTAAATACAGAACAATCTCTGATTCAACTCAACCGATGATTTTCCACCAAATCACATTTCACAGAATCTGCTGAATTCCTTCCGAAGCAAAGCTGCTGTGGAGGCGCATTAACGTCACATCTCAGGCTCACGGTGCTGAAACCGACGTCTCAGTCTCATTTCCCATCCGCTCTGCTGACCAATCACAGTTGTTGTCCCGCGTTACACACACCGAGCTCAGCTTTGGATCCAATCGCCCTCGGCAGCATGTGTCCACGCGTCCATGTTATTGCCGCCCCCTGTGGTACTGTGCTGATGTAAAGATACCTCCACCCCCCCCCCCCCCCCCCCATCACTACAGGGACCTAAAGGTGAGCGAGGGGAGAAAGGAGAGGCTGGCCCCTCTGGAAGTGCTGGACCTGCGGGTGCCAAAGGACCACCTGGAGATGACGGTCCAAAGGGCAACCCTGTAAGTCTCAACATCAGAACAAAAAGTTTCTGTCACTCCGTCTAACAGGTACTACTTCAAAAGAAATGTCCCCCACAGGCTGTAAGACGACGCTATTTTAGCACATCTTCAAGAACATGAAATCCTTTTTATTGAAGGAGGGCGGGGGTGTATATATATGTTATGTCTGCGTGATAATATAATAATCATTTATTTTATATAGCGCTTCTCAAGACACCCGAAGTCGCTTTACAGAGTCCAGTAATCATACACACACAGTCATCCCGGTGGTGGTAAGCTACATCAGTAGCCACAGCTGCCCTGGGGCAGACTGACAGAAGCGTGGCAGCCAATCAGCGCCTCCGGCCCCTCTGACCACCACCAACATTCATTCACATCCATACGATGCAGTAATAGCATCACGTTTCCTGCTGGATTTGCAGCATCATCGTTAAGTCCATCAAACTGTCTTCGGTTGCTACCAGGTGCACCGAGACTGAGTCCCCGTCTACATTCCTCTCCGTGTCGTACTTCCTGTGTCCTGCTCCTGTTCTCACGCTGATGCATTTCTTATCTCGACATTAAAGGGACCCGTTGGATTCCCTGGAGACCCTGGTCCACCTGGAGAGCCAGGTGTTGCTGTAAGTATGACTTGAAGCAATATTCACTCTCGAAAGGCCCTTGCACAGTAAATGATTTAGATTGTTTCTCATTACCTTCGCATTGAAAATGCGGAAGGTTATGTTTTGATCGCCGTGTGTTTATTTATTTATTTGTATGCGTGTTACTCGCATAACTAAAAAGGTATTAAACCGAATCGCATGAAATTTGGTGGGATGATTGGTTATTATCCGGGGACCATTTGATTAGATTTTGGGATCGATCGGGTCAAAGGTCAAGGTCATGAAAAGGTCAAAATCTTATTTTTACCATAGCACGGTAAATTTTTATCCAATTTGGCATGCAACTAATGCCAACATGTTCATAATTCAATGCCCAATCTTGTGATATGCGAGGGTATGCGCTCTACCGAGTGCCCGTTCTAGTTCATGAATGAAACGGTATGATGGTTAAAGATAGGATAACTATTCAAAAGGACATATGTTATGTCACCACACATCTTTATGACATCGCTCATCGTCTCTGACAGGGCACTGATGGAGAGGCCGGAGAGAAAGGAGAGGATGGGGAGGCCGGTCAAGCGGTAAGTTGTTGTATTTTCACATTATTGAGTGTGAACACATGACTGCATGAGTATATGTCATGTGATCTACACGGTTCACTTGAGGGGAACTTTACAAACACCTAATGAAATGGAGTTATCATAACAATCAGCTATTTTTCTCGAATGAGTATGAATGTGTCTTGTTTACATTTATTTGATATTATAGTAGTCAAACTAAGTGTAGTAAAAAAAACAAAGTATAGTCAGTAAATAAATGACTGCATTATATGTACTCCATACTTTTGGATGGCGTGTAATTGGACTTATCTGCTTTGCAGATTCATTAACTTTGATTAGAAATAAAGCCAAACTATAATCTGCTCGCCTTCTAGAGCGCAATTAATCACATCTCTTATTAGCGTTCATGAATGTAAATGAGCTTATGCTATTGCCAAAGAATAATATACAATATTCAAACAACTGCATGAATGTATATTTTAATTTTGAATGTATTTAAAATGTTTAGATTGCATGCTGAAAAGCTGCAGGGTGAAATTGTGCTTGGAAGGTATATTAAAATTGTTAAACTTCATATAATGGCTCATTGTTCTTTGAAAGGAGAACGTATCTCTCCTCCTGTTATTTGCATTCCCATCTATCTGTGTGCTCAACCTATAAAGCAGCGTAATAACTGTGCCTTCACTTTTCAGTCCAGCCAAATATTTACAAATGCAAATTATAAAAATTGGTTTGATTGCTTGCAATTAACTCAGAAATAATTGGATGAGAGTGTCAGGAATAACAGTACGTATTATTTCAGGCAGTGCAGTGACTCTTGGTTTTGGCTTAACTTTTCTGGACTACCCCGGGGTTGAATGTTCCCTAGATGTCAGTATGCTCTGTGCGTTATTGTCCTTCTGGCAGACATAACGAGAGATTAACGAAGCATGCTGCTCTCTCATCAACATTCATACCAGCACCGACTCATTTGTTAATACAACTTGTTTGATTGTCTCTCATGGCATCTTGTATCTCCTGTCTCCCTGCTTGTTTACAGGGACCTCCAGGTCCATCAGGAGAAGCTGGCCCACCTGGACCACCTGGCAAGAGAGTAAGTCTGTGACCATTAAAACGAAGAGCGTTGAAACATTTGATTTGAATTCAGGCCAGTCAGACAGTCCCCGTTGTTGGCATTGCATCGTTGCAAGAGTGAGCTGTTTTGATATCAACGCTCTTGCTGACCAGAGCTTTTGTTGGTGTTAAAATCCAGACCCAACGAGCTGTGATGTGAAACGTCGCCGCCCCTTTTTAAAACAGAGCGTGTTGCCTGTGCGTCTGTTGGCATTGTTCTTCATAGCCAACAGACTGGAATCCAGCCTTACTTTGCAACGACTCCTCCTCAACAACCCAATCTTGGCAGTAACGCAGGAGAGATTCATTTTCATTACAAGAAGAGTGTGGAAAACAAAGTGGGAGACATACGGGGTCAGGAGCCAATGTGCTCTTCAAAGAAACCTCCCCAGAGCCTATTGCAGAATGAATGGCAAGATGTGAAACATTTTTTTTTATTTTCTCTTAACAAGAAATTGAAAAAGGCTTAAGGTAAAATAGAGGAAAAACGAGCCGTGGGTTCTAAACTCATTGAGGGCAGTGGGAAGAAAGCCAGAGAGATATAACAAGTCTCACACAGTATTGATCCATGGCTGCTTGACTGACAGTCAGAGCAAAACAAAGGCACAACATGTACGTGGTCAAGTTGGTACGACGTTATGAGAGGATAAGGGTGGGCTTCAGCAGTGAAATAAAATAAAACCTTTATTGTAATGTGATTATCATTACCAGAGGTCTTTGTACACCTCTACCAGAGGAACCGGGTGTCTACTCTAACCTTTTGAAAACCACCCGATTTGTGAGGTTTCTGCTCGAAATAACAAGATACCCAAACTAAAACGGATGTAGCTCTGCAACCACAAAGGCTATTTGAATAATATTGGTGTTATAATAAAGTAAATATATACTAATACATATTAGCATATATTTTACTGATTAAGAATTTAAAAAAGATGAAACACAGCAAAAATAGAAGCTTCAGGTTCGCCTAAAAAATAAAAGAAGCACTTTCAGAAAAGGTGTCAACGTTACGAATCCCCAAAAAAAGATTTCACCACATTGAAGGTTAAAGTTGTCAAAAATCCCTCACTACTCACTATATAGTGTAATGTATCATAATAGGTAGTATACTCTACAGAGTGGACTCAGCCAAGTACTTTGTATTTATTAATTTGGGAAAATATGCCCCAAATTGACAACAGCAGCATGAGCTCATGCTGTTGCTCCTTCATTGCTTCCTCAAAGAAAGAGACACATACAGTCCTCCACATACAACTCCCTGGATAGTAAGAAGGGAGTAATGAAGAAGAGAGGGATTCTGGACACAGCAATGTTCCTCTCATGTCCTCTCTCACTCTATCTAGAATGCTGCAGGATGAGGTTGAGATAACTGAGTGAAATATCAAAGCCAGTAAGCTACTCTTTGAATGCACACATCTGGTGTGGAACATTACCATATTTCTAATATGATGTGAAGCTCCAAGTCCACATGCTAATGAGAAGCTATTCTCCTGAATTTGAAAGAAAAGTCACAATCTCAAGTGACTGACTGCATTTCAAAGAATGACATGTCATGCATTTTTAAACCAGGGTTGATTGCTTTTCTAATATGCCCAATGAAATTTACATTCTCAATATTTAGCATGGTATCGGCATCTGCTGCACCAAATGGTTTAGGGATTATGTAATGAAAAGGGCTATTTTATCACCCGTAGGTCTTTAATCGCTGAGAGAAAGAAAGGGGCCTAATATGATCCCTGCTGGCTGCTACTTTGAATACATAATTCACAGCAAGAGTTGTTTGGGATCTGTTGGCTCTTTTTGTGTCTTCGCAGCATTTTGCCTGGAGAAAATTGCAACAATCCCAAAATCTCTCCAGCACAGCCTCTGATTCTGAGACTGAATTCATCCAATTAGCACAGCAGTACCTTTTATATTAATCTGACTGGCTAATGCCTTAATACTGGATATGTACTGTATTCAGCTTGATGTATATATATACATATATATGTAAAAGTTATTAACCTCATCTGGCTTAAGGTTCCTAGTCAAGGCAAGGCGTGTTTATTTGTATGGCACTTTTCAACAACAAGGAAATTCAAAGTGCTTCACATAAAAGCAACAAAACATATTGCAAAAGAAAACAAGATTTAAAAACGATTAAGAACATTCATACACTACTTAAATGTAATGATTACCTTTTGTCTGTTCTAAGAAACTGAGAACAATGTTATGAAGTTCAGAACAGCGGTAACGTGTGTGTCGTACACCTGTTGCTGCAGAGCCGACAAAAGGTGCCGTGGCAACCTGAACACGATGAACACACCTACACGTTTACTATGGCGCTACAATAGAAATGTCTCTTTGTGCTGATCAAGAGTCTGCCTCTTCTGCACCAGTAGGAGGTACACATCAGGAGAAGATGAAAGCTCACATCATAGCCTCTCAGTCAATAGCACTCAGGCCTCCATCAGCTGAGGTGAGAATGGAATTTGGACGGAGAGTGTTTTTTAAGAGGGACGACTGGAGATGGAGTTGAAAGAAATTGTTGTGGAGCTCCTGATCTGTCAGAAAAGACGACCTGCCGACATTTGGCATGACTGAAAAAGGCTGTGTGTATCGCACACTGTGCACATTTGAGGGCCGACACGTCGAAGTCTCTCAAATAGATCTTGAAAACTGAAGTAGTGCAGATTCAACGGCATCGGATCATCATCTGTTCCACGACAGTGTCCACCAAGTACTTATCAGGACAATTGTTCAATATGAAATCTAATAAAAAATATATTACTTGTTTACATTTCCACCTTAATTGGACAGAGGAACGTTTATAAATGTAGGATGGATAAGACACGCTACAAAGGTCACAAGGCTGGAGTCGAGCCGAGGGCGTTGCGGTTGTACAGACGGCCCAGTAACCACCGGGGCACCGAGGCGCTTCATGAGTGCTGATCCTTTTTGTATCGCTTACTGATGTGTGACCCTCTGAAATACTGTGGAAGGTCAACGATGAACATTCATTTTTGTTTTGTTGTTCCTGTGTTGTTGTCCAGTCAGTGTGTGTAACGCAGTGTCCTCTTGTCCTCAGGGGCCTCTGGGGACTGCTGGTGCAGAGGGCAGGCAAGGAGAGAAGGGCGCCAAGGTAACCAAATCATCTCCTCTTTCCCACGGCACAGTCGTCTCAGCAAGTCCTTTAGGGCCTCACCGACGTCACCGTGCCCACATTGTTCCCCCATTTCATATAAAAGCACAAAACGTAGAAGTAATTTGATTTCCACCCTAAATTTGTGGATGCAGAAAATAAACACTGAACTAAGATGCACTTGTTTCTTGCTGTGGGCTGTGGCTTGATTTCAAAATCGTCATAACAGTCAAGGTCACAGGTATTCAGAGTCATCATGCCTTTCTCTTTTTAGTCTGAATCAGACCCAGATGAAGTTCCTCTGAGTGAACACATGTTTTACACCAATCTCCTTGTTTCATCAGTGACTACATCTATATATATATATATATATATATATAGATAGATAGATAGATAGATATGCTTCGTGCAGAATCGATCAGCACCAGCATCTTCACGCTGAATATAAATGACATTTACTACAAAAACACACCTCTCTTCCCAGCTAGTCTGCTCGGTCGATGTAGAACTGTATTTACCGAGCATACTACCTTGGTATGTTAGTATTGTGAACTGTTTAAATACTTTGCATTGAAAGAATACCTCGATGAAAATCAGAATCTTTTAAAATTCCAAAGGACAGCCTCACAGCGGTGCTTGTGATACTCTCAGAGAAGTTGTTGTGACCACTTTGCTTCCTGTGCAAACCTCGCAGCTCAAACTCAATATGTTTTTTTCATAAGCCGTTCTTTGAATGTTGAAGTATTTCCGATTCCAGTGAGCTGGAGGCCATACTCATTTTATCATGAACATAGAAACATAGCAAGATGTAGCCCCGTATGTTGTTGTGCCTCTTCTGAACCTCATTTGGAGGAACAGGAGCATTTTTGCTTATTTGATAACGCCGACTCTTGTTTACTTGCCTCAGCATCGTTTACAGCTAAAAGCAGCCTTCTGCTGACTTCTGATACCAATACTCTTGGAGACCGAGATTGTCTCCAAAGCAAATCTGAAAACCACATATGAAGTGTTCTTTATGTGAAACAGACTCTAAAAGTTGTACAAAAAGACTTTTTGTTCTATACCAATAAGAAACACTTTAAAATACTTTAATTATCCATGTAGTGACCCCATTGCCTATCAAAGAAAAGGTCACTATGGTTGCTTAAAGACGTAGTTTAGATACGTGCTATAAACAGATGCAATGTCCAGTTTTTAATGTGAAAGGTCATTTATTTCCCGAAGTTGTACGTTTTCCAACACAAACCAAAAGATATAGTTACAAAAATTAAAAATAAACATTTGTTTTCACACATTGTGCCACCTGTTCTCACAACACGTGTGCTCCTGCCAGTCTAACAACACCTGGTCCTCCTGCCCCTCCTGATTATATTGACCTCTGTCCTAATTGACAGCGGCCCTCTGCCCCCAACTGGTGGGAGGTTAATCAAAACAAAAACAAACCAAATGGCTCTTACAATCTAGATATTTGTAAACCTAAAATACCATTGTCAGAGGCATCTAGCTCCAAAGGGCTCACTCTGTGGATTTGACTGATGTATTTGATGTAACGTGTCCATCACTAGATAAAGCTTCTCAACATATCAGTAAACAACAGCAGCTTCGATGTAAATGCATTCAATTAATGTGTCAGGTGTACGCTACTTTCAGCCAGGTAAAATCAGCTTAAACTCCGACATGTGTTCCGTTTGTTCCGCCTGAGTCATGCTTTCACATGTGTGTCCAGGGTGAGGCCGGTTCCGAGGGTCCAGCAGGCAAAACCGGACCGGTTGGACCACAGGGACCTTCAGGAAAGCCCGGCCCGGAGGGTCTGCGTGGAATCCCTGGTCCTGTCGTAAGTCTGAGCTCCAACATTTATATATGCAGGCAGCGCCACTCTCAAACACACAACACACACCCACAGGGTCCACACATAAAAAGGTACCATGATAGACTTCATGGAATAATCAATACACCCATTTGGCTTACACATTAGTCTGGCTTGTTTATTCCAGCACTCTTTTTGTTGCCTGTTTGGGCTATTAATCATCACGCCGAGCTCAGCAAATCAATGGCAGGCAGGAGGAAATGCAGCCGGCTATGATGCTCACTGCAATCCAATGGCTTTCCACAGGGTGAACAAGGACTGCCCGGCTCTTCAGGACAAGATGGCCCCCCTGGTCCCATGGTTAGTGTGTTTAATATCTCTCTTCCTCTCTCCCTCTTGCTCACATTATCCATCCAGCTAGAGTTGGAGTACTTCAGTCAGGTTAAACATAGAACGCTGGACTGTCCCTATAAGTCATATGTGTAATACATGCATAGTTTTTCTCTCAATATAAAAGTTTGATTTTCTCTTTTCTTCCTGTTCATGTTTCTCTTTCCTTCTTTTCAGCTCCCTGTTCAGTCGACTTTTTTATTGTATTTTCTCTGCAAAACGGATTTGTAACTTCCTCTCTTGTTGTTTAGGGTCCTCCTGGTCTTCCCGGCCTGAAGGGTGACCCCGGGTCTAAAGGTGAAAAGGTGAGCGGAGCCTCTTTTTTTGTGTGTTTCATTTCCAAATCGTTTCCAAATACGCCGGAAGACCAACATGAGAGCAGTGAGAGGAACATTGGGACCGTGAGGTGCCGACTCCAGTCAAGGCTGCCCACCACGAGCACAGAGCTTCCACAGTTGCATTTGATGAACAGCGAGACATCCTTGAGAATCACAAAGCTGCGTTCATAATAGCGCTTATGTTCACATTTAGGGAACAAACGGTTTTTTTCGCCACAGCTGCTGTAAGAGAAGAACACTCAATGGGATTGAATATGCGGCTAAATGGGATGTATCACTCTCGTCTGTCTAATCTCGCTCTTTTCTTCTTCGCTGCCACTGTCAAATGTGCTGGTGAAGTATAACCGCAAAGAACATTCAGACGGCATGTATTACTCCATCTGATTGTCCTCCCACACACTGACATGGTGGCTTGAGAGAGAGCAGTTTAAAAGCTCACAATGGAGGCACCGTGTTGTGAGCAGCGCTGTCAAATCATTGGCAGTAAGAGAGCTCGCCAATCTCAAAGTCGTCGTCTTTGTGTCGGAAATTGTTTGCGAGCATCGTGTTTTTCTTTTGAGGGTTTCTCTTTCACGTTTCAATGATCCTCTCCGCAGCCTCTCATGTCCATGTCAGATATGGAGCTTTGAAAGTTTGCTGTTAACTTGGATGTTTTTGTCCTTCAGGGTCATCCAGGTCTGATCGGCCTGATCGGACCACCTGGTGAGCAAGGAGAGAAGGGAGACCGAGGTTTGCCCGGGCCCCAAGGTTCTCCAGGTGGCAAAGGCGACGGCGTAAGTAGTTAATAGGCTCCATTCCCACGTTCGTCCTCCACCTCCTGCCCCTCCACTGTGGCCAGAGGTTTGACCTCAGCTGTGCACGTCTCTGCCCTCCCCGTGAGAGAGCAAACCTGCTGTTGCTTCTAGCTTGTGATGCTCGCGTTTGGTCTCCCCTTCACTGTTCACACATATATTTTATTTTTAAACTTCCTTCCTTTTTGACCCATATATTTCTATCTGATGACTTCTATGATAATATACCTGCATTGGGGAAAACACTGAAAGGAGTTTCCCTTTCCATAAAGTGAAGATCTTCTTCTCAACCACCGAGCCAGGAGTCAGCTCTGACCGAAGGTGTTCAGCTCTGTGTCAATAAACACCGTATGACAGCCGTCATCCATTTGAAATAAACATGGCAGAATATTCTGCTGTGGCCGTTGTACTTCACTGGATTAGTGATTTAAAATGATGCGTTGATGAAGAAGCTGGACATTAAGCCTAATAAAAATCATAACGTCCCCTTTTCTCAGAGCACAAGGGCTGAAAAAAGGTTTTCACTCAGTTTACCATTTCTATTTTAACCCTCCTGTTACCTTTACATTTACTAACATATTTTACCCTCGGGGTCAATTTGACCCCAGCAATTAAAACCTCCAGAAAATTATTAGAATTAATATTGTTTCCCAAGTTTAAGTGTGAGGTACTTTATGTTTGTTTGTTGACTACCTAAATAGCCCTTTAAATATATAAAAAAGTTTATATTTCTTATATGTTTGACACAGTGAAAAACAGCCTGGGGTCAAATTGACCCCAAAGAACACCGACGTTAAACATTGAATGGGGTCAAATTGACCCGAAAGGTAACAGGAGGGTTAAGGGCTGAAAATAGCCCTCATATTGTTTGACTTTATTTCCTGAGGAATTTAAGCCATAAGATTGTGAATCGCAGGGTTCAAAGAAATGGCATATCACAGGCCCAGTGTTTGGCCTTTACTTGATTGCTAAAATAAACACATCCTTATGAAAGTTCATTATGCCACCGCTCATCTCATACACCATGTACACGCATCTATCTTTAAAGAACTGAAGCCTGCACTGGTCCTTTGCCAATACAGTCCAGCTTTCTCTTTTCAAGGTCCACAACTACACTTCTGTCTCCTCTGATTCTCCTGCTATATATCTGACTTCTGCTTTCATCTCGTCTTTCCACAGGGTCTCGGTGGATCCTCCGGTCCTCTCGGTCCCCCAGGTTCCCCGGGTCTGCCTGTAAGTCCTTTACTGATTCAGCCTTTCATTCAGACTCTACCCTGACAGAATGACTCATTATGTCCGATCTCGTGCAGGGTCCTCAAGGTCCCAAAGGATCCAAGGGTTCAAGTGTGAGTACTATCTGTGTTTCTAAAGGCATTTTGTCCCTATGTGTATGTTAGACGTGTCCGAGCTGACATGTTTCTCTGCACGCTTTTCTTCCCAGGGCCCTGCGGGTACAAAAGGAGACACTGGTTCAATTGGTCCTCCTGGTCCTCCTGTGAGTATTAAAGACCACTACTGTGATGTTCACACTACTGTAGCATTGGACAACATCTACGGTCAGTATTTTGGTATCAAATCTTAAACCGCTTCCCACCACACCCTGCAGGGCCCACCAGGTGAAGTCATCCAGCCCTTGCCCATCCGGTCGTTCAAGAGGAACAAGCGCTCCAGTGACGTGCAGTCAGACGCAGCCGCTGGAATCATGGACTACGGCGAGGGCATGGAGGACATCTTCGGCTCACTCAACAACCTCAAACAGGACATCGAACGCATGAAATACCCCATGGGCACGCAAAACAACCCTGCCAGGACGTGCAAAGATCTGCAGCTCTGCCACCCAGAGTTCCCAGATGGTAAGCTCAGTCTAAGCAGGAGGGGCTGATGTGAAACCAAAGACATGCTGAAAAATAAATTGTATATAAAAACACTTCTTTGTGTAAATCACAAAGTCTGGCTTTAGGAAAATGTTTAATCAGAAATTGTTGTACATAAATTATACCCAGCTTCAGGCATGATACCATTGTATCTAGCTGTGTATAAGCCAGAACAATGAGCAGTAAATTACTTTAAAGCAGAAAATCTGAGCACACTTAATTCTGTAAAGTAGCTTTAATCCATTTTGTGTGGACGCCAGTAGAACAGGGTGTTTGAGTGTGCTTGGTTCTCCGTAGGCGAATATTGGATTGATCCAAACCAAGGCTGCTCTGGGGATTCCTTCAAGGTCTACTGTAACTTTACCGCCGGGGGCGAAACCTGCATCTATCCAGATAAGAAGTCGAGTGGAGTAAGTGACTTTGGATTTGTATCCACAAGACTAATAACTGCCTGTTTCTAATCAATAATTCTCATCAAATATGAAGTCATCACGTTCGCCAAACCCATCAACAAGCGGCACAGCACGAGGATGAAGTTGTCAAAGGCGCCCATTGGGTTTGCCGCGGGGCTCAGCTTGGACAGATCTGATATTCACTGCTGTGTAAACAGCACCAAAAACACCAACAGGCTCAAACTACAGAATGATTTGACTCTATGAGATTTGTGAAAACAATATTGCGAAGATATTCAAATGACATACAAGTTTATCTTCTGCTCCCAGATGACACACTCTGATGCTGCCCGTTAGCTTTCTACAACATTTTAATGTTCACCTCATAATTCCCAAGACAATATAATGCCCATGATAACGTCTGGTGTTAATCTGCCCTGGTTTTGTGTTCCACAGGTCAGAATATCTTCATGGCCGAAGGAAGTCCCTGGGACATGGTTCAGTGAATTTAAGCGTGGTAAAACAGTAAGTCTTTTTTTCCCTCTTCATTCACTTAACCTTCAGTTGACCTCGCAAAACAGAAGCAACTCGACTCAGTGCTAAACTAAATGGATTGCTCCTTCTCTCCTATGTACTGCACCTGTGAAGGGACACTGCAAAACGCCAAGCAGCTGCTTATAGACTCAAATAGCAGCACCACCCATGAAATTGTGAGGCAGTGACCCAATGTTGCTTCCCATAAAGAACTCCCAAACCGCCTCGTGGTTCATAATGCAAGGGCTGTGCTGTTATTATGAACTAGATTGGCTAAGTGGAAATGATCTACATCCTTTTGAACTCATGCCTCATTTTCAGTTATTGACATTACAACTCATTACAATTCGTAGCCTGTATAAATATAACGGAGAGAGCATCAATACGACATTACAGAGGATTCAGGCAGGATGCCTCAGTGTTTTACCATTCCAGGAGTGTCCTCTCTCCAATTGAACAGTTCAAATCTTCTCAGTAAACACCAGCTACTATTTCTTGTAGTCAGAAATGAAAGAAACAAGTTTCGCCCGGCTCCATCCAAATGGAGTCACGCTGCTGCATTTCAACAGAGACGAGGCTTTTGAAGACCGACTGTGACAGAACAATCACAGGAGAGGACGGCACATCTCCCGGTCGCTCTTTAATGTACACATTCGGTCAAAGGCAATGTTCCAGTGGGGGTCATGTGTCTTCTGTTGACCTCTTGTTACTCTAGATTCAAGCTTTGTTGAAAGAGATTTAAAATAAGATGTTGACACTTATTGAACTGAGACTTAATAATATCTTGTTACATGTGTAGACAAACAGACACATGCTATTAAAATACCACTCACAAAGTGATGTTCATGTGGTATTTAATTACCACGCAAAAAAATAATACAATAATACATAGATGTATCTTGCTTGCTGTGTCTTCTGCGCAGCTTTCACACCCTTTTGAAAAACCTGTTTTTCTTCTCTACTTCACACAAGGTGATACACTCGTGTTTTCTATACTGCAGCTCAACCTAATGAGGAAGACTCCAGATATAATACAGTTATTAGATGAGGTTGACAATGTAAAACTTAAAGCACCACACGACTAAATGATGCCTAAGTATAGAAATGCTCAGGCAGATCCTGCTTCCCATCTCGTCAGTCCAACTCCCCTCACCTGCCTCTGATCACCTCGTTAGTCCCTCATTCCCTTCACCTGGTCCTCACGCCCTTCTCACCTGCAGCCCATCCCCTCATTAGTTCCTCACTATTTAGCTCCCTCACTTCCACTTGTCCTCTGCCAGATTGTCTTGTGTTTTCATGCCAAGTTCTCCAGCGTTATTAGAGCATATTCCTGACCTGTCTGTTCTGACCTCTAATTCTCTGCCCGCCCCTTTTTGGACTTGTTTGCTTCTTCGACTGATCTCCCGGTTTTGACCCCACCTGTTTTCAACCAAAGACAGTCATCTTTGTTACTCCTGTCTGAGTCGTGCTAGTGGGTCCACTCTAATAGCACCGTGACAACATGAGCCAGTTCGTCGTATGTAAATTCTTCCTTTCCAAAATTATTTGGGCCAGTACATCCTCTTAATAGAAGAAAGGAAAATTGGGACATTAGCTGCTTCTTCTCGTATGAATAAGATGTTAATATTTGAATTACCTACAGCATTAATAAACTAAAGACTTAATCTTATGAACAAAATGATATTCAAATTCTCCCTGGCACCCAAAATACTTCAGAATAATTATTTTACTGACATTCAGCTCTTCACATGAACTCCACCGCTCTAGGTATTTTCATCTTGCTGTATGTTTCATAAATGAAGCCAAATGCTCGTGTGGATACAAAGCTGGCTATTTGAGATCAACACGTGCATCGTCAACTTATATCTAAAAAATGATTCAGAAAGGCCGAGTGGCCTGCGGGGTCGCTGCGTGCAGCTTTCTCCAGAAGAGTTCATACAAACAACTTCACACTCCTCTGGGGGCCTCAACGTTCCCCCATCAGGTGCAGACTCTCCCGTTAGGCCAGGGAAGCAACTTCCTGCGGCCCGAACTGAAAGGGCTCCAAAAGATTTACTCCGATGTTTAGATATGAAATATATTGAGTGATGTTATTATTCTAAAACTAATACACTCACTGGACACAGAGATAACCTACAAAAGAGCCTCAAGGCACTTACAAATAACGGAGAAATTGGAATGCAGCAATTTTACTGTTGGGTATTAGGAGTTTGACTATGAATCTTTAATTTCAGAAAGACTGATGCTAATAAAAGTTGTTAATTACATTTTAAGAAGATGTTTTCATGCGAGAAAGTGACCACTTAGTTTCGCAATATGTGGTCATTTAATCCAGCTGTTTGGGAATTATCTCTGATCGTTTTGGGAGATTTAAGAGCCGCCACTCGGTGCCCTGACACCATCCGGTGGCTTTGCATGCTCCAGTGACCGGGTGTGAACAGTCTGTTGGTCAGATCATACTTCAAACACAGCCCAGGGACTCGCAGGCTTCATGGAGTCATTTTCCCAGCGACACCGTTATTAGTGTGACAAATAAGTTTCTAAAAATGAACACAATTTGGAGGCGCAATCATTTTTCTTAACAAATGAATAAATCCAACTGTTAAGTGACCCCACCCTTCTTTCCTTTGACCTCTTACTCTCTCTCTGCCCACCAACAGTTCTCCTACGTTGACGTGGATGGAAACTCAATAAACATGGTACAGATGACCTTCCTCAGACTACTGACAGCCTCTGCCAGGCAGAACTTCACCTACAGCTGCCACCAGTCCGTGGCGTGGCACGACGCCACCAGCAACGGCTACAACAAGGCGCTGCGCTTCCTGGGATCCAACGATGAGGAGATGTCCTACGACAATAACCCCTACATCAAGGCCCTCTCAGACGGCTGTGCGGTAAGCCTCAGAACAAATGTTCCTGACATGATGTCACATGAGTGCGGAACAGGGAAGAGCGGGAAACTTTTACGTAGCCGATGACAGCGTTTGCCTAAAGCGAGCGGACTGGTGATCAGCACGGACACACACAGTGGAAGGCTTTGTGCAGTTAGAAACATGTGACAGTCATGTGTGCGTTTGCATTTGCGTGTCTAATTGGTTCCTCTGCATCTCTGTGTCTTCTTCTTGCAGGCGAGGAAGGGCTATGGAAAGACTGTGATGGAGATTAATACTCTCAAAATCGATCAGGTTCCCATCATCGATGTCATGTTGACTGACTTTGGGGACCCTAACCAGAAGTTTGGGTTTGAAGTTGGGCCCGTCTGCTTCCTTGGCTAAAGCAAAAAGAAGAAAAAGAAACAAAAAGGACTTGATGGGGCCAGCAAAGAAAGTCAAGTTGAGACGTTTTGGGTACCACCAAACCCCATTTCTAGCCCCCCACCCTTTTCTCTGCCACATGCAAGTTTTGAATAAGAGATGGTGTAGCAAACATGTCTTTCCATGTATGTACGTGTAACCAAAGAAAATACTTGTTGCCCTTGTAGGGCTCGAACCACATGACTTTAACCACGTTATGGCGCAACGGTGAAGGACATTTGAACGTGTGGCAGAGGAGGGCGAGTCAGAGGGCGACCTCCTCTCCGCATTCTCTAGGTGCTGAATGAAAATAACTACAATGGTGCTTGTTCAAAACACACACAAATAAAAAGGTTCTCAGAAAGAAGGTCTATTTTGATCATTATAAAAGAAAACTGTAATTATTATTTTGTACAATATTGTTATTTCTGAATCCACTTTCAAAACTTGCATGTGTATCCGCTTCTGCTTCCGGCTCTTTAATTTCAATGTTGGTTCAAAGATTTACAGTTTAAGTTAAAGACATCATCCAATCAAATACAGTGATGACTTTTTGTTCAACACATAATGTGTATTTGTCATAAAGCAAATAAAGTGAGCATTCAAACAGTTCTCTATTGCTAAATTAGGCCGTGTTCCCTTTGTATATATCGATAGACCAAAGCTTGAGGTTATCTGCTGTGTTGCCCTTGAGACCGGAGGTGAACAGCTGGAAGTATCACAGCAGCAGACGCAACATCTCCCACTAATGTTGTGATCTTGTGCTCGGAGGAAGCAATCATGGCATTCATTTTTCCTTTATTTAATTCTATTTGTTGTTTTTTTCTGTTTATTTTTCTGACAGTCTTTTTATTTTGGTTGTATACCTCAAACTTTCTTGATAACCTGTAAGATGCAAGGATGTTATGCCCTGTATATATCTTGGTTAAGCAATTAAGTTTATATATTTGGGTGGGGATTTTTTTTTTTAAAGAGAAATACATTAACTGTTAGACATCCACTGTTCAAATCCTTCTGTGAATGCAATGAGAAGCCCTTTAGGTGACCCATTTTTGTAACGACAATGAGAAAATGTTTTAATGTGCTTTTTATAGTTCATTTAAATATTAAAAACTGGATTCTAAACAACAGTGAACTGAATGTCTCAATGGTCTGTGTATGGTGACGTTGGGGTAGATCCACGACAGAGAAGTGCATGAATCAGGGATCTGTGGCTTCAGCAGAGACTCCGGGCCAGTGCACCGCCATCTCTCCTGAGACCAATAAGCAACCATCTACATGAGCTTCTCTTTCTGAGAACATCAATGGAAACGTGAATATAATGTCTCTTTTTTTTTTGTCATAGAAAGAATGAAAAAAAGTCCTCATTCAAATGTTCCTATATTTGCTGCGTATTCCCATTGTGCTTGTGAGGAGGTTTGGATGTGGACTTGAGGGATTGTTCACGATCCGAGCGTAACAAGTGCTTTTCCTATTCGGGAAGCAAAGCCCTTTAACTCCACTGATTACTTATCGTTTCAGATAGTGACACATATAACGGCTTATTTTACAGAATGGAGGGAACAGTTCCTTCAGAGTCGAGTTATGTTCTGTGACAAAAACCGTTCATACTAAATATGAATTTCAATCTGGCTATAGAGCTATGTGGGATTTTTTTGTGATCACTTTTAAATTACCTGTGAGTGTTTTGATTGTTTGCTCAGAAAAACTGCATGTGCGACTTCTGAGTGGGAAAATTGGGAAATTGTGTTTGTGTCTGGGAGGGGAAGAGATGTGTTGTCTGTGGCAACGCACAGGAAGGGAGCCTCACATGGTGAGTAAACACAGATGTGACAACACTCACATCTTACTAATAACATACAATTAAATGATCTGCACATGCTTCATGGTTCAAATTATATAAGCTATGTTTGAATATGAAAAAAATCCAATTATATTATTTTCAGTGGCAAACAATATTACTTAGAAGGATTTTAACTCAAATTAAAATTGAATCCCTTTGAGATGCTTCAAGTGTCATCGACAAAATTTTCAGGAATTATTATTGATAAAAGTTTAAGTTGGAGTAAACATATTGACTGTGTTGGTAGAAAAATAAACATATCTATTGCAATCATAAGGAGGGTTAGACATCTTGTCCCTGCAAACTGTCTCCTTATTACAGTTTAATGTATCCTTATCTTTCATATTGGTTGTACTTTTCATACTTCTCTGGAAAACGTGTTAGTCCTCCAGAACGCAGCAGGAAGGATCGATCTCGGCGCAGCATGCGGAAACAAATGGTAGCCGGTAGAGCAGGTGTACTCGCAGCCCTTTTATTCTATGGTTTGCTTTGCAACTTTATAAGTCCGACAAACATCAAGTCAGTTTTGAAAACAGCTGTCATCAACCCACCCATAGTCTTCTGTAGTCATGGAGAAATATACGGAAATTACGCCGGTATGTCAAACCAAGACGTGGTTACATTTGGATATGGAAAACACGCTTTGGCCGTATCGTTCATTTTTCCATCTCTGTATGAACGAGTGAAGAAACGCACGAAACCAGCAACTTTACTTCAGCTAAACCACAGTCTGATTATAACACTTTTCTTGCTGTTATCTGGAGATGTCCATCCGCTGCACACTACACCAGTGAAGGAAGCCAACCCCAACGCAGAAGTTACATGGAACACAACGGTCTCACCTGGCGCTGGTTGGAGGGAGCTGCGTGGAGGTGCTGTTGCAGCGGCCGATGGGCCATCGCTATTTTTCCAGACTGGGTTTTACGGTCGCCCGCTGGTCGATCCGCAGCTTGCCTTGGGGGAACTACTAGCGCTGGAGCCGAGCCTGGAGGCTAACGTGACGGCAGACAGCACCGCGGGTTTGTCGGATCCGTGCGGTTCGACATCTCCGATAAACGAGGCGGCCACTGCACTGACTGAGCCACGGCTTGCTTCGACTAACGATGACTTCTGCTCAGGTAGTCAACGTGGAATTGGAACGATTAACCAAAACGTAAACAAGAAACTGCTAACTCCCGCGATCTCAAAGAACAGGAAGTGGGCTGTCTTCCGAACTGTCAATCATTCAAGAACAGTGTGGGATCCTAGAGTTAAGCCAAAAGGTCTCCTAGGTGGGCATCTAAACATAAGTATTCAATCTAAAAGTGATCAAGTCCATCATCTTTGCTTGATTCCAATTTAGACTTTCTTTGTCTATCTGAGACCTGGCTCCATAAAAGTGCTCCATCAGCAGCAATAACCGTGCCAGGTTTCAACATTTACAGGAGAGATAGGGTAGGATCTAAGGGTGGTGGTGTCATGATCTATGTGAGATCATATCCAGTGTAATGAAATCCAGTGGTCTGTCTGTAAAGACTTGGAATGTATAGGTCTTCATATAATTTTATCACCACAAATGTCTTTTACGCTTATTGTAATTTATCGGCCTCCCTCTTCCAAAAACAGTTTCTATGAGGAATTTGAGAAACTTTTAAAAGAATGTAATTTCAGTAAAGAGGTCATTATTATGGGTGATTTTAACATAAACTGGGAGGAAAAATCATCTAGAAAGAATCTTAAACGGATAACTGATGACTTTGACCTTGTACAGATGGTCAGTGGGCCCACAAGACTAACCAATTCTTCCAGGACACAAATTGATTTAATATTTAGTAATAGGCCTGATAGAGTTCTAAAACTCTCAACATGGTAACTGGACTTTCTGACCACAATCTAACTCTGGTAGCCAGGAAACTAACCAGCAAGCGGTTTAGGCCTTTGGTCAGGGAGGATGAATCCTTTAGAATTCCCAAAAGAAATCTAGATATCTTTCATCATACTCTTCAACTTATTGATTGGGATGATCTACTGTTGGGAATAGACATCGAGGAAGACAGTAAAACATTCTCAGATAAGTTGGAGAACACTATGAAGGATTTCAGTTGCAAATTTAGGCACAAACATATCAAACACTCTGTTCCTTGGATGAATGATGATATCTTAAAATAATGAAAGAACTTCTGCCTTAAAACTGCAATTAAAATAAATCGAGCCATGACAGACAACATTTTGCTATGCTAAGGAACAGAGTGGTAATGAAATTAAGAAAGGCTAAGGCAGATTTCTTCATGACTGTAATAGAAAAGGCGAGAGGTAAAACTAAAATGGTCTGGGATCAGTTACACAAGCTAATGGGACATCCCAACAAAGTAAGGAAGCTGCAAGAACTTAACATTAATGGTAAACTGTCAAATAATCCAGTTGAAATAGCAAAAGCTTTCAATCACTATTTCATTGATTCTGTTGCCACCATTGCTAAATGTTTCTCCCTGAGATTAGACCTGTCTGTACAGTAAATACATTGGAGCCAACTTTCATCATAAGAAGTGTCACTCACTCAGACGTCACAAGAATAATCAGTTTTCTTAAACCATCCAAAACTAATGATACATTTGGTATGGATGAAACTCTTACCAAAACACTAATAAATCCCATCAGCAATATCATCAACCTCTCAATCTCTCAGAACATGTTTCCCAGTGTTTGGAAGTCGGCTGCTGTTATTCCAGTATTTAAAGAAGGAGATCGCCTTTCTCCCTCTAATTACAGACCAATCAGTATCCTGCCTACAATATCAAAAGTTGCAGAGAAGTTGGTAGCTGAGCAAATGATCTGCCATTTGAAAAACAGTCCCTTTGCCCTTCATCCAATGCAATTCGGCTTTAGAGCCAATTATTCCACTGAGACGGCCACCTGTTTCTTTACCGAAAAAATAAAATTTCTACTGGACAAAGGGGTGTTGTTGGAGCTGTGTATCTTGATCTCAAGAAGGCATTTGACACTGTAAATCATAGTATTCTTTTGTCCAAATTGCACAGTTACAACTTCTCCTCAGGTACACTTAAATGGATGGAATCATATTTGCTTAATAGGTCACAGTCTGTCCAAATTCAAACACATCAATCCGCTGCCCTCCGCTTGTCCACAGGTGTCCCACAAGGATCTGTCCTGGGCCCATTATTATTTTCCTTATATATTAATGATCTGCCATCAGTTTGTCCTCATTCCAATATTCAAATGTATGTTGACGCCCCGGCCATTTATCTGCATGGCAGCAATTTGGGAGATGTAGCAAAAGAACTCACTACATCCATGGCTAATGTGACTACTTGGTTAACGCAATGTTGTTTACAACTCAATATATCCAAAACTGTGTGTATGTTTTTTACCAAAAGAAACTCTGATAGTGTAGAACCGGATGTTTTTGTATCTGGGGAGAGGCTAAAGGTTGTATCTGAATACAAGTACCTGGGAGTACTTTTTGATTCAAATCTGTCTTTCAAATCACAGGTGAAAAAAGTTTGTAATCGGGTAAAATTCAATCTATCCAATTTCCGATTCTCGCGCAACTACATGTCAACAGAGGCAGCTAAAACATTCATGCATTCAATGGTTATTTCCCATATCACCTACTGTTTAACAACCTGGTCACATGCTAGTGCCACTACGCTCAAACCATTACAGTCATTATCTCAAAACTCTTGATAAAAAAAGTTCTGTCTCATCACTGTCCTATTCTAAAAAAAATACAACTTGCTTAGTTGGGATAACTTGATTAAATATGTGCACGTCTGTCTGATGTACAAAATCATACATGGATTGACCTCTCCTCCTCTCAAACAATTTGTCACCACACGAACTGGATATCGGCTCACAAGAGGTGCAGCAAGAGGATTGTATCGTCCCTCTCAGGAAAAGTGCTTTTAGTCATGCTGCTTTCTCAGTACAAGCAGCAGTTGACTGGAACTGCATTCCAGTATCTATCAGAGAGCTACAATCATTCAACTCTTTTAAAGCAGAAACAAAGAAATGGTACATTACTACCCAGCTCTGTCAGCACTAGACTGTAACTACCTCCTCCATCTGTCCAGGTTGGACTTTCATTTTGTCTGTCTGTCAGTTGTTGTCTGTCTGTTGTCCGGTCTCTGTATGTCTTGACTTGCTGGTCGGTCGTTTACTCCACCTGCGTGTCTTCTCTTGTCGTTCACCTGTATGTCACATTTAGTCTGTAAGCTTTTATGTTGTATCTCTGACATTATGTTTTTATTCTGTCCATTTTAACATTGTTCTCCCCTATTTTATTTGCTTTATCTGTAGATTGTATTTGCAATCTTATGTTTTTAGGTTTGTTCTTAACATCAGCAACATTGGGACTACAGATGAAAAATAGCCTCTTGGCTAACTCTGGCACATTTACTGCAATGTTTTTATCAATGTGCACTGTCCCTTATTAAATAAACCATTTAAATAAAAAACGTGTTGTTAGCAACACCATCTGTCTCACATCTCAGCTTCTTTATTTCAGAAACTGCAGATGCTAACTATTTATGATGTTAGTATTACTTTAAGATACTTTAAGGTGAAGGAAATATTACTGGAAATATTCCTGATCATTTTAAGACCTACTTCAGTCAAGGCACAGATTCATTCATACTAAACTCGGCAATCTTCACATCTTCATCCTCCTAAATTATTGATTAGCAGAGGTCAATTTTCTATTAGATTTATGGGAACCAAATTATGGAATAATATTTCCCACCTAACAAAAAATATCCCTCAATAAAATGTTTTTAAAAGTGCTTAAAAGAAAGTTTAATGTGTTGTAAGAGTTTTTTATGTATTAGTGTTTTCTTGTTTCAGTTGTTATATCTACATTTATAGTAGATTCACTTTCCCATTGCTTAGGAAATATCACTGGGGTATAATCCAACATCCATGAACAAACACATGCACACACACACACACACACACTTCATTATTTTTCTTTCTATTTTTTCTTTTTTGTTGTTGTCTAATTTATGCAGATTTCATATTATGTTTGTAATTTTATGAAATATTTTAATATTAAGTGGACGCTTCAAATACGCCCAGTTGGCATTTTACCTCTTCCTGCACATTGATATTCATTTATCTCTATTGTGTTTGTTTATTTTTTAATTTTAATGCTTGAATTGTGCAAATAAATAAAGCTAAATATGTAAAGACTTAAACTGCAAAAAAAAACTAGCTTGGCTCTGACTGAAGGTAACACAATCTGCCCAGCAGCACCTCTGAAGCTCAATAGTTTAAACCATAAAAAGACCAAAGAGTAAAAACAATTAATTTTTTTAGGGTGTGCCAGACATTAAATTAATTTTTTCTAGGATTGCCGATGGCATGACCCGCCTTCCTCTGCCACCGATTGGCTCGCTCTGCTATTCTTCACCAACCGACAACAGTAACCAATCGGAGGCAGAGTTGGCCGGTTCAAACTATTTGGCAAACCAGACTTTTCTGGGTTGGACCAGTACTTTCCTGGAATTTCTACTGGTTTCTTTGTAACTGGTCCCAGCCAAGACTAGTCCTGTACAGAGCCCCTGTCATGAAGCCGATTGTTTTTATTTTGCTTGCCAGTTTCTTTACAAAAGTTGTATACAAATAGAAAAGTTTCTATACAAATCAAACAACCGTACTGTACAATTGGTACATTAATGAGAAGGCAGATTATGTAACCCTCCAGGCTAGCTGTTTCCCCATTTGCAGGCATTACTAAGTTAACTCTGCTCGAGCTTGAAGGTCATATTTAGTGAACATACATGCAAGTGGTGTTAATCTTTGGTTCAACGATTGATAAGGAAGTCAATAAGCGAATTTCCTGAAATGTGAAAGGCTTCTGTGTATCCAGAGTGTCCAGAGTAGTTCTAATTATGTTCTTTTACTCCTGTGTTGGTTGTTACACCCAGAACACTGCAATCCTGCAGCTCCTCGTCTCTCTCGCTTACACTGATGATGGGGGTCGAAGAAAGAAAGAAAAAACGTCCTAATTAGTATTCAGTCCGTCTGAGGCTCCTTGAAAGAAATGTAAGTGATGGGCTGTGTCACCTCAAAGGATTGACCACTGCTTAACCTTCTATTTTCTCCTGGAAGAGTGCAAAAGAAATCCACATAATAACAACTGACAGGCCAGTGCTGAGCGAAAGAAATGGACTTTGGTATCCCGTTTAATCTTTCTTTCTTTGGAGGAACGACCAAAGAGAATACTCATGTAGAACCGAACACAGGAAAAGCAATCAGGAAATCCTCCCCGTGGCTTCAGAGGAGAATTCAGCCCCACATTTATGTTACTTTACATCTAGCTTGAGAGTAAATACTGTGTTTATCTCTGGAGATTGCAGTACTTGCATCCTAATAGGTTGTTTTACATATACAGGACGTAAGATGTATTAAAGGAAGCAATCAAACTTTTAGTTGTTTTGGAAGATCCTTGTAATAATCCAAGATATTATTATAAAAATAACTGTCAGCCCGCACAATCGGATTTTCTTATCTTGTTTACCATTCTGGTTTGTTTAGAATACTGAACGCAGGATGAGAAGAAGAAGCCATGGCAGAAGAGACACAAATATCAACTCAAAGAAATGCCTTCTTTATTCATTATAAATCAATGGAAATAAATCATCACGCAAACGCCGTTTGACTGACTGATGATAGCTAAGAAGGACGCGGCATAAACACGACAAAAAAGCCTGTTAGCAACAAACTCGAATAACAATCTTCTGAATGATGCCGCATTAAAATGTCAAGAGGCAAACACCCATGTTAAATCCCATCCCTCTCATATGGAGGTTAGTCCAAACTTAACACAAACATTTTTTTAAATATTCAGTTTGTACATTTTCAAACTCCTGAACCGATGTATTTGTTATTAGTGTTATTAGTTATCTGTATTTTAGTGTATCTCTCCCAGGCACCATGTAGTCCTGAGCAGATGAGAGGGGAAACAAATATGCTGCGCTGTTCACACACGGCCCGACAGGTGCAGTGGGCTTTATGTTCTGAAACCCACCTGAGAGCAGAAATCCTCCATCTGGACCCAACAAGAGACGATCGCGCTCATATTTCGTCACCCGAGACACTTCCTGTCAGGCCTCCGGAAATACAACTCAAAACATGTCGGACATCGCAGATATTTACTGTCTCAGGTGTTTAGGTGTTTAGGTTTGGGCCATTTAACTGAATGCCATGTTCATTGTTTACGATCATAAAGATAATTTTTGGGGAGGGGCGCTGATCTGTGCAGCTTGTGTTTTGGGTCGAGTTAGACGGACAGAGAGTGACAACAATGTCAGAGCTCTTTGTTGGCGTTCATATTGGCGTTTGTTATTCTGTAGCTGTGGGGGTGTTTTTGGTGGATACGCAGATTCACACTCTGCAGCAAGAGGTTTATTCCCAGGTATACGTTTTGTAGCATCCATTTCAAAAGTTTTTTTAGAAATATTTAATAGTGTAAGTTCATGAACTAAATTGTATATATTCTATAATAAATAATACAAAGTGCCATTATTTTTTTTTAAACCAAAAAAGGGTTGCGCTGGTCAGGGGGTACTTTGCTGAAATGATATTTCACAGGGGGTACATCACTGAAATAAAAAGTTGAGAACCACGAGATGGAATTTTGGCTAATCGCATTCAGTGATAAAGAAGTGCAGAATAAAAAAGCCCAAAATGTCAGCAGCAAATAGACATGGACTGGGATGCTTTTCTCTTTGGGCGTTGATGGCTTACATCAAAGAAGAAAGGAGATTAATTAAATGTTTTGTACTCAATTGTCATCATTTTGTACAAGGACGTTTTTCTTTATGACGTTCCAAAAATTAATACAATTTAGTTAAAAGGGCTTTAATTACCTTCGCATTGAAAAGGTTATGTTTGTGTATTTATTTATTTATTTATTTATTTGTATGCGTGTTACTCACATAACTAAAAAAGTATTAAACCGAATCGCATGAAATTTGGTGGGATGATTGGTTATTATCCGGGGACCATTTGATTAGATTTTGGGATCGACCGGGTCAAAGGTCAAGGTCATGCAAAGACCATAGCGCGGTCAATTTCTATCCAATTGGCATGTAACTAATGCCAAAATGTTCATAATTCAATGCCCAATCTTGTGATATGCGAAGGTATGCGCTCTACCGAGTGCCCGTTCTAGTTAAACATGTTTTGATTGTCAAAGTCAGAGCAGTCGCAATGAGCTCTGATTGATCAATTTCAGCAGTGGCTCCTCCAGCTGTGTGGAGGCTTTCCAGCTGTAATGCCAACTAAAGTCTCCGGTGCCCAGTGATACATCACAGTGCTGCTGACCAGAGCTAAAGACAATTGATACAAAACAACGTCTGTCTCCGACAAGCCTCCTCTAATTCTACCAAAAAAACACCCCAATAAAAACACTAACAATATACAGTATGACCCCTTCACAAAGGCACTGATGCACAGTACCAAATATAAACATCCTCCATATATACTTGATCTCTCCTCACATCAGACACGGCATCTCACATGACATCTATTGCTTCTGTCCATCCTGGAGAGGGATCCTCCTCTGTTGCTCTCCTGAAGGTTTCTTCAATTTATTCCCCAGTGAAGGGTTGTTTGGGAGTTTTTCCTGATCCGATGTGAGTCTTTGGAACAGATTGTAAAGCACTCTGAGGCAAATTTATAATTTGTGAAAATGGGCGATACAAATAAACTGAATTGAATTGAATCTCTCCATGACGGATGTGTTATCGCCGCCATTTTTCAATTTCGTTTTTGCAATAATACTCTCCAACCCAAAGCAGCGCATTTAGCATGCAGGCAGAACGCTCGGTCAGCACAGATAGGAACTGAGTGTCAATCATTTCAAAACACGATCCTGGCTCTCAGCTTCACGCGCTCCTCAGAAGGGAACCTGGGGGAGCTGCTCAACACACAGGCTGGGAAACACCAGGGAATGATCGGACTTCTTGACTCCAACCGCTCTGTTACCGTCACATCCCCTCTGATATGATGTGATTGTGGTTGTGAAATGCTCTCAGCTACTTGTTGTGATTCAGTTCATTTGCAACCCCAGCATCTTGATGTTCCTGTATACTCTGTAAATGAGATGAAGGGGGCCGAACAACCGCTGTCGGGAGCCAGAGAGCTGAAATTACGTTGAGATCATTTGACAATTACATTTGTGTATATGCCAGTGACACATAGCTGCTCCGGGACTGTGCCGGCTTTCTGCTGTCAGGCTCTGTTACGGCCCTCAGTTCAGATTCATGTGGGAGCAGGGCTCAAACCAGGCAACTGAAAAGCCTTGTGTTATACACCTTTCTCAAAAAAGCTTGAAAAATAATCCAAAGAAGCTCTGAACTCCCGCCATGAGAAAACAGAAACGTGAGGGAGACGACAAAAACAGCATTACTGTCACCTTAACACGTCCCTCACATTCGGGGGGGGGGGGGGGGGGCATCATCAGCTAGACGGTGGATACGAGCCTGTGAAACGTAGAGATATTTTGGATTTCTTCGAGGATTTAATTGAATATGCAATTTTGAATAAACAATCTCCCTCTTGGTAAATCACACACTTGAGCTTTTGATTTAAATTGAAGAAACAGAAGGACAAAAGCTTCAGCTCAACACAAATACACCTTTATCCAGGAGGAGTGATGTGATTAATTGAGTTTAACTAAATCACAGCACATCAATAAAAAGATAAGTCCTCTTCACTCAACGTTTCCAAATGCATAACATAGAGCTGTGAATGATTGTAAATTATGCAAGTCTCTGAAGTGTGCTTTCTTCCGTCTATCACGAAGCAGAGTAACACAATCTAGTTAGTTAGTTGGTTGGATAATTTAATAAAAATCCGTTCTCAACCGAATTCCAACATGCTAATAATATAATTGTGTGATAATCAATGTGTTCACATAGCACAAATGCTCTAAATGTTGGTAACTCTGATCTTTGTGCTATCCATCACTATCCATCACATCTCAGCAATTTGTTACCGCACACAAATGTATCCCTCATCATCCCAAATTGAAAGGCTTCGGTTGGTGTGGGTTATGAAATATGATATGCTGCACGGTTCACAGACTGTCACCATGTGTTCACCTTCCAGGATGAAAAGACGAAGGGTTTTGACATATTACTGTTCAAGGGTACCTTTAACCCGTAACCTCTTTCTCTGTGTGTTGGTGCCTGAGTGACTCCTCCGTGTTTGAAGTCGGTCCAGGACTGAGGGGGAAAGCTGCAGACGGCAGCTGCTAAACTGGCTGTAATGTAATCGCACTCCACACCCTCAATTTACTTCCACTGCCACTGACCGTCTCAGATTGTAAAAAGACCACAAGGAAAGAAAACGTATTCCTTTACCTTTTCACTTGATCCGATCTGTTACTTATCGAGTGTCTCATTTCGAAGTCTCGTCCTGAAATCGGAAAATACTGAAATGCGTCGACACTTTTGAAAGCAGACATATATTCTGCAATGACATCAAAAGTGCTTTATGTAATCGAAAAAACCTCAAACTCTGAAAACACTCGTGTCCCGTGGCACTGCTCTCTAACGCTCACCGACCTCTCCAACGCTGTCCTCCGTCAACGAGAAACGAAAAGTAGGGAAAAACCTTTTTCTCTTTCCGCGACTTTGTCGGACACTTCTGATAACCAAAAACAGTACTTTGTGGATTTGTGGAGCGGCCCTGAGCGATTACATTACAGCGTGTTTAACAGCTAATGTCTGCAGCATAATCCCTCAATGCTGGACCAATTTGAAAGAATTATTTTCCACAATTTGTAGTTAGGCAGAAAAATGACAAAAGTTGAGTTCCAGGTTCAAAAATGACCAAAGTTTCTGTTTTGACAAACTATCCACGACAGTAGAGTCCAAGCAAATACTAAGCAAATCAGTATTAGAGTATAAAAAAGACTCTTGAATATTGTTACCCTTTAAATGTGAATGGTTAACACGCAATAGTGTTATGAGAAGATCATTATTAGCTTATTTTAGCGAAAATACCTGGGCTGGCCTGGCTCAAAGTTCACTCATCATCACATTCCGTCTCATTTGTTTAATCCGTCCAAACACTCAAATGTACGTCAGGGTAGTTGTTTTACAAAGAAATATGTCTACTCTATTTTTAGGCTACTTGTCCCCCTCTCATTCCAGTCCTCGTGCTAAACTGAGCTTCTCATTGGAGCTTCATATTTAATGGACAGAAGCAACAGCCAAAAAGCGTATTCCCCAACAAGTTGAACTATTCATTTCAGAAGAAAGCCATCATGATACTTGTAGAATAATGTTTCCATGAATTAAAAAAATGTGATATCATTGGTATCAACTCTTCCTGTACATCGCCTAGAAACATACAGTAGTATCAGTCCTTGAAGTGGTAATCCTGTGACGGATAGTGGCCGTCGGGGGAAGAGGCACGTAAGAGTTCTCTGAATGCATTGCTTCAGTCCGACTGGAGTCCAGGCATCACTCTCAGAACATCCTTGTTAAAAAGCCTCGGCCTGACATCAATGATTCCGTGGACAAAATGACACTCCCGTGGTTGAGCTGGACCGGTACCGAGCGTACCCGCTGCTGCTCTGTGCTTTGCCTTTCAAAATCCCCAAGTGCACTTTAAGGCCATATTTGAAAGGGGAGATAAAGAAGTGTTGGCAGTGATCAGAGACGCCCGGCGAGTGATTGTGAACCAGCCCTGAGGCGCATGCCAAGGCGCCACTCATTAGAAAACCTGAGAGACTCAACAGCACATCCACAGGGACCCATGGCTCACCCCATGAAATGCTTCAAACACACGCTCTCATTTCTAAGTTCCGATGAGCACCGTTCTACACTCTCCCATCCTGAGCACGAGGCGTTGTATCCGTGCATGACGCTGCATCCCAAACAGGACAACAGGCTCCCTGACCTCCTCACCAATAAATCCTGGGGTGTCTCCTGGGAGGTAGCGAGCCAGTGAGCTCTTAAATAACATGTTAGGGACAAGCGTGAAGATTGTGTTTACCAGCCAAGGACATGGGAGGCAAATCTCACAGGACTGGGCAAAAAAACTGCACAATGGATGTTGGCAGCACCTGTTAAAACATTTAACAGGAAGAATTTTTTCAAAGGCCTTTTTTTTTTAACCTGAAAGGGTACGAGTGGATCTGGAGAATGGAGCTACAGAAGAAAGGGAATGGTCTCTGTGTTCACGCAAACAATTCATTAATAATGTCTGACAAATGGAAAAACAAGAACAATGGAACACCTTAAAGTCATTCTCTTAATAATTACTCAATAAGACTGCTTTGATTACTGCCACCTGTCTGGCGTATTAAGAAAGCAAAGAACATCCAGTCAAGGTTGCTATGGACTTTGAAGCAGACCTTGGCTGTCGTCGTGTCTCCGGCTGAATAATGGATTCAGTGAATTATTTCTTCTTTGAAAATGCTGGCGCTAATAGTTGGTTTGGCAATTACCACTGCAGAATGTGCATGCGTGTCCATTTGTCCGTTTCTTCTGCTGCTGCTCTCAGTATCTCAGCTTTCCATCATGTAAACTAAGAAGCACTTAATTCCAGTGGGTTTGGTAACAACGGGTGGGTTTAGTAGCTTTATGATCTCACACTTCATACCATTCCATCCTCAAGCCTCTCCTGCTCTATTAACATATTCCTTTTCATCATTCATTTTTACGACATTGTCATCCTGTTCTTCAGACATTATCTGTTGCAATGCATTCTCCATCACTTGTTAGCCTGAATGTTTCTGGTCCTGGTAGCTCCCTATGTTCTTGTGGCTTAATTAATCTGTTTACTCTCTATGGTGGTTAGTTCAGTCAAATCTTGCTCAGCATCTGGATTAAGTGAAATCATCCTGACCAAAACCAAAATAGGCAGGAATTAGAGGGGGCGGAATTAACTAACGCTTTATACAAATGTGGGTACTTTACTGGACCATTTGTAGTTCATGTAACTTCTACTCCACTTTGATTCAGAAGGAAATATTGTAGTAAATCAGTGTTTCCCACATTATTTTTTTGAATGCTTTTGACACCTTTCCCTACACATAGGCTGTGTTATTGGGCCACAATTTAGATGTTAATGAGTTTTTAGCCGGGTCTCCAAAGGGAGATTTTCCATTTTCCTGAGGTTTGGCAACACGATACCAACTAAGCTATATCAGAACCTCGACTAGCTACAGCACAACTGTAAAACGCTATGGGTTCTTAGATGCATCAGTATGAACGATCAAACGATAATGTAGCCATCTAAGGGGCTGTTGCATCATGATTACTTTACCTTTTATTCAAAAAACAATCTTTTCATTTTGCTAAAAATACTACTTCAGTTTTGTTTTGAATACTTATTGAATATTTGTACAGAGTAGTATTGCTATGTTTACTTAAGTTAAAGACATTCCAAGAATAGGGGAAAACCCTGAAAATCTGTTTCCCGTCCAGTGTTTCCTCTTCGAATGATGCTGCTCTGTTGTCAGTCTTGAGAAATGCGTTCCCTTCGAGACAAGTTAGAAAGATTGTTCTATGCAAGGTTACAACTATCGACCTCCCTCGGATGGATTTGATATGTAGCCCACATCTCCTCTGCAGCCTTACTCACATCTCAGCCATTTGAAGTACACTCGGAGATGAAAAATATTTGTTTTTATTGTTTTACTTGGGAGATTGGCATTTTCATTTGGGAAGAAATGATGTGCCGGTTAAGTGCTGTCATCATGCTGGAGCGCTCACATTCTGTCTAGACCCTCTTTATTTTTCACCACTGTCAAAAATGGTTTGCATTCCTGGTCCCCATTATATCTTTTTTAATTCATTGAAATCTTGGTTATTTGCAGAACAGGTGACCTCAGCATCAACTCAGCTCAATACTACATTACTACATGGCTGCATCACTCTGCAGCTAAATACTAGCTCACATTCAACCGACTCGCATTATGGATCTATATTTAATTAATATCTATATGTCCGTATATATATATATAATTAATAAATGTACTCAGTCGTGCCAGCACACATGGTTCGAGGCGATCGTTCTTCTATTTGAGCAGTTACTGGAATACTTATTAAACTAAATCACATATTTGAGCAGGAAATTGATGATGTCACACATCGGTGGTCTAATCCTTTTTTAGTTGAAGCAGCTCACCAAGGCAGGATTGTATGTGCCTGTACACTCTGCCCTAATATACTGGATATGTTGCAATATACACTACCGTTCAAAAGTTTGGGATCACTTAGAAATGACTTTATTTTTCAAAGAAAAGCACTTTTTTTCAATAAAGATAACATTAAATTAATCAGAAATACACACTATACATTGTTAATGTGGTAAATGACTATTCTAGGTGGAAGTGTCTGGTTTCTAATGAAATATCTCCATAGGTGTATAGAGGCCCATTTCCATCAACTATCACTCCAGTGTTCTAATGGTACATTGTGTTTGCTAATCACCTTAGAAGACTAATGTCTGATTAGAAAACCCGTGCAATTATGTTAGCACAGCTGAAAACAGTTATGATGGTGATATAAGCTATACAACTGGCCTTCCTTTGAGCTTGAAGTTTGTAGAACAAAATTAATACTTCAAATATTAATCATTATTTCTAACCTTGTCAATGTCTTGACAATATTTTATATTCATTTGATAAATAAAAGTGTGATTTTTCATGGAAGACACGAAATTGTCTGGGTGATCCCAAACTTTTGAACGGTAGTGTATGTGTGTTAAAAAACCTTTGGGTGAACTCGAAGAAGGTCTGTTGTCTGCAGTGGAGTTATGAATTGTTTTTCTGATTTGTAATACTCACAAAGCATCATTTACTGACATGCTAATCTAAGCCTTTCTGCTCATTCAGCCACACTCTCTGTCATAAGTCATTTCTCCACGACATATTGCATAAAAGGCTACTTCAGTTTATGTGATGAGAAAAATGTGTTTAAAGAGGACATTAATGTTCTGGAATAAGGACTAGTTTTAGTTTTCTCATGTTATATCCATATCCATTGTGAATTTCATTCAACAGTCTAATCCCTTCAGCCCATTTTGATTAAAGGCGGCTGTAGGGAAAGGCAGAGCCCTCTACTGTGACTGCATTTATGGACACTAAAGTCCTTTAAATGAAGACTGCGGACAGAAGCAGAGAGTATTTCTCCTTTTAAATGTGAAAAAACTAGGGAGGCAATTTCCACTGAGTCCGGAAACGGCGAGCTTCAGCTGTGGAGAAGTAAATTGAAAAATGTTCAGCATTTGACCATGAGCCAGCCAGGCTGCGCTTTAATGACGTCAGGGGTCATTTTACACTTGTATGGATCTGTAGAAAGAGGAGTCGCAGTACTTCCATTCATTTGAGAAGAATGATTTGACCCTCACCTTCATCGCACAGATGCACAGATTCAGAGAGAATATATGTGCTCAAAGCCTTGATATAATGAAGAGAGGACAGGTACTGAACGCGCTATCCTCCTGAACCAAGTTTACATTGTATGCATGTCAGGGCGAGCTGAAAGGGAGGGGCGACGTGGGCGTAATCGGAGGTATGATGAGTTGGCGTCTTTAATAAGCTGAGATCAGTAAAGGGCCAGGCACAACAAACAAAACATTCTCTGAGAATTACAGTCAACTCCCCTGTAAGAATTTGCTTTGCCTTAAACAAACATAAAGTACCTCACACTTAACTTGGAAAACAATATTAATTCTAATAATTTTCTGGAATTTTCATAGCTGGGTCATATTGACCTCAAGGGTAAAATGTCAGTAAATATAAAGTAGGTAACATGGAAGTTCAAAACTGAAATTTTGAATAATGTTTTAATCAATGGGTGGTTGACGTCAGACAAAGAAGTACATACAAACTGACATGCATACAATGCAAACTTGGTTCAGGAGGATAGCGCATTCAGTACCTGTCCTCTCTTCATTATATCTAGGCTTTGAGCACATATATTCTCTCTGAATCTGTGCATCTGTGTAATGAATGTGAGGGTCAAATCATTCTTCTCAAATGAATGGAAGTACTGCGACTCCTCTTTCTACAGATCCATACAAGTGTAAAATGACCCCTGATGTCATTAAAGCGCAGCCTGGCTGGCTCATGGTCAAATGCTGAACATTTTTCAATTTACTTCTCCGCAGCTGAAGCTCGCCGTTTCCGGGCTCAATGGAAATTGCCTCCCTAGTTTTTTCACATTTAAAAGCAGAAATACTCTCTGCTTCTGTCCGCAGTCTTCATTTAAAGGAATTTAGTGTCAATAAATGCAGTCACAATAGAGGGCTCTGCCTTTCCCTACAGCCACCTTTAATCAAAATGGGCTGAATGGATTAGACTGTTGAATGAAATTCACAATGGATATGGATATAATATGAGAAAACTAAAACTAGTCCTTATTTTTCGCTTATCGTTTCTTTCCTGCTGTTGATTTTGCAAGCTGAAATGACAACTGCCCCAAGCTGAGTTGTGTCAGCTATCCTCAGGCTCAGGGAAAGCTTAATGAGTTGCTTGACAATGCTATCTCTGGCTGACAGTTGAATGTTTCCAGATACCTAACAAGAGACAAACCCAGAGGTCTTTAAATATGAGCTTGATGGCTTTATAGCTGCTACATGGCACTGTGCCAAAAGACGAAGGTTTAGGATACAGTACATGACGCGGTGAATCAATTCAAGATCCTCACTGTGGGGGAAATTCATTTTATTAATTTCACTGTGAGAAATAAACATGATGAGAAAGCTCTCAAAATTCTTTGAGTATTCTATTGAGCAGACACTTCTAATAATTCTGCTGAATGGTCAGAGCTCTTTCCCACGGATGAATTGGAGGTCTAACAACAAGTCAAATGTTTTGCAGAATATAAATGTTGCTTGACACTCACCATTCAGAAGACATGCAGAAACATAAACAGTATTCTTCTTGCAGTTGTTCTTTGCTGCAGTACAGACAAGTATAACGAGGAATGTACCATCAGCCACTAAAGCGGCTCTTCCAGGACCGACTTCCACCGAGAGGGAGAAATATCCTCACGCAATTAAAACGTAACCATCTTCGGGGTAATAGCTTGAACTCCTGAATACTTTTTTCTGTCGCACTTTAGTTAATTTTCAGTGTTCTAAAGTATTAGTTGTACATTTCTTTCTTGTACTTTGTTTTTAGGTGTTTTCTGTCCTTCACAAGAACATTCAAACTGGCCTATCTTTTCAGTTGCTGTTGCTGCTGTTAAATTTGAAATCCCTATAGTTCTATTAAGGAAATCTAGGATTTGTAATTTTGGTTAAAAACTGTTGTTATATTTTTAGAAATTCTATTTTTAGCCTCACAGCAATCAATATATCAAAAGCTCTTTCAAAAAATGTAAGAGATCCAGTATCTGTGTCTGTCGCAGCACTGTGTTTAGTCCGTACAACATTTTTGAATGGCTTGTTTTTTCCATGTTTTTGTGTCTATGTGGCAAATTGGAACAATATGTTATCCTGGTCCAGTATTGAGGGAGTATGTTGCAGACTGGATGCAATGTAATCACTTGGCCATCAATGTCTGTCCACTTAATAAAGTTTTAGTTTTCGCTACTGTTGGATCAGATAGTTCTGATACGTCTGACAACATTGTGAAAAGGAACCTACAGAGAAATAAAAAGTGTTTTCTCTGCTTGCTTTCTGTTCGTTATTATGTTGCTGGAAAACAATGAGTGAAACTGGAGTGACAGTTAGAGAGAGGCGAGCCACGTAACAACATTGTTGTCAGAGTTTGTCGTGTTAAAGTACAGAAAGAGTAGCTTTGTGTTATCTAAAAAATGTTCTATGTCATGACTGAATACCTAATTTGATAATATAGATGTGATGCGACATCGCTGCAGTACTTAAAGTAAGTCTTCAACCAGTGTAGCTTCTGCTCAAGCTTGTGCCAAAGTGGTGGAGAAATCCAGCTTAAAGGCTACATTGAATTCATTAAAATAAAAGTCTGAAGCTCAGGCTGCCCTGGCGGAAGCTTACATGTTAAGGCAGCTTTAGATTTCGAGAAGTTCGCTCGCCATCACCGAAGCAGTCACTTCCTCATACTGGTGAGTATGTCCGAGCTACTGTACACATCTCCAGCTTCCATATACACACAAACTGGGTAAACCAGCTTCCACATCGCTCCCCATCAGATCTGACTTAGCTGTTTATCTGGTACGTCGAGATCTTGTCAAAGCTGAGCTGAAAGTGTTTGATAACCAGCCTGAGTGCTAGTTATCCATCCTATAAATGAGCTTTAATAATATAGTAGAAGGGCTAAATCTGAAAAAAGAGATAAGAAATGGACTTGCTCATTTGTTGAGTTTGTTGGGAGTCACTTCACCATACAGGAGGACAATAGCATTCACATAATTAATTAATCCATCTATGGGATAGACACGTTTTGGTGGCAGAGAAATACCTGGCACTACGGTGGCGATTGAAGCTTCTCACTTCAATGGAATGGACCAATTCTCAAGGCGTTCAAGGAGAGATTATTAGAGGCTTCAAGAATTTTGAGGTATGCTCCTAGAAATGGAAGAGGCAACGCTTTAGGGTTATTTACCACTCTGCTCAAAAGATGCAGGAAGAGGAATAAACCCTATTCTGTAGAAACTGCTAGCATAGCTGATAGGTGTTCATCCAAACACTAGTGGTCAGCACAACTGAAGTAGGAAACCCCTCCTCCACAGGGTCTGTCATTGATCCAGATAGGCAGTGTCCTCTCCACAAGAGGCACAATTCCCTCAAGTAGTGTCAACATTGCAAAGAAAAATGTCTTGCCGATGGAAGGGGCTTCCTGACAGAGCACTTGCTGTGTTTTAAATGCTTTGACAACACACCAGGCTGAGCAGTTTAAAGCTGTCACCCGCTGCTCAGAATGTGACAGTGACTGAGGCATCTCAGCATGTAAGACCGACCCGTGGGCCGCTTGTTCCAATGCAGTCCAATGGGGAGCAAACAGAACAGACTCTGGATGCAGCAACGTCGTCACGCACAGGGGGCTGTGGTCAAGGGAAATCCTTGATGAAAATCTCAACATTATCCGAAGGGGCACCCTTCATATGAGGATGAAAGTGCTTGATACATTCACAAATATCAGCACTGAAACAGTAGCTTGAGTCTTAATGGAAACCTTTAGCCTTGAACAACCTGTGAGATTTGATCAGCATGCGATAATCAATATATCCCAGCAGTCATTTTGGACTGAAAAGTGTCTGTTGTTTGCCTCTTTCTATCCACGTCTTCTTCAGTTAATGCTTTCCACTGGTATCTCAGAAGGACTTTCAACAATCCCCAAAGAGGAGACCTCAACTTGTTGCATCCAGCTTTTGATTACAAAGTGTTGTTGGAGGAGCAGGAGGGCTGGTGATCACAGTACAGACAAGGAAATAAACATTTCCTTGGGTGGGAAACAGTCAGCCTCCCTACTGCCTTTTACATATTAGGTGAAAATACGGCAGCACGATGATTCAGCGTTGGTTCGGCGTGGCCAAGCTGACATTTCCCCAGGTCTTCTCAGTCATGCAAGAAAGTAGACCGACTGTTTGGCCACACACCTCTGGAGCGCAGAGTGGCTCATGACAAACAGAGAAGCAAATCAATATCATGGAGGGATAAGAGACCAGAGGAGAGGACACACACGATTAAAGAATGTGTCTTGCTGCAATCATTCAGTCTGTTATGACTTCTGCAGCACCACTGTCCAGCCAATACGTGGGGAGATCAGTGGTCAGCGTGTTGTATGGCATGATGTTATGTCCAAGCAGGGAAAGATTGGAAAGCAGCTTAAGTTAAATATTTCATAAAAAAATTTATAACTTACCCTAAAATAAGCAATACAAGGGTCTTTTAAATTGCTTAATGTACACTCATTTTCTACAATTATAATGTATTCCAAGAAGGCATATTTTTAAGTGATTACAGATGTTTTTTACTATATTTTCATTCATTATTTCTTTACACAGCACACCTCCACGTATGAGTTAGAGTTGTGAACAAATACATTCATGAACACTTGCATCTGTTAACAACTTTGTTTAATCGTCCCACAGAGAATGATACAACTGTAAGTCATTAACTGATAATGATTAAAGCATTAGCTCTAATTAAATTGTACATAACATATATTTTCATGCTGCGTACGTTTCTTTTATGGGCACTTCATTGCGCTAGAGATCTATTTTTAAAGTAAAAACTAAAAGATAATACTGCTTTCCTCCCAGACACATAAATTCATTACAGTAGCTTAAAGTGTAAACTTGTTTGGTATTCAGTTAATTTCCAACCCTTTGGCAAAATTAGCATAATCGTGTAAGTACGAAATGCAAAGACGGGATTCATTACACTACCAAGTCATAACTTAGTGGGTTCTTTAAACTAGTACATACAAATGTGATGAATAAGGAAAGGCAGATTTTATTGCGGAGGATAATAAAGAGATCTATATCTGGTTCAAACAAAGGAGCAGTCCTCCTCCAGAAGCCACTCGACCAGCATTCAAAAGGCAATTATATCAGAGCTAATTGGTACTCTGTATGTTGTCATTAGCTTTGCACATTGTGATCATTGCATTGCGAGTTCTTGAGCTTCATTTGAGGAAGCAACACCATGTCAAGAAGATTATTTTACATCCAAAAGTTATAATAAAATAACTAAAATGACTCTGAACTCAAGGCGGTGGAATTATACTCGCATACTATACCATGAAATAAAATGTAAATAGTTATCTCTGAACTTGTCTTCATTGGAAAACCCAAAAATGTACAAGTCGTCCTTTTGGCGTGTCACAATGGGGAAGTCATTTAAATAATAATATGAAGGACTCACTGTTATCAGCATGCACAATGCCAAGAGCCTGAAAGTGATTTAGGTGAATGAAGATTTGATTATATTATTATTCAACCTCAACCGGGGGGGGGGGGGGGGGTAGGATTACACCTTGCAATGCCTCATTTGGCCATGCAAGTATGCCACCTGACTGACGACACGGGCATGAAAAGGTGAAGTGGAAGCAGCATTTGAGGAAGCAGGTATGGTTTTCAAACTGCAGGTGATACGGATGTTGTGTGACCTTTTCACAGCTTTCAAGTGTCGACAAAGACAGTCCAGTGGTGTCAGCTGGGTTCAGCTGCTCTAATACACCATGTCAAATATGTATTCAATTGCTCGGTATTGTTAATGGTTTTAGGAGACTTGGTATTTGATGTACATGCTGCAGGGCCATAGGTTCAAGTATGTGCCTTGTGAAACCACACATTGGAGTGCAGCCTGACTTAATAACATTTGGAGTCAGGCAACATCACGTAATTGCAACATCTCTCCACCCACCCACTCATTATCATCAAGTAAAAACAGACACACAAGAAAGCCGACGATATTTCAGAAAACATTGGACAAAACCCTTTTTTATGTTTTGGTGACCCCAGCAGGAAGTCTTCTTTGTTTCCTTTAATGATGCCGTACAGCCTTTTACAGATTGCTGTGCTTATAGTAAGAACCTCCTTGCACTATAGAATTAAAAAACAATGCGGCACTACAGCATATTCTAAAAATTTGGGAAAAAAAAATTTTTTCCCAACAAATTTCACTGAAGGGAGTAAAAAAATTTTTTAAGGGAAACAAAAAAATAAAAAAAATTTTGAAAGCTCGGTTTCTGAATTTTAAAAAAATTTAATCATTTAAAAAAAAAAAATTTTTTTTTTAAATAAATTCTTTTCCCGGAACCAAAATGTATAAATATCCCATTTAAATGTTTTCATTTAAAACAAAAAAATCAAAGGGGGAAAAAAATTTCCCAGGTTTAAACAAAAAAAGTAAAAGGCCGGAAAAATGGAAAATGGAGGGGGAAAAGCAAAATTCCCTTTTTGTTTGGTGGAAAAAAGTTTAATTGGGGTTTTTCAAATTGTCGGAAATTTTTTAAAAATTTTTTTAACCCCTTTAAAATTTTTTTAAAAAAAGGTGGAGCAAAAAAAATTTTTGTTTGGGGGAAAAAAAAATTTTTTAAAGGAATACCGCCCTTAATTTTAAAATCCCGGGGAAAAGGGAAAAAACTTAAAAAAAAAATTTTATTTGGGGTTTAAAAGGAAGGGAAAAAAACATTTAAATAAAAACCTACAAAAGCCAAAATCAAAATTTTTTTTTAACATTTAAAAATAAAAATTTTTAAAATTATAAAAAATCAATTTTTCAAATTTTGGTTTTGGTAGGAAGCCCAAAATTTTAAAAAAAAATGAAATTAAATCCCTTTTGGTCCTTAAAAATTTTGGGCTCTTTGGGCCCAGGAAAAAAAAAAAATTTTTTTAAATTAAAATTTTTTTTGGGGAAAAATTTCCAATTCCAGTTTTTTAAAAAAAAAAAAGGGGGTAAAAATCAAACAGGTTTTTTCCCCCCTTTTTTCCAAGGGAAAAACCAAAATGCCCTTTAAATTTTGGGGAAAGTTTTTCCAATTTACCATTCTTTTGGCCTTTTTTTCCTTGGTGTTTTTTAAAAAATTTAAAATTTTTTAAATTAAAAAGTTTTCCGGTTTTAAAAAGGGAAACCAATTTTAAAAAAGTCCCCGGGGGCCCCTTTGGTTTAAAGGGGGGGGGTTTTAAGAAATTTTTACCCAAACATTTAAAAAAACAGCCATTTCCCCCGCCTTAAATTTTTTGGGCCCCAAAAAAAAATTTTAAAAAAAATGGGAAAAAAAAAAAGGGGAAAGTTTTGGGTAAAATTTTGTTGTTTTTTTTTCTGGTGAATGCCCCCAAAAAAAAATTCCCGGGGAAATAAATTTTTTAAAACTAAAAAAATTTGAAAAATTTAAAAAGGGCCCAAAACACCGGGAACTAAATTCTGTAATGACAAACCATATTCAGGAAAGGCCCCAAACCTGGAGAAAAGAAAGTAAAAACAAGGGAGGAAATAAACCCACAAAAGGCAGCTCTTTAAGCCTTTCTTAAAACGGAAAAACTAATTTCCTTTTAAACCTTTAAAATAAAATGACTTCACTTTGATTTAAGAATAAAAAGAAATGAGAAAATTTTAAATATATCCAAAACTTTATTTATTTGCATTAAAGTTGAATACTCCAAAGGTAAAGGGCGAGGGGTAAGAAATTAATTTTTGGGAATAAAACAGATCATTTTTAACATTCCTTATAAACATTGTATTTTAAAGGGAACAAAATTGAATTTTTGGCCTTTATGAAAATTATATAGAATTATTTGGTTTAAAATTGTTTCATATGTATACGTTTATGTATTGATGGTTAATGTTTAATAAATTTATTAATTCTCATAAATTTGAGACTTCATGCATCGGGTTATAAAGATTTACTCTAAAACATGCAAGGGAATCTTTTGGGAAGGTTTCAAGAATTCTACTTTAAACGATGAAAACCTTTATAGAAACTGGATTTCTTAAAAGTTGACCAAAACAAAAATGCCCTAAGAATTTATTCAACAATCAGGATAAAAGATTCGATGGTGCTACCCAAATTACCTTGTGACTACCAAAATCCAGGTCAACTGGCGCGGGTAATAAACAAACATCCCAAATGCGATTCGAAATTTTTAATTTGGAATAACACAACAAATAAAAAAAAATAAAACAAGGATAAAACTAACCTTGGAAATTTTCAATGGAACTAAAAAAAATAATTGAAAACCAAAAAGGAATGAACTGGGTTTAACCAAGGATTGGTTTTGAAACATGAAACCCCAGTCATAAAAGTGTCTTATTCATGCAAAAATTTAAGGGTAAGAGTTAGAACATTTATTTTAATTCATCTAATAAATGAAAGTATTCCTATATTTTGTGTTACACCCATTCAATATAAATATCTTCGTTTTGTAATTGATTTATTTAAATGTATCAACCAATATTTAAATGTGTCACCTCGAAGAAGGGCTTGAATCGTTTTTGTGAGTGTAACCTAAATAAATCTGATAAATGAAAGTATTCCTATATTTTGTGTTACACCCATTCAATATAAATATCTTCGTTTTGTAATTGATTTATTTAAATGTATCAAACAATATTTAAATGTGTCACCTCTAAGAAGGGCTTGAATCGTTTTTTTGAGTGTAGTAAACCTTTGGTAGACAAGGAAGCAAGAGAAGAGGTAGATGAGAAGAAGAGAAAGTGTTGACCAGTTTCAAGGTGTAAATGAGCAGCGATGAGATGGAGGCTTTTACTGTAATACAATTTTTTTTATGAAACATAGTTTGGGATTGAAGACCACACCCCAAACTCAGCCAATGAGCTCAGCCCTAAGTACTTAAGCACAACAAACCTGTTAACTTCCTCTTCGACTCAGTTCCGACGTCCCTCCCCCCAAACCTGTACTTGTCTTCCCATTACTCTCTCTCCCTCTCCCTCTCTCTCTCTCCTCCAGGTCTACAGGGACAGCGGGGGACTCTGCACCGCCAGAGCTTCTGAAGAGAGGGCCCCCACTCACGAGTCTCCACCCCCTTTCGTTCCTTCCATCCACCGAACGCCAGCAGTCTCTAGTCGCACACTTCCCACCTTGTTTCCACAACCCCCTCTACCCTTCTCGTTCCTTCTCCCCTACATCCCTTCATCCCTCGACCCCTTTCTCCTCAATCGAACCCTCGCAATAAACCATCTGTAAACTCATATCGCTGTTGCCGTGGTCTTCGTTAGCGAACTAGACAGCGAGTAATAAATATATTATATATGTATTTACATAATTTACTGTATTTTGACAGCACTACACATGACCAACAGTTCACAAACATGAACATCCAAAACAATATTATAATATAGAATTAAGTATATTGGTGTCCTCGATTAGAAGGTGTGTTTGATTTGAATTACTCCAGCTTAACCGTGTGAACTAGCTCTATTAAAGCTTGCTCCATTAAGACTCCATTACACGGGTGTGAACAGGCACTGGGTCGCTGCTGGATTTACTTCTTTCCCAATCTACTTTGTAAATTAGATTTGCATTCCTTATATCATTTCACCCGAAGACTAGAGGTCACACGTCTCTAATTAACATGCAAACACTGATGTGAGCCTCCTTCTTTTTCAGTGTCAAAGTTTGTTCTTCAGACCAGCGGCTCTGAGGAGCTCGTTGGTGAGCAGTGCTTCAAGTGGTGTAATGAAAAGAAGTTTCATTCCCCGCATGAAACTATGACAGGAGAATTGTTCTACCTGCCACGGAGGGAACACAGTGCTGCAGTCTGAACACAGCTTGCCACCTAAAACAGCAGACTGCTCCAAACATGCCAGGTGAAATGTATGGATGAATAAAAAAAGCAGGGAATAATCCTGCTAATTAATGTATTAATAAGAAATAACATCCCCCACCTTCTTAATGTAAAAGCTGAGTGGATCTTTAGTTTCCCATGAAAAGGATTACTTTAGTTATAAAGGCCCCAAGTCTCTCACACTAACAGAAAGCCACTTCGATCTGCTATTCCCACACCAACTTAAGGTGTTTGGTCGTGCAACTCAGCACACATTGTGCGTCTCATACAAAGCCACCGTCTTTCTACAGAACATTTAGTCCTCCGGTAGAGTGCTTACATGTAAGTAGGATTTTTTTATCATCTAATTTCTATTCCATACTCTGCTCCTTGCTGCAGATTCAACAAGACTAAGACTGTACCTTCACACGAGCATCTGTGTGTGTACTAGCAATCAATTCAATACCTTTTAGCCAAAAGTGTTTCCTTTCAGGTGGGCCTCGAGTAAAAGGCAAGGAAATAACCAAAGTCTGTTGCATCCATCCTCCGGGGGATTGTTTTTGCATTGACAGAATTGTTTTCATGTGCATTCGTATAAATCTTCTGCGTACGATACACACCGCTGCACTTCTTTGAAATTGAATTTAGATTCAACGCTGGTCAGAATTATGTGTCTCATTTTGAAAAGGTTACCTTTTCTAAGGCCAATCCAACCATCTATGTTGAAATGGTATCAGAGAGTATCCAAGCTTCCAGGAAAACATGGATAATCCCAGTAACCAACAAAACAATCTTCAACTAATGTCTTACTTTAATTCGTTTCTACTATATATCCAGTGATGCCTATGGGTGACTATTCTCACGAGGAACTACCAGAAACAAGCACACGTAAAGCTATGCTGAGCATGGCTTTGTATTTTGATAGATGTTGTCACTGAATATGAGAAGCTCTAGGCCGGAAAGGAAGAAATCCATTGCTGCTTTGATGGGAGATTTGTGGCGAGATTCTTCTTCATGACACAGTAAGAGCACCCCCACAAAATGTCACACAACTGATGACCAGATTATCAAGAATTCAAATGAATACAACTGCCAGCAGCACTGCAGCTCAAGGCACTGTGCCGCTGCTTTTCCAGAGGCATGCGTCTCCACATCAGCCTGCACTGGCATCTCATCTCCCCGCTGCTGCTCCACTGATGAATAGTTTCATGAATATCTCAGGCATGATATATTCATGACACTATACAGTATGAGGGTAACCACAAATGTGCAGAGAACCCACTCATCTGCATTGTAAAAAAAAAAAAAAATCTCAGCTCAAGCCCTGAACAGGAGTCATGAAGAACCAGGCTCCCTCATTTGCTTTCCTCTCCGTTTGAAGAAAATGCCAGAGACCATAGTCCTATGAGGTTGTTGTTGTTGTTGTTGCCGCACCTGTTTCTCGATCTGCTTCCTCCCCCCCCGATGTCCTTAAAGGTAGGATGTTGTAGACATGGGGAAGAGAAACAAGAGGGAATACGCAGCTTGGATTGTAAGCAAATTGTGTAGCAAGTTCATATCCACAAAGCACATGCTCTGAATCTCTGCCAGCCCCAAACCCCACTGTAACACGATGAACAATGTATTGATGCAACCATTGTGTGTGTGTGTGTGTGTGTGTGTGTGTGTGTGTGTGTAGGTGTGTGTGTGTGTGTGTGTGTGTAGGTGTGTGTGTGAAGGCTAGCCACAATATAAGATCATTTGTGCAAACACAAACTATATGTTCATGGATAGACATTCGAAAAAACTCTGTTTTGAAGGACTTCAGCCCCATTAGTTCCTCACAACACACGTTTTTGTGATTATACCATTAGCATCTATGCATAGCAATTTGAGTCAAAGCTAAATCATACACACACACACACACACACACACACACACACACACACGCCTGTAGTTTTTGACAGAATCCTGAGTGCATAGTGACAGTAAGAAGTATTGGCACTTTTGTTTTAAAGACAACTGTATGAAGGTCATCAATATCCAAGTGTCATTATATAAACTATCCAGACAGACAGATAGATAGATAGAGATAGATATAAAATATGATAGATATAAGACACTATAGATGGGTAGATATAGGTAAACCCATCTAGTGATGTCACATCCACCCTTATTGCACCTCCCCTGCAGTCTGCAGGAACTAAAATCTTTGAATATTTCCCCCTCGCTCAAAACTTTTTGTGTCGGCTCTGCTCTCAGACGGAGCGCTGTGGTTCTGAGGAGCGGAGGGTGTGATGCCGGTGAACGTGAGGACTCCGTGCCGCCGCCGTCGGAGCGCTCTGTCCGGGGTTGGACTCCAGTAGAGACCGCGCGGAGGAGACCGAAAGGACAGAAGCTTTATGTTAAAGGACTGCACCTTGGAGCAAAGTGGCTGCCAGGAGCCCGTCACCATGCGGGTCCTGTTGAGCGTCCTGTACCCTGTCCTCTCCCTCACCATTTTCGGATTATATCCCTCTCTGGTGAGCTTCTTATTCCACATTATTTTCAAATCGCTTGCTGCCACTTGTTTCATATATTAGAGCGTAGCGGTCAATATTAACGCCTATATTCCCCTCGGGGTGGAGGACAGCAGGAGCTCATGTCGGTGCAGTAACCATCGCCCCGATACGTGTCAGGTTGTTTATGGACGCCGTCATGCCAAACTTCACTCAAAAGTCCCACGTTGTGATCGTGCTTCTTTTACCACCAGTAGCATGAGCCCAGTTAGACCAGACAGGATCACACAGAGCCACGGGATGCGCTGCACGTCGGTGCGGGTGTAGTTTATGTACTTATGTCCACGATAATAAGGATTGGTTTTAAATATGAGTTCGGCTCATCAGTATGCCTGGCGCGCTCCTCCACATGGGCGGAAACAATATGAATACATACTAAAACTTTCCAGAATGCAGTGTTAGTGGATCATTCAATTCAATTCAGTTTATTTTGTATCGCACAATATCACAAATTACTAATTTGCCTCAAAAGGTATCATGTGATCATGTGTATAAAGGTTTTACAAATATACCCTATTCATCCAGCAAGAGATTTAAATGCGGTTTTGTATTTTGTTTTTTTCGATTTGCAACAACATATTGAAATGCCACTTTTTATTGCATTTTTTTCGAAGAAAAAATGGAAAGTATACGGCACACAATAGGCATCTAACGTGTGCGAACCACCTTTGTGATTAATAACTTTCAGCCTATGCAGCTGATCTAGCCCACTTGTGGATCATCTTTTATGTCTTTACATGTGTGTGGTTGTGAGAGCAAATGCGTTGGGCGAGACCACCATTTCAGCAAAGGCTATTGATTGTTTTTAGCACATGGTGATGCTTAAGACTCAGGGGAATAACCTCACCCTCCCCCACCAAGGACAGTCTCTCCTGCCTTAATGAAATACTATGTCCGAATTGTGTTTATCGTTGTGCAAATCGCACAAATTACATTTGAGGGAATTACATGTGATTTGTAGTTTTGTACGAAGCTGGAATAACTGTGACTTAAGGACAACTCCTACCAAAGTCCTCTATGATTAATAGGTAGATCAATACGTTGCTCTGGGTCTTCTGACATTGAGGGTGTGGAGCTGTCCAGTCGATGTCGCTGAAACTTCACCACACGAGCTCTCTGGCTATGCAGCAGCCCACAGGATGGAAGAGAACACATTATCCTTTGTGTCATATTTAGTTGTCTGAACCTTTTTGAGCAGAGTGGAAGGATGCTGGCGAATACACCCATTGCCACATACATGATGTGGAGATCCGTGTTCCTCTCCTAGTCCCTGACAAATTATAGGTGATAAATGCATTTGGCAATTTATCGTTATCAAGTACAAAATAGCATGTGTCTCCTATTCAGCTGTTTAAATGTGAGGTCTCACTGCTTTTACAGTTTTATTTATGATTTATAATACCTTTTTGTTTTGTAACTGATGGCCTTACAGACAAAGCTATTTGATGCCGTCAGTTTGGTTATTTCTAACACTATATAGGAGAAGCAATTCAATTAAAGTGCAATGGACACATTTACCAGAAATGATAATAATGTTTGCAGCCATGTGCATCCTTGGTCCACAGGTTTTTGTGAATGTGTTAACAGACATCTACTGACATCCTCTCTAGATGTTAGAAATACATTTCTGCAGTGTTACCCCAGGTTACCTCTGATGACTATCATTTAGTTATGTTTCTGTCTTTCATCGGTTTTGATTAAATCAATGAATAAACCCGCTGCCATTGAGGAATGAGTGATATTGCTGGAGCAAGACCTGCATGCAAATTGCTAGCACGGCCCTTTCTGCTTCAGTGTGTCAAAAGATCTGGAAAGGCAAAGCTTTTATAGTAATACGCTAAGCTAGAAATGATTAAGCTGTCACTCACAGGCTGTCAGACGTTGTACAGAAGGCTTTTTTCATTATCGTAAGGGTGGCAGTCTCTCCCTCTTGATAAATAAGTCCATGCCTCTTTTTTCCCCTCCCATTTAACAACCCTAAAATATCCTGTTAAAACACAGCTCTTTTCTGGATATAAAGTTGGGGCTAATGGTATGCAAACCCCTTCACTGGGGCATGGATACTACCTCTGCATTATACATGACAGATCCCAAAGGAGCCTTTGTGAGAAAATGAAATATTTGCGTAGTTTAGTTTTCCCTTATGGTCTGTGCCAGCCGGGTAATTACACAGTGACTGCTAACGGCATTGTGTTACTCTCATCATGATCAAAATGATGACTGGAATTTGTGTTTTATGATTACACATTATATCCTGCACCTGGAGGACATATCGATTGGGGGAGAGAGACAGAGCGAGAGAGAGAGACTTAATAGACTCAAGGAGTCTGACGTCAGACCGCTGCCAGAATTCAACGGCCCACTTAAAATTCACAAGACCTATCTTTCCTTAATCGTCACAGCTAATGGTAAAACAGAGAAAATCAATTTTGAGATTTTAGGTCAAATCCAGTATATCTTCAACATCGTCTTTCATTACAACTGACCTGGCAATGCCTTCTTACCTCCAGTATCACAGTACTTACATTATTCCAGTACTTCCTGTATCATATTTTTATGACAGTATCTCTAGTGCGCTCATTCTAGTTACATTTCAAATTCATTTTCAATGAAATGAAGCAGTAGATATTGTCGATGTAATGCATTCCAGCTATGCTAAACCTGCCCAGTCCTGCCTGTATTGGCCGTCCTTTTGTGCCTACAGTATTGGTGCCATGTTGATCTCTGGGATATAATGTAACAGCTGGTTAGTAACAGCAAACAAGTCCAGAGAAAATCTTAATTCTCCCAAATATGTTTGGTGTATAAATAAACGCATGGTGCGCATGAACATACCTGGAGTAACAATGACTCTCAACTCCAGTGGGATGGAGCTTTGTTGTGGCTCTTGCCCTTTGTGTTAGCCACTGTGAGTAGGTGACCTAAAATATGACCTAAAATGTGATCACAGCTGCATTGTTAGTGAGGAGAATATTTAGTCCTCTCATCAATATGATGTCCTGTTGATCTTTAATCATATGAAAATGGTCCCTCAAATGGTCGCCTGTTGTCGAGCTGAAGGTGTCGCTTAGGAGCTGATGCTGCTGCTGCTTTATTTGACACTCCTTTCCAGCTTGCATTAGTATTTCTGTGGCTGATGCACTCAGCCTCGGTGAGAGAATTCGTCCGCCACAGATGCCACATTATAAGATGAGCTATGCTGCAGGCACAAACCTGCACACATAATCATATCTCACATCACCGTTTTCACAGGGGGCCAAATTAGAAACGACACCCTCTAAATATATACGTGTCGACACAAACAAAGCAAACAGCCGGCCACAAGACTGCCAGCAAAGTCTTTAGTTGTGACGCTGCATGTTTCATGTCGGAAGCAGGGAGAGGGTAGTTAGAGATGATGGACTGGGAAAAAATAAAGTCCACCGATGATGGATGTGAATTGTTTTTACCATCAGCAGGGTAAATATATATGACGCGTTCAGCTTGGTCCTGGAGAGATAGATGGTCGACGGTTTGAGTCTGTGTAAGGTTGCCTGCCACTCTCTTTTATTGCGTGCTTTAGTATGTGTCAGTTTTTAGGTATGTGGGGAAGGAAAATGTTATGAATGATTCAATTGAGCTTATGTTTTTCAGGCGAGTGAATTAATCCCTTTGATTAGTAATAAGATGTCCAAGTACTGACAGTGACCAATAACCCAGCAATAAGGTACGTCTGAACAGTTCTCTGTTCTTGCATAACTTGTGCTGTTTTGCCCGTTTCTGGCTTGCGGCTCACACTATGTTATCTAAAAGGAGATACATCAACAGAGATTAAACTAATGTGTGTCATTAGGAAATGCCTAAAATCGCTTTGTTTTTATACATGATGATTATGAGTCTTTAAAGTGACTTTCCCCTGTTTTGAGCTACTTTTCACTATTCTGGGTGAATGCATTTCAGTTAATAATAGTCTGAGCCATAATTACCGGAGTTGAGACATGATGTTGAATCTGCCGGGGGGCATAGTTACCACCCTCTCTCTCTGTTGCCCTCATGATTACAGGAATTACAGCCCGAGCAGAGCCCACACCACGTACATGTCGCTGGATGAGAGCTGAAAGGCTGGATTTTAGAGGAGTGGAAGAGTTTTGTGGTCTCAATAAATTTATACTGGAGTCATTCAACCAGCGAGATAATTATGGGCTTGCTTGTTAATTTCTTACTCGCATAGATAAAATGTTATAGAACTTGTTAGGTAGCTTTAAACAGAGAGGCAGATCTTAGCTAACAATGAATCACAAGAGCAGAGTTGAGTTTGAGTTGAATTTAGGTTACCTCCAATTTAAAGCATACCACAAGAATACTGGCAATATGTTTATTGTGTGTTTAAAGTTTCCTTTTTCTTATAGTGCTATTGCTAAGCTTTTCATTCTCGCTGTTTATATGCTATATACACTGATAACTGGGGCAGATTTACCACTCAAAATAAATAAAATGTCAATCTTGCAAAAGGTGTCTTCCTAATGAATGTGATGGTTGAATATAAAACAATTGATGCTAAAAACTGCATGTACCAGGCAAAAAGTCAGCATCCTCAGCAGTTGATGAAGAAGATATTGACGTCATCTTTTTTTGTATCGCATTGTGCAGCTAGTTAAGCCTCGGCTGCTGAGCTGACATGATGTGCTCATTAGAAGTCAATAGAGTAAAATAGAAAAGAAGTCTCTGTTATGAAGGCATTAGGATTGTAAGCCATGCATTCAAACAGTGACCGTGTTGGATGAGATAAGCACATTGTCATGATCCAGAATTGTTGTGCCTTGTTTTGTGTCTTATTTTGAAGTCTCTGTCTCTTTTGTCATCTGTTTCCCTGCATTTCCTGTCCCTGTGATTGTCTGCCCTGTTCCTGATTGTTTCCACCTGTGTGATTGCTAGCCCCGCCCTCATTGTGTCCACCTGTGTCTTGTTACCTGGTATCCAATCACATGCACCTTCCCTGTGTATTTAAACCCTGTTTGTCTCATTCCTCAGTGTTGGTTCGTACTGTTGAGTCTGTGTCTGTGTTTGACCTGTTTTTGTGAGTTTAGAAGATTAAAGATTCTGTGGAGGGTTGTCAGCATTTGGGTCCTCTCTCTCAGGCTACAACAGCCATCCTGACACACGATGTCTTATTCATTCCCGGCATCTTTGCTCGTTTTTTCAAAGTCCACCCTCCACACTTCTAAGAAGTCACATATTGCCCACAGCTTCAACATGTGGAGAAACCAAAAGCGTGACAATATTTGGACAATCACTGTGGAGGTTTGAACGGACAATTGTGCATTTCCAGTGCAGCTGCTGTACAGTTGAGGTCCATACCAGCCTTAAATGTTAAGCATCAGGTTGTGGTGTCTGCCTGATGGATTGTGGAGGTCTGGATCGTGGTCCATGCCTACTACCAACTATTCATACACTCTGTCATATTCATTGTGTTGTTACTCTGTAACGCTTCCTTCTGGTCACATGACATCTATTGCTTCTGTCCATCCTGGAGAGGGATCCTCCTCTGTTGCTCTCCTGAAGGTTTCTTCCCTTTTTTTCCTCGTAATTTTTTTTAAAAATATCTCTTGGGAGTTTTTCCTGATCCGATGTGAGTTCCTGGGACAGGGATCTCTATGTGTCCAGATTGTAAAGCCCTTTGAGGCCAATTTCTAATTTGTGATATTGGGCTATACAAAATAAACTGAATAAATAGCGCAGCCTCATGCGACTTGAAGGAGTTTACAAAGTAGTTAGTGAGCTAGCTACTGTAAAATGTACACCATGGTCATTTAACCTGCTCACATTTGAAGCCACAAGGCACTCTCAAAGTTGCTGAAAGTCATTTTAAGAAACATAAAATCATGAAGTGAAGTAAAGTATAGAATTTAAGTTTCAGCAATTACAGAAAATAAATTGCCATATAACTTCAAAGGCATGGTGGAATGCACTGCACATACTAATAGTGACTGTTTTATCCTATATTAAATCCCATAATTGCAACCATTACTTATTGCACCGCTGATCACAAACCAGTGTGAACACATACATCCAAAATGTATGCATAATCTTATTTTCCTTAAACTCTTCTGCTTCTATGTGAGCGTGGAGGCTGAAATGGAGAGTCTCTTGGTGCAGCTTCAACATTCCCATACTTCGGAGCATAATTAGCAGGAGAAAATGCAAAGATTAGAGGAAATAATCAAGTTAACAAACTTTGCCGCAATCTTTTTTTCTCTAACAGTCTGCGGATTCTCTGGTAATAATGCAGGATTGTCCTTTTCCAGGATAAAAGAAAACTGTTCAGAGTTTCTTACGCAATACTAATGAGCAAACTCTCACTTTACAAACACTTACCCCGAAAAGCTGCTGAGACATTTTCATGTTGATGAAATAGATTTGATTTGGGCTTCAATTAAAGTAGGGTTGTTATACTGTACTCCACGAGATTTACCAACATAAGAAGTAAAAATCCCAATTACAGGGCCTCCTTCGGTGAAACATATCCCAAAAGAGTAATGCTCAAGATGAGGGTGCTTAAAATTGTACCAAGTACACCATGCTTGTTTGACTAATCCTAAATTTTAATGTTGGTATCACTGATTTACCCCCTCTACGATCCATCATGATTGAAAACATCTTCAAACGGACTACAGTTCTGCATCTAGAGAAAAAGATGTACGTCAGAGCAACGTCCCAGCTGTTTGCTCTTCTGCTTGTGTATGCATGTCGCATTCAGTGTGGCCCGATAATGTCCACTGGCTTAACTCCACCAATAACGTTTGATGGCTGTTTCATTATCATCCTCCGTGGTGCTCCTGACTGACATGCACGCCCTAGAGAAGAAGCACAGCCAAGGGAACGATATAATGCTGTAGCGCACTCAGAGACGGTCGTGGGCAGAATGTGCCGAGGTCCTGCAGAATTATCTATTCAATCTTCACTGTGTCGGGGTTAAAATGGGCAAGAAGGTGGAACGCCTCGAGGAAATTAATCTCCCTGCTCGCCTTTCACCACAGTCACATCTGAGAGAGGAGATGGCATTTCCTTTCACTGTGTCTATTACCCCTCCCTCTTTCCCTCCATCGTATGCCTCAGCTCTTTGTCAGTATCTTACTGGAAGCTTTTACGGTCTCCGGTTCGTAGTTGCCAGGATTGCCGTGGCCTGTGTTTAGTGGTGTTACAATTCGTCATAGCTGTCTTAGATGTCGGCATCAGTCTGGTTACAGAGCTGGCTGCAAATGCTAGTTCATTTCCCCCCTGCCATTAGAGCTAAAATGTTAACTCATTTAAGCAGTATGATCATCAGTTACAGAGCTGACATGCGCATTCCACTTCACTTGCCTCCAATACCCTGGCGGCTTCTTGTTTGGACAGGTTGATAGATGACTGGATGGATAGCATCTGTTTAGCTCTCTGTCTTGTGGCAGGCAGGACGGCAGCCTCACTGTGATATCAGATGTAGCCTTGTTGGCATCACTGACACATGAACTTGAGTCTAATAGGGCAGTTTTTTTGGTTTATTGTTTAGAGATTACACAACGCTTATTCTAACCTGCCCAGTTAAAAGCAGGTGGACGCACAGCTAAGTAGATGCAGGACTAATCCCCAACACGTTTGTTTGTCTTGACTGGTAACAGCTTTACAGCTCTAAACAGGTTATCTAAGCCCGAATGGACAGTTCTGATGTTCTGCAATGAAATGCACACAGATATCTGGTGACAAGAATAAATAAGAGTAAAGGATGCATGACTTAAACAAGATCTTTCAAGTCGATCACCTTATAGCTCCATCCGCCTGTTTGTCTGACAGCTGTGGGGAGGAAGGTGCCACTTGAGGGATGGCCTGCCGAGAGTAAGCTTGCACTACCAAATGTTACACTCTAGTGGCAAAATAATAATAATAATACTAATAATAATAATGGTTACTTGAATTAGAATAGTTGTGTTGCCTCTATACAGCTCCAGCTGATGCTTGGATATTTGGATACCTCTCAAGCTGTTTATCTAGACTGTAGTTATAACACATTGATTTCTGTCACTGCTGCCCCTCACTGGGGAGTTCCTCCCATTGCCCGACCCATACAGGATAGCAAATGGAATCAGCAATCATGAGACCGGCAAAGGAATACGTTTAAGGGATCACGGCTATGCTGAGCAGGGTGAAGATCCGTTTACGGTGCAGACAATCATCTACAGGAAATGGACTTGAGGCAGTGAAAACAGATCCACTTAGCACCAAACAGAATAGTTCATCTGCTAGAATCCAGCTAGTTTTGCAGCAAACAATATATTTGATCAAGTTAGATGTGTTTGCATAGAAATGTTACTCAAGTGTAGAGAAATGCTTTAGTATACATAGCAAGTCACTTGGATTATCCTCAGAATTTAAAATAAATAAATAAAATGCATGATATGATAAATGATATGATATGATATACCTTTATTCGTCCCACAGTGGGGAAATTTCAAAAATCACAGTAGCGGTGCACATCAGAGCATCAATGATAATAAATATAAAACACAAAACTAAATACTAAAAACTAAAGACTAATACTAATACTAAATATACAGGGGGAAAACAAAGTAAAGTGCTGAGTCGAGTAAAGTGCAGAGTTTGCCAGGATCTCCAGCGATCCAATGACAAAGAATGCAATGCAAAAAGATAAGATGACAAAGACGAAACAAAGATTGTTTAATTTGCTCTAATAATGTGCATGTAAAGGTGAATCGGGAAGCAACCTAACCTCATATTATTCCTCTTTCACCTTGTTTCCAAGGTTGTCATTGTAGATAAACTGCTCACAGTCACGGGTGAGGGTGAAGCAAGTGATTCGGATCTGATGCCGGGAGCTAAATCTCCCCGACATCCTTCACTATCCATATTCACTTTTCCATATTCACTCTTGCTCCCTCATCAAACCCCTCTGAGTTTTCCTCAATCACACAAAAGGTTGATGAGGACTGAGAAAATCTGATGTGTGGAGTAGGCAAAGTAAAACTGATGTTGATGACAGAATAACAAACAGCAACAGGGATTCAATTAGGTGTGTAATTGGCACGATACCTGTCTGCTGGGAAGAGCATGAAATATATCTTCCACAGGGAGAAATTCATTAATATTCCTGTTTATGCTTTCTGGGTGCTGTTGACTTTGCAAGTCCACTTGTGTTCAGCATGTCAGCTGTGAGCAAACACAGTTGCACAGATGAAAATATCAACAGTGGTGACTGGTCATTTCTGATGGAACTTAACAAATGACAATAAATTCGATTTATCACTCAAAATGCATCACTTAAATTCTAAGACTAAACCAATACTATAGGTAACGTATATAACTCAAAAATTGTAATCTAACATCTTCAATAAATGTTCTTTCTGGCAATGAGGAAGTCCAACTATAACAATTCTTAACAGGCAACTCTACCAATCTTATTTAATACATTAAATACCCAATTTTAAGAACAGCAAATACTTGCTGATAATCTTTGAATGTTGCTTAATCTCCTGATCATGGTAATAAACCAAAAATAAATTGCTTTTTTTTCAAATAATGATCTTTTGTTTCTTGGAATTATACTATCAAATGTATCACAACTGATCTCCATGTTATTGTGTTGTCTATCACGGCCACATATCTACCAAATGAAAATGCAGAGCTGCGGGCAACATATTGGCCAGGCTCATTAAATATCAAATGACGTATGCAGAGTTGCTCTGGTTACCCGCTGGTTTGGATGGAGACACAGGAAATGACTGGCGGTAAGGGATGCTCCTCAGTGGGTTGGCTGCGCAGAGAGATGTTTTTAATTGATCAAACTTTGCGTACTCTTAACTCAGCAGTACAGATTGTAAAATTACAAATCAAAATGATTTGTTTGATGTACACATATGAACAGATGTGTCTGTGGTTAAACATTCAGTGGATCTGCTGCGCATGACTGGGATTGGAAAGTTTTCACTAAAATTGGAGAATGCAGATGGAGGAGATACCTGCTGTCTTCAGATGGCTGTAAGGAGTCACCAGAGTAAAGGAAAGGCCTTTGGATTAGAGGCTGCTAGCTGTTCATAAGAATCATTATATATGCCTGATGATGACATTTAACGGAAGGGTAAGAGATCACAACAGTTATTACAATTCATCCTGAGAGGAGCATAAATGTCTGTACTAAATTTCATTGCAATCCATCCAATAGTTGTTGGACATTTTTTAAAACCATAAATGTCATCCTCACGGTGACTCCAAAAATAAAGTCAGGATTGTTCAAAGTCAAGAAGATACATCGTCAGGTAAGCATGACTCTGCCAAACCATGAAGAAAATGCAGAGATGTAAAAGCTTTAACCTGTGGCGTTGTTACATGATAAGATGAATGATCATCAACATAATTGGGATTCACCGTCTGGGGACCATGACTATTGATGCAAAAGTTGCTCAGCGATTTTAATGTGCACCAAAGTGGTGAAAGAACAAATAGACTGTCACTATTGAAGCCATGCTGCTAGTGACTAGCTGAAAAAGATTTATTTTTGTAATTGGATTCAGAAAATACAGTATTACAGGAGTACACTGGCCAATACAATATATATAATAATATATACATAGGTTGGAGAAAAAAAACACCTCATAAAACTGGCAGCCTTTTCGCAATATTAGGCTGAGTCAAGCACTCACAGTAAACTAGTCCTCTAATAAACCATCAGTCACACAGCACAATACAACTGTGGCCTGTTGCTGCTTCATAGCATCTCTAATAATAATATTTATAATATTTATAAATGATACGAATTGTCCATATTTGTGTTTTGGAAATATGGAAGATACCCAGTAATATTTATAAAATATATGCTTTTCCTGCACTTCCTGCACGTCCTCTCTGCCTGTCTGCATATCTCAGCTGCGCTGGGGTCGAATCATTTTGGCCCAGAAGAGACGGGTCTAAGAAGTAGTTTACCCTATTACAGATTAAAGATATAAAGCATGACTCACACCCTTTGCACAGGGAGTTTCAGCTCCTTCCCTCCAGACGGAGGTATTTAGTACCAAAGTGCAGAACAAAGCGATATAGGAACAGCCTTGTTCCAGCAGCCATCATTACGGCGAACAAATTAGAATTAGAACACTGATTTGTGGCTCTGTGAACTTTTATCATTCATGTCTGTCTTGTTTTTTCTTGTGTTGATTGTAATGTTTTCTTGAGATAAATGCCTCACTTCACATTGCAAACCAAGTCTACCTACGGGTATGAATAAAGTAACCTGAACCTGAACCTGAAACAATTTAGCCAATCAGCTTTGGGCCACAGTTGTCTGGCTCAAAAGCTGCACGTTCTCGTCAGGTACTTTCTTTAACGACATGACAACAGCCAGCGCGTGCACTTCTCTTCCAAGAACCCGACCTGGTAGTATTCTCTCCTCCAAGACCCGTTTGAGAGAAGAACTTAAGAAGACAACTGGCTGAAAGGGAAGTGGCACAGGAAGCTTATAAAGACCGGTACACCCGAAGGTTCGGTTAGCTGGATGCTGTCGTGCCAATGCCGTGTTTTGCTTTATAAATCCCGGGGACAGATCCAGCATGGACAGTTGCGGGAGTAAGGGACATGAACCACTTGTCAGAAAAATAAAGAAAACACGAGAACACCAGGACACACATGAGGTCTCCTCAAGCAGCCATATTGGGCAAAGTGAAGGTCACTACCAGATGGACACAGGAGACAGGAGGAGGTGAAGAAACACAATGAGGAGGAGGATAAAAACAGGTCTCACTTTAACCCTAACAAGGGGCAACTTAATATATAAACATGTTTTTTTAGAACATTTATATAATTTATATTATAATTATTATAATTTATATGTTATTCATGTCATATACTGAATATTTTTATATTATGTATATATATATATATATATGTTATATATTAATATACTGAATTGTATGAATAAGATGTCTTTATTATGTCAGTGTTGGAATAAATGTTAAATATTTAAGTAGTAGTAGTAATGTGTGTTTGATACTTTTTGCATTGCATCATACTGGGATGTTTGCTGAAATTGATTGGATGCCCCTACTAAAAAAATAATCCACCAGCCGCTACTACATCTGGCTGTTGTTTTCTGATTTACATATTGAATACTGATGGAAAGTATTTTACAAATTGGCAACTTTTCTTCAGAAGTATTGATGCCTTCTGCAGCGACCTGAACACAGCCATTAGTCTAACCATGGCCACGGAGGACGAGGAGATCAAGAAGAGGACTACAGAGGAAACACAAAGGTGTCTTGGCCACCTGTTTCTGTGTGTGGAGAACATATGCAGAAGACTGAAAATAACCATTAATACTGTAGTCTGTAGAAATAGTTCCTCCCTGCAATATTTTATAATAAGAAGCACCAAACAGACATGAGTTTGAATTGTGCATTTTTTTAAATTATCAACTGGGAGTCAAACAGAGTTTTGTCTTTGACAGTATAGACGGCTCAGAAAGGGTCTTGTTCCGCTGAACTCTCATCGTATGCTCCATGCAGTAACCACGACAGAGTGACGTTCAAGAGTGCCGTCAGGGCGTTGTACCTGCAGGCAGAACGAGCAGAGGTTTTAATGAACACAAATAAAGAGCAGTGACAATAAACAAGTGAGCCCACACACACAACTACTCCATGCCATTTGTCAAGAAATGATTTTAGTAAATATTGCTGTATCTTATCGTGCTGCATTTCTCAGCCTATTTCCCATCTGCTCAGTCCAGCCACTTTATTGTTCAACACTCTTTATTCAGTAATCTTTTTGATGCTCAAGACCAAAACATTATGTCTGACTCATTTCAAACGTGTTCCTGAGAGGCTTTCTGAGCAAATCACTTCAAAAGTTTGAAAGAGGTTTTATTTTTAAATCCACAAGGATATGTGTGACTGTGCATTTGGTGAATGAATACCAAAATAAATGTGTGTGTGTGTGTGTGTGTGTGTGTGTGTGTGTGTGTGTGTGTGTGTGTGAGGGAGATGCTTCAGTGGCTGGGGAGGGCTTTGAGCTGTTGTATGCTGTTTTGTGAGGATGATTAATGACTAGACTTTGGCGCGCAGCTCTCTAAAACCTTGTAACCTTGGGGTCTGATCTTCTTTTCTCTAATGTAGCGAGAGATAGACCACATTGAAAAATGTGTCTTTGTCTCATCAACAATATCGTTTTATCAGGTAAAATGCAACGTTATCAAACTAGACAAGGTAAAACATGTTGCTCCTGCTGTGAGATACAGTGATAACTTGGCCTAGTTAAATAATTATCGCTATAGTCGGTGCTTGTATAGAACCGCCCTTTTATGTCTGCGCCGTCATGAATTAGAAAGGGATTTTTCTGTCAATGCCACCTATTTGCCTATTTCTTTTGCTTCTCTCTCTCTGCTTTCCTTCCTTTTCTCCTCAGGTTGGCGCCCTCAGTGTCTATTCCTCACCTCATCTCATCATATTATGCTTGCTGCCTTCGTACTTCTTTGTTGTGATGTGCCTGCAGACCTACTCTGCTACCTCTACCTCTTTCCAGCTAATTGACAGTCAAGTCCTCTTTCTTGTTCTTTGTCAGCATTGTCCTGCTTTCATTTATTTTTGTTATTTTGCAGCTCCTGTTTTCCTTTAAAACCACCTCTACAACTATTCTACTTGTTCATAAACCCGGCTTCTTCTTAACTTACCTCTGTTTCTTCAGTTATTCCACTCGGGTTATGGTGGATGTCAAGGTTTATCATCAAAGTCCATTGTGACAAAGGACATGCATATTGATTTGAGTACAAAAGCATCTCCAGGCTTGTTCGTCTGTTTTTGTTTGATTGAAGCGTGAGCTGAATGCTTCCATTGCTAGAGAGTTCACACAGTTCCTATGAATAATTAAGAAAAAGTACTTGAAGCCATTCAAAGTGTATGTCTGAAGTTTTCAATGTGCACTGTGTAATAGAAATGGAGAACACTTGATTCTGAATGGCAAGATATTCTTTGAGCAACCCCAAGGTTTTAGCATAATGATGTGGCTGTGACATCGTAACGGGAACATAACTGAAGCTAGAGTTTGAGAAAGACAGTGTATAGTCGACAGAACCGCATTAATAAACAAAACTTAGATTCTGAGTGATGAAAAATGGACACGTTATAAATATTGTACTCTGAGCCATGCAGTTATGAAAAATAATGCACTGCACACAGGATGATTAACCATACACTAAAACCCCTCCCCTAAACAGTGAGTGTCCAATCAAAGCATATAGATTAGATTAGATTAGATATTCCTTTATTAGTCCCACAGTGGAGACATTTCAGGATCACAGCAGCGGGTGCACATTAGAGCATTGATAAAAGATAAAAATAAAACACAATAACAATACTAAAATACTAAATACACAGAGGAAACCAAATATATACACAAGGCAGTGACCAAAGTGAATTTCCAGCAGGTTAAAGTATATAGCAACCATATTTATGCAAAGCAGATCTGCCAAACTATGGTTTCCTCCACACCTTATACTCTGTATATAAATGAATTGACGGTGGAGTCTTTTTTGGGGCCCTTTTTCCAAACTAAAAACACACGGTGTAAAACACAGTGTACGGATGTGTTCTGTGAAAGTGAGCATGTTAGGCTAATAGCTTACTACCAGTGGTAACCCAGCGTTAGCATTACTTCAGAGGCCAAGGAGCATGTCGACCTCAGTGGGGTTACAGGTCTTGGTTGATGATGTCACATCCACCGTGCAGTATTGTCGCACACAGCTGCGAGAGCGACCAATAAAACTTAACGAATATCTGTCTCGCTTGTCCAAGCAGGCTGTGCCCGCTGCGCATCCAGACAGAGTGGATGAGGACTTTGTTCACAAAGACATGCTCTAGTCCAGTGATTTTCAGCCACTGTGTCAGGAGAGATCGCCAGGTGTGCCGTGGGAAAATGTCCAATTTCACTTAATTCATAAAAAATATATTATTTATTTGTTGCAAATTATTTGCCATTGTTGAGCCTCTGAGCCTGTATTATAGTGGCTGGCCTAGTGATGAAATACTCTTCCGTGCCAGTAGGTGTCGGTAGGTAGGGCAGTAATTACTTAAACATTTAAGATAGTAGACTTAAATGATGGAGAAATATTTCAAAAGAAAAATGCAGACTCTGAACTGACATTTTGTAATTGTTGCTGTGCCATGGGATTTCTTTATTGTAAAAAATGTGCCGGAGCTGAAAAAAGGTTGAAAAACACTGCTCTAGACGGAGGACCAGGCAACATACCAACACAATATGTAACACTACGTGACATTTTTCACCGTTCATTAGAAATCTGCAAGTTAATGGGCAGAGAGCCTACAGGTGTTTTAAAGAGGAGGCAGTCACATGTCTGCACATCGTGTTCATAATCCAGACCTGAGGGAATGCTTGACTCCTCTGCCATGCACCTAACAAAATGTAATCTAGTCATTTAATATATGCTTTGTCAGTAATCCAGATACATTGTTATAATAAGGAGATATTATCTGTAAAGTAAAACCTGATAAACTAGTCTGGCGATGGGACTAATGTGTGTGTTTAATCATAATGAAATAGCAGACTGTGTATCAGTGTTCAGCTTAAAAGCATCCAACACAGAACATCCAATTTATTTACCACTTATTATCATTAAATATGATCAACGTTGACATTGGTCAGCCTTATTGTTTCTTGCGAGGTGCATGGCTGTGCACCACTCTAAGCATCGACATTGTCTGTACAGGTTTTCTCCCAGTGGATGCATATGTAGCACCATATTTGTGTTGCTACTTGAGGTTACCAGCTTTCCAAAGAGAATAGGTGTCACAAAAAAATGAAGTCAATGATAATACATGCAGTACATCATCTAAAATATCGATCTAGCTTCAGTGCGTGTGTCTTTGTGCTGACAGACTATCGGGCCAAAGGAGGGCTGGCAGGTGTACAGCTCGGCCCAGGATGCTGATGGGCGCTGCATCTGCACAGTGGTGGCACCAGAACAGAGCCTGTGCTCCAGAGATGCCAAAAGCAGACAGCTCCGCCAGCTCCTGGAGAAGGTGAGCGCATGTAATGGGAGGTGTTTACCACCCTAGTGCAGCATGAGCACACAGAAGCACACACTGTCAAAGATTACGGAGGGATACAGTTCGACGAACTTTATTGTTCTTTTGAGGAGCCTAATACTCGTCTTAAATTTTTTTCATCTTGTGCATTTACAGAGAGGCTTTACAGATATGCTGCCGCATTTGTGCTTTTTAAAATGTGCCTCTCACACATTCAGGGACACACCGCCTCACCAGGGAAACCCTTCAAAGTGTCGTTGAATTTGTTGCGGTGAAATTAAAGGACCGAAGTGAAGTCCTCCTCACTTCACTCGCCTATTTTATACTATGCTATACGAGACCATATCATACCATGCCATGCTATATTGCTATATGTCGATTTGTGAATAGTAACCCTGTTTGGGATGATTGTGTATCATTGATTTATTCTAGGTGCAGAACATGTCTCAGTCCATTGAGGTCCTGAACCTTCGCACTCAGAGAGATTTCCAATATGTCATGAAGATGGAAAACCAGATGAAGGGCCTGAGGACCAAGTTCAGACAGATTGAGGATGACAGGAAATCCATCATATCCAGAAACTTCCAGGTATTCTTCGCCCTCGTTTAATCACTGCCTGGTTTAATCAAATGTTCAAGCAATCTTTTCTATTTAGTTTCTCTATATTTAATGTTTTCCATGTGACAGTGTAATGGCATTTCACAATTGCTAATATACTTCTACGGTCAGTTTAGCTCGACATAAAGCTCGAGATAAAGACTGGAAACAGGGGGAAACTAGACCGGCTCTGTCTGAAGGCAACTTCTGAAACTCACTGCTCTTGGCCAAGAAATAAAATGGCACACAACCACCTCAAACTACAAATTGTAACACCTGATTGTTACTGCCCTGAAATGGGGTGTTATCATGTCCCCTCATCCTTTGTGTTAGTGCTAATAATCACCCCCTTAGTTGTTGAGAATAGCCAGGATAAGAGCTGAGGAGCCGATATAACTTATGTGTCAGTGTTCAGGCCTTTTGTGTGTGCAGGAAAATAAAAAACTGCATTCACAACCAAAGAAAAGCATTCTTATTCAGAAAGTGCTTACAATCTCTGGTGGGTTTAGAAGCTGTTTTCTGCTGCAGTTGTCCTGCGTGAATGCACTGCACTGCTGGTCTGGGAGTAGGGATACCTCCAGTGTGGCGAGTTGCAAGACACACTGTGTTGAACAACCCCCAGCATGGCAATAATGCAGAGATAAAGCCATGGTTTAGGGGAAAAGGCCTGACTCCAGCAAATCTGAATTTCATATGGAAACACAGGGATAGGTATGTTTAAGGACATTCCTTTTAGTTCACCTTGTAAATACATGGTGGATATTTGTGGTTTTCTCACCAAGTTGAAAGGGTAAATGCATGGATGAATTTCTGCGTGGTTGGCTAATTGTTCCATTATTAGGTGCTTCATACAGCACACGGTCTGTTTTCTCCGTATGAATACCACTCTTCACTTATAGTCTCGTGCGACTACATATGATAACACTATATAAAGAGCACTGGGGCAGGAGTACGTGTTCAATTCCTAATCAATTACCAGTGGTCCAGTCTACCCATAGGTATGTGGTTATATACGTTTCATAACAGATACTATATGTACTAAAGCAGGACTTGCTCCTCTGTCAAACCGGCTGTAGTTTTGTTTGTCCCTGACCATCACACTGATCAACGTTGTACCGCCTCTCTCTGTTTTCCATTTCTGCTGCGGTCACTTCTGCAGGAGCTTACGGACAAGATGGACGATCTGAAGCCCTTGATCCCTGTTCTGGAGCAGTACAAGATGGATGCTGCACTTATTTCCCACTTTAAGGAGGAGATCAAGAACCTCTCAGCAGTGCTGACAGGCATCCAGGAGGAGATCGGGGCCTTTGACTACGATGAGCTCTATCAGCGAGTTCTGCGCCTGGACAGCAGACTCCGCAGCTGTATGGGCAAACTAAGTAAGTGGTGAACACTGCGCGTGTGAGCGTGCAGCGATTTCTATTGTCTTATTGGAGCTAGTGCTGGCAATGGCCCTGGTGAGTAAATAGTATTAGTCCAATAGTACAACAGTGTTTGCATGATTCCGTAAATTGAACATCACTGTCATAAGAGTATGTTGTCCTCATTGTATTTGGCTGTTGCTGCTGAAGAAAAGAACCAAAGGATAAATGTCTGAAAAATAAAGCTCTGCAGGCTGACTTTCTGAATTATAAAGGTTAATTTAACTAGTTGCTGAAATGCTTTTCTTTGCTGTCTCACATCCCACACAAAAAATATGTGTTTAATGTTAATGTATTTTCAACTCAATCCAATGCCATGAAGAAAATATGTAATTAGGTTGTGTTTTTGTCAAGTGTTTGGCATATTGACAGCCTTAAGCTCTTCAAACCACCTGATGTTTCAAAATATTTTCAAGAAGCCTTCTGAAAGCTTTCTTTATTAAATAAACATGAGTGGGCCGTCCTTTAACCACCGGGTTGCCGGTTCGATCACCGGCTCTTACTGATCCATGTCAAAGTGTCCTTGAGGGAAACACTGAAGCCCAAGTTGCTCCTAAATGCCAGGATGGGGTTAAATCAGTGGTTCTCAAACTGGGGCGCGACCCTCAAGTGGGGCGCCGAGGTATTACAGGTGGGGCGCGGGGGGCATTGCGGAGAACTTCACATATTACAAAAGTATGTGTAAATATTGACGTTACGGTTACGGCGTTGACAGGTTACGCTTGCGCATGCGCGATCGGGACGTCACAGATGCTGCGCAGACCATGGCAGGGAAAAGGCTGATCAAGTGTCTCCAACGTGCAATGGACACACGGTCATACACAGAGAAGCGCTAGATGTGCCGTGAACTACACAAGGTTTTGACCGATGCTATCAGCATGGTCAATTTCATAAAACAAGGTCCCTGAAAGCACCACTGTGTTCACTCTGAGGAGATGGGAGCCTTCAGCTGGTTCAAAGCTCGGTGGCTCTCACGAGGAAACGTGTTGTCGCGAGTCTTTGAGCTCAGAGACATTAAATATCCGTCATGATATGTCATACAGGACGGTACAATGCAATTGAAATTGTACACAATTATATGTGCATGGATAATTCCATGCACATAGTCTGTTCATGATTTATTTGTAACGTTACACAACTTTTTTATTTGTTTATTATTTGAACACTTTGAATTAAAATATATTGATTCAATTTTAATTATTAAGTTTGCTGATCAATCATTTCTGATGAAATTGGCCTATCTCAGTGACATATTTGGAAAGCTGAATGAATTCAATCTTCATCTTCAAGGCAGAGAGCAGCAGCTTCCTCTGTTGCAGACCAGATCAGGTTTCACTGAAGCTGAGATGTGGGACAGGCGACTCATCAAGGGAATATTGATTCCTTTGAGAATCTGAGTGAATTTGAACTAATACTGATGCAACTTGATGGCTCACACACATACCTGTATCTGCACTAATTCTGTTGAACTTGTTTTGTTATTTGCAGCCACAATAAGCTATTAGCCAAATATTATTTATTTTTTACACAACTTTATTTACATTTTCTTTGTCTGATGGAGTAATTTGGTTTAATTTAAAGTGATTGCAATTTTATTTATTCTATTATTTGAAAAAGCACAGATGGAGGATTCACACAAAGTTGTTATTTCAATAAAAATTCACCGTGGACTATTTAATTACAATTTTGTTGGGGCGGTTGGGCAGGAATATTTGTCTTCCTCCGAAGTGGGGCGCGACAGAAACAGTTTGAGAACCACTGGGTTAAATGCAGAGGTCAAATTGTATGTGTGTGCCCGTATGTAAATGACTATTTTAATAAAGTTTAAGTAACATATAGAGCTATTGGAATTGACATTTTTAGCCAGAGCAATTACTAATTACTAAATGACTATATTGTGTGTTCTTTGCCAATTGTTATACATTACATGTAGCAGCTCGTAACTAAAGATACGATGATAAGACATCATTAAAGAAAACAATGTGGGCGAGGCATCAGAACGCTGTGCTGAAAACTACAAACTGTAGTTGCACCATTTTGCTTCATGTTTATAAAAAGCAGCTTGCTGCCAGTGCTGTCTTAGTATGCACTGAGGGCACACTCTCTGGTGGCACAGGCATGACATTGGCTTGAGAATTCTAGTTTGAGACAAAAAACACCACAGCACATCTTATCGCTGCATTTCTTTATTAACAGCGTGTGGGAAATTAATGAAAATCACTGGACCTGCTACAATAAAGACATCTGGAACTCGGTTTGGGGCATGGATGACTGATCCTCTCGCATCAACCAGAAACAACGGGGTGAGTTATGAAAGCACAGGAGTGCTTTCTGGGGGCTGTGCAGTGTGTCGAGTTTATATTTGTGTTGCGTTAGAACATCCCAAAAGGTGACGATGGGATGCTATCATGGAGTGCGTTTGATTTCAGATAATCTATGATGATATATAAAAATTGCTAATGTTCCATCTCCATTTCTTCAATAAAATGTTGTTTTAAATGATTGTAAAACATTTTTTTGTAAATAGTGTATTTTGATGGCTACGTCGCTTGTCGGCTGTTTCTCACCGCCCATTCTCTTCATCTTCTCTGATGTAGGTTTGGTACATGGACAGTTACACTAACAGCAAGATAGTGCGTGAGTACAAGACGATGGATGACTTTGTAGCAGGGGTGGTTTCCCGAACCTACAGCCTCCCATTTAAATGGGAGGGAACCAATCACATGGTCTACAATGGATCGCTCTACTACAACAAGTACCAGAGCAACATCATTGTCAAGTACAACTTCGAGACAGGCAGCGTGCTGGCTCAGCGGGCTCTGGAGTACGCCGGCTTCCACAACATGTACCCATATACATGGGGTGGATACTCCGACATCGATGTCATGGCTGACGAGCTGGGAATGTGGGTTGTGTACGCGACCAATCAAAACGCTGGAAATGTTGTCATCTCCCAGATAGATCCCGACACCCTGCATGTGCTGAAGACCTGGAACACCGAATACTCCAAAAGGAATGCGGGTGAATCTTTCATGATCTGTGGGACGCTCTATATCACAAACTCTCACCTGTCAGGTGCAAAGGTTTACTACGCTTACTCTACGAAGACTTCAAGTTACGAATACGTAGACATTCCTTTCCACAACCAGTATTTTCATATCTCCATGCTCGATTACAACGCCAGAGAGAGAGCACTGTATGCCTGGAATAACGGACACCAGGTCATATTTAATGTCACCCTCTTCCATGTCATAAAAACCGATGATGACTCTTAAACAGGACACCTTTCCAACCACAACTAAAGCACCAAGGACCTCCTAATTACCATGTTCTCTTTTCTCAAAATGGACTGTGGTATCTGTACTTGCCACTCCTTGAACTTTTCTAATTTGTGGCTCTGGATTCTTGGCTGAACTGAGCATGGACACTGATGACTTGATACCTTACTGGAAAACATGTTATACATTTGTTTCTTAATTTTTTTCTTTGCTGCTGATCAGACTGGAATGTCTTATTTGCTTCGTTGGGTTTGCCAACCGAACACTCGAGAACGCTTTTGCATGAATGTCCACATTTTGTCTGCAGTGATTCCCTAGCATTTAGCTGTGTTTTTTTGCGAATTTGTTCCGCTGACAGTGTTTGCATTTTTGTCTATTTAAAAGTATATTTAAAAATATTTAAACCGTAAAGGCAAAACACTTCTCCTTCATATTTGTTACCACCTTACGCTAGCTGATTATAAAATGTAGTAGCCATTCTTTTAAAGATGGGCCTATAAGATATTGCTGTCAAGTGTGTAACTGTAAGAACATTTGTATTTTTTATAAAAACAAAAAGCATATGTGCATTTTCATTCAAAATTAAAATATTGTACATTTCATTAAAATTGTTTTGGCTAGTAAAATGTATACCTGCCATGATCTTATGGAGAAAAAATCATCTTTCTCGGGGCCATTTGATCCATGATTGTAATGAATCGAGCCTATCCCAAAACTATGATTCCAACTCTGAAACATTGTTAAAACACATGTTGGTGTTTTTAATTGATTGAAACCAAAACAACCTGTTTGAGGAGGCAGGTTCACTGAAAGGAATGAAAAGGAGTCAAACCATAATTCAAGGAGGCTATCGTGGTTCTATAACATGGACATAAGAAGTAAAAAGACCTCTTCTTTATATTGTTCAATATAAGGATGAACTTGAAAAGATAGTGGTACTTGATGATCCTGATGACTCTCTCAACATGAGGCATTGAGAGTCTTCCGTTGGCATTTCATTCAGCATGAACTGACAATGAACCGCTGAGGGGATTGACAGCGTTCATTATAATTTCCTTCTCTTCACTATCTTGTCTCTTTGGCATCTTCAAACACAAGGAGATGGTCCCTGATGTTGGCTTTTGATGCGTCACAGTGTGGTCCACCGTTCTTTTTTTTCTCATGGGTGACACAGTCACTTCTTCACACACATATAATGAAACACGCCTCAGGCAAAGTACATTTGCATGCGCACTGATAAACAAACACAGACACAGAGTTGAAGGTGGGATGTAATCTGTTAATAGTATCAACCCTCATTAGTAATCACAGGGAATTGCAGCGACTGGCCTCTGACAGCCCACAATGGCTTTAATTCAAATTAAGAAAGTTTTTTCGATTTAAAGCAGAAAGTTAGCTCATTAGAGAAGAGATGTTTCCGTTTCTTCTGTTATGTCTCAAGATTAGAGGTAATGTTTCACGATGGTAGTAGCTGCAATTAAAATACAGCTTGGTAATTATCTTCTTTTGGTGTGACAATGAAGGTGTTTTTAGCCTTTGTATAATAATAATAATAATAATAATAACAATAATAACTTTATTTATATAGCACCTTTAAAAACAAAGTTTACAACGTCCTCTACAGAGAATCAAGGCACAACAAATAGAATGGTAAGATAGAAATATAAAATAAAAAACAGACAAACAAAATTAGGTGAACCAAATAACTGCATAAAAGGACGACATCACTTCAAAGCATAAAAATGGGTTTTAAGAAGTTACTTAAATGAAGTATAGCCTCTCCAACACTGTATCACGAAAATTCCGTTCCCCCAGAACTAAAACTTATTTTGCAATTCCGTCAGACTGAAACGTATTTCTCCCCCGATTACGTCGACATTTGACGTGTTACAAATACGTCTCCAATCAACGTATCTTTGTCGTTTGTTGTCTCGCTTTATAACAATTTAAAACGTGATTTAAAAAGAAATAATGACGCTATGAACATGTCTCAGTCCATCCGTTCCTGGGACATGTGAGCCTTGTCCGGGGAAGGCACAGTCTCCCTGCAATGGTAATATCCACCCGAAAAATATGTTAACCTCTATCAATAACGTGTTTGTTGAAAAAAACCAGAAAACCAGGGATTGGTTCAGGGAGACACGCCTACCTTCGATGACGTCAGTGAGCAGATGTGTCAGTAATTCTCTCTTCAATAAAAGATGAATGTAAACTCTCAAGATACGTGCTTTCACAGTGTGTTGTTCTCAATTCATAAAATGTACATCAACTACAGCACTGTGTGTCAAATATTTGGAATCAGAAATGATAATGAATACATTTAAATAAATTCTGACATACTAACACATATTTTCTCACATACACACACACACACACACACACACACGCACTACTAATGGAGTAAAATACAATTGAGATTTTAAAAAATGTGAGGAGTTGTGAACTTTTGAAGGAGTGAATTTGGTTTCGCCCCGGTTTTTAAACCCCTCCCAAGCCGGGCTGCTAAGTGCTATAGAGATTGCTAGTCTACATGGTTGGGCCCCATTTGGAAGTGGCTACAAGCTGGAAAGAAAGCTAAGCTCTTTGACATGTTTAGAAGAAGAAGAAAAAAGCTCCAATCAGGCCAAACTCTTCACAGGCTGTCAGATTTGTTAAACCACACATCCTCTTCCAGTCCTGGATTTCAGACAGCGAATTAACTCTTGTGGGTGTTTGTGGGGAGATTTCTCCCCATCACATCCCTGTCTTAAGGTGTCTGTGTTCAATTTGTGATTTCCAGGACTAATATTTAGAAGATATGACTCTTTGCACTTGTCAAAAAATATGTGAATATAAGAGAATAAGGCCCAATTGGACCCTTTGGACACGTTTTTGGGGCCCTTAACCCTCCTGTTAACTTCACATTTACTAACATATTTTACCCTCGGGGTCAATTTGACCCCAGCAATTAAAACCTCCAAGTTTAAGTGTGAGGTACTTTATGTTTGTTTGTTGACTACCTAAATAGCCCTTTAAATATATAAAAAAGTTGATATTTCTTATATGTTTGACAGTGAAAAACAGCCTGGGGTCAAATTGACCACAAGGAACATAGACATTAAACATTGAATGGGGTCAAATTGACCCGAAAAGTAACAGGAGGGTTAATATGCAACTATCGGCCCCAAACGATAGGGTATTCATATTCAGATGCACCTCTTTGAATCTAAAGAGCATCCACATCTCTAAGTTGATTGAATGTATGAACAATTAAATAGAAGACTGGTTTTAATGATTTTACAATTTCCTCTTGTTTAGATTTGGAGGCGATTTCACCCCATGACCTCAATGTCTTATATTTAAGTCAATATAATATGTTGAATATAAAGCAGTAAGGTTAATTTTAGAGACAATTAGGAGGTCAAGGGTCAGTCTGCAGAGTATTGTGTGTGTGTGTGTGTGTGTGTGTGTGTGTGTGTGTATGTAGGTGTGTAGGCGTGTGTGTGTGTGTTGATGTACATTATATGAATTGAAAAAGCACACTGTTAAAACATGTATTTTTCTCAGATCTTCACATTCATCTTTTATTGAAGAGATAATTTCTGACACATCTGCTCACTGACATCATTGAAGGTAGGCGTGTCTCCCTGAACCAATCCCTGGTTTTCTGTTTTTTTCAACAGACATGTCGGGTGATTGTCACCTGACGTTATTGATAGAGGTTAACATATTTTTGCTGGATATTACCATTGCAGGGAGACTGTGCCTTCCCCGTACAAAGCTCACATGTCCCAGGAATGGATGGACCGAAAAACAAGTTCATAGGTCCATTATTTCTTTTTAAATCACGTATTAGATTAATGGTTTATTCACGATTCCCAAATTATTTCCCAGATTTTTTTTGTTTCATTAAAAGTAAACACACCCATTGCTGTCATAATACGCAGGCAATACAACATACACAAGAATAATAAATAAGACAAGAGTACGCTTTTTCCAATTAATAACAGCATTGTAGAAAAGTGAGACTACAAGCGACAAAGATACTAGAGACGCATTTGGACTCTGTATAAAAAATAAATGATTATTATTTGTAATACGTCAAATACAAACGTAATCGGGGGAGAAATACGTTTCAGTCTGACGTAATTGCAAATTAAGTTTTAGTTCTGGGGGAACGCGATTTCCGTGACACAGGGTTAGCCTCTTTCAGTCTATGGGTTTACAATATCACCTGACTGCGTGATCGGGATCTTTAAATACCCTCTCTGCTGTTCGTCCTAATGTATTGATTGCCCCATATCACAATCCAAGCATCCAAGTGTCACTCAGTAAAATCATGTGCATCCCCAATGTATCAACAACAATGGGAAAAAATGACCAAAATCCTCATCAGTGAAACTTTAATGAATAAAGCATTGGTCTCCCCACTATTGCATGCATGCGGCTGTTTGGAAGGCTGGTTGCTTGTTCATGGAGACAGGAGCCTCGGATCAAAGTCTGCATGTTTGACCGCACACGTCTTTGTCTGTGCTCAGCGGCCGTCACAGCAAACACAGAACAGGCGAGATTCACTCCAGTGATTTCTATATATCAGATATCAGAACAGGCCTGCAGTGGCTTCAGGCTACTGGCCTCACCTGTGATGTTTACCTTCGCATTGAAAATGCGGAAGGTTATGTTTTGATCGCCGTGTATTTATTTATTTATTTATTGTATGCGTGTTACTCGTATAACTCAAAAAGTATTAAACCGAATCGCATGAAATTTGGTGGGATGATTGGTTATTATCCGGGGACCATTTGATTAGATTCTGGCATCGATCGGGTCAAAGGTCAAGGTCATGAAAAGGTCAAAATCTTCTTTTTACCATAGCGCGGTCAATTTTTATCCAATTGGCATGCAACTAATGCCAACATGTTCATAATTCAATGCCCAATCTTGTGATATGCGAAGGTATGCGCTCTACCGAGTGCCCATTCTGGTTTTGTTCTTGTTATTGGGCTCACCGTTCTCTCTTTTCTAAATACAACATTTGGATTTCTCTCAGACAAGCGATCAAATTTAGGAATACAAATGTTCAAGCACAGGTGTGTTTAAGTGTGGCTATGGCTAGTCTTTGGAACCAGGAACGATTCCACAATTGTACAATGCAGTCAGGCAAGAGAAAATAAATACTCTCGAAGATGTTTTATGTTAATACAGTAGGATAGTCAGTGAGATTATGGTATCTTTCTTAAAGTTGTGCATGTTGATGAAGTATTAAAGGACTACTCTGACAATGGTCAGTCAACCTTAGTCCCCCTTTTTAAATGGCACAAATATGATGCTGGATGTCCATGTACAAAAGTGACTTCTCTTTATAAAAACATAAATAAATTTCATATATTCACCACGCTCACAGCACATATAAAACAGCACACTGAATTCCGTAATGCCAGTTGTGCATTCATGTTCATCACACTTGCTCGCTGTTGCTCTCTGCCATAGTTGTAGTTATAACACTGCCTTCTGGTGTATTTCAGCACAGGGGATCAATTGGGATTTTGCTGTGGTTCCTTTTCATTGATCCAGGCGTGGCTTTGCAGGGCGGCTGCACACTGTTCCATTTCAGCCAAATTTAATGGAAGTTTCCAAGAAAAGACATTTTGTTCACATGCTGTACTGACTCAGTGGTATCCGTCGATAATTCAGTTCATAATTGATTTAAAATCCACCTCGTCCTGGATTAGAACTACAAACCAGGGTGGCCTAAAACGTCTACCTCAAATTCCCGATAAAACTTTGACCTCGAAGGGCTTGTGTTCACACTCCATTTGTACCTTTGCATTGAAAATGCGGAAGGTTATGTTTTGATCGCCGTGTTTTTATTTATTTATTTATTTATTTGTATGCGTGTTACTCGCATAACACAAAAAGTATTAAACCGAATCGCATGAAATTTGGTGGGATAATTGGTTATTATCCGGGGACCATTTGATTAGATTTTGGGATCGATCGGGTCAAAGGTCGAGGTCATGAAAAGGTCAAAATCTTCTTGAATCGCATGACATTTGGTGGGATGATTGGTTATTATCCGGGGACCATTTGACTAGATTTTGGGATCAATGGGGTCAAAGGTCAAGGTCATGCAAAAGTCAACATCTTCTTTTTACCATAGCACGGTCAATTGTTATCCAATTGGCATGCAACTAATGCCAAAATGTTCATAAATCAATGCCCAATCTTGTGATATGCGAAGGTATGCGCTCTACCAAGTGCCCGTTCTAGTTTACATTATTTTGATTTCTCTGTCATCTGTCCAGCTTTGATTGCTCAGGGCTTTATGATGTCCTCCAGTTCCATTGGAAGATGGAAAGCTACAAAAACAAGTGTACTTGTGCAACATTTTTAAGATGTCACTTTTAAGAGGACACTTTCTGTCTCCATATTGTGTAGTTTCATAGCCATCCGAGGCTGTGACCTCATAGCATAGATAACTATCATGTCAGCCTGAGTACACGGTGTTGCTCTTAACATGATTGCTTTAACACGCCCTGGAACGGAGCCGGAACATATCTGTCTTAAAGAGAGCCGAAGGGTGGAATGAAAAAAATAAACAAATAATCATATATTACATTGCTTCTATCCCCCTAGCTTTCTAAATAAGACACACATATGTACATACGTTGATATCAGCTCTGCCAGCTTTTACTCAGAACCCTATGGTCATGTAAATAACCTCACAGAAAGCATTTATTACAATCCCTTAACGATCTAATCAGTCAAGTCCTTTGGGAATGGTGCATTATGTCTCAAAGGGCACATCAAAGTTCATGTTGGATTTTAAAGTACAGCAACAAGGTTGCAGGATATGATCCGGTTGGCTTTTTCTTTTCTTTTTTATTATCTTTTGCTCTGAAGATTAAACGAGTTATCCAAGTTTAGCTGAATGCAATCGTTCAGCACTTTTTGTCTCTCAATGCCAAGTGCCATTTAAAAAGATCGCTCAACGGAATCAATTAAGTGCAGCATGAAAACTTATTTAATGTAAAAATGAATGATCGCAGCAACTCAAGCAGACCTCAGTAATAAAGCAGCAAGGTTGGGCATGTTTTTGCCTCTCATCATTGTCTTCCATCTGCTCCCATGATTCGTGTGTGATTCATTTTCACCTTACCAAAGTAAAAGTAATTAAAACCTCATATCAGCACTAAGATTCAAATTGTATTTCATGTTGCAAAGTCCAGGTCTTGGTCTGATGCTCATATACATTTTAGACAAGCTTTCAATTAGCTTTTTCTGGTTTGCCTTTACAGCAATTGTGCCTTCTATCTGTATTTTCCATGGCACATTCCATGTACCTAAGCGGTTGAACGTGTGCATATGAAGTACTGTTGTCGACTTGCACTGACAGGGAGGGTTGTTGATAGGCGTTCCCCTGGGAGACGTTTCTGCTTGCCTGACATGTGTAAACACAACAAGGTATTACATCTAATATCTCATCGCACATGCTGCTTGGATGGAGCGAATACACAGAAAAGGGGAAAATATTAGCTCTAAAGTTAATGTGAGCGTAAAGCTGTACAAAGGGGTTTGGACGTTTGTGTGTGAAACATAACAAAACTGAAATAACCATTTCTGTATTTAGAATAAACCCTCAATATTTATGAAAAAAAAGTTTTAATATTTAACGGGAGCAACAGAGTTTTTGTCTTTCTTAATAAAAGGGTACGATTCCGTTGCTATGATCCAGACAAGGGTTAGACGTCTCAAGGGTTTCCCGAAACGGCGTTATCGGGGAAAAGAGATGAAAACAAAAAGTTTAGGCAATAAAAATGACACAGCACACAAAATATTTAAGAAATATTTAGTAATTGCTTACTATCCCTGCATTCCCCTACATCCTCATCTTTTCTAGACAAATTTTCAAAACTTTTGTAGCACTTTTATCTCAAGCCATTTTCTGATCATTTAATGTTCAAAAAGTTTTTAAATAGTAAGTTTGGGTTTTTTGTAAGAAAACTTATGGTGTGATATGTGTTGTGTTTGGGGTTTTGGGTTTTACTTCAAAATTTGAACTTGAGTTTTTTTTTTAGGAGGTATTAATTGGGTTTAAATTGACTTGGAATAACTTAAAATCTAAAATGTTTCTTGTTGGATAAAATTATGTTTGTTAGTAAATATTTTTAGGAAGACTTATTGACGGCATGTTGCCTGCGAATAGAAAGCTTTTTAGTTATTTGCTATTCTTATGTTCCCCTTTTCTGTTGGGCCTCATTTCTACTTTTTTCTTTCTGCCTCTTTCCTTTTTATTGCTCCTCTTCTCCTTTTACTTCTTTTAGGTTGCGCCCGTTTTTTTTTGTTCATTTATCACATTTGCTTGCTGTTCAATTCTTTTTGTTTTTGCAGCTTTTCCTTACCTTATCCTCCTTTATAAACCCCTCTCTTTCCTTTCTCCCTCTTTAATTATGCGTTTTCTTTTCCTTTAAAATTGTATTGCTTTGTCAAAATCTGGTTTCCTCTCCCTTTTCCTCTTTGTTGGGTGCTAATGTTATTCTACCAAGTTCCATAAAAATTAAGGACAAGCTTCTTTTTGTTAAAAATTTCTGCAGGTTATTCACTGTAATTTTATGGCGGGTAATTCTTGGCAAGGTCAAGTTCCTTGATCAAATTAAGAGTCTGGACAAAGTTATTTAAATTTAAAAATTTTAGTTTGGAAAAAACACTGTATTAATTGTAAATTCTTTAGCCAGGTTGCAAAAATTTGACATTACTAACATTTCCAAAAATTAAACAAGGGCATTAAGTTGATTAGATTGATTAATCCTTATTAGTTACAAATGGAACATTTAGGTGAGCGGGCACAATAGGGATTATGAAAAAATAAACAAAATTAAAAACAAATTATAAAAACCAAGTGTTCCAGCAGGAAAGTAATTAGAAATATTAAAAAATCCAACAGATTCAAATGTATCTCTGAATTGAATTGGGGTCTTGGAATAAAATAAAAAAAACATTCTTTAAACATGGGAAAGTTTACAGGAACCCAAAAGGTTACATTAAATTGATGAGCCCAAGAGATGCGACCTCTGGGACAGGTCTTTTTTATTGTAACCCGTGTATATTTGGACGCCAAAAACAAAACTTCAAACTGGCTCGTAAACTGTGGCTGGCAAAATAAGTGACAACGTTAAAAATGCCAGGGCCTGGAAATCTCCTTTACAGGATTCATAAAATAATTATTTTTTTGAAAAACCTTTTATGTGGCCAAAATAGTATTGAAACCTTCCGTCCCGGGTTTTGGGGTGGGTAAATAAAATTTAAGAAGAACTTAAAAAAAATTTAAAACAGAAAAAATAATTGAAAGTGCCAAGTGTTTTCGTGGTTTAAAATGTTAAAGGGCAAAATAAAACAATTTATTAGGATTCCAACCTTATATAGTTTTCCCTTAGTTAATGGGGATGTGTTTAAAGGGGCAGTAGGGCCTGTAAATTGGGTTTTCCCCAACTAAAAACATGTTAAAAATGTAGTTAACATGTATTGTTAAATATTTGAAAAAGTAAAGGCCCCTTTTAAGTATTGTAATTCTGGCAGGGATTTTAGTTGTTTAAAAATAAAGCGACTATAAAGGTTAACATTTAGAAAGACAACACCACCTCAAATTTTCGGACATTCCCGTACATAAAATTGAAGGGATTTTCTGTCATGTGTGCCATACTGTTCCGGTTCCTTTCCAGAAAATGAAAATGGTTCACTAATCGCTCTCCTAAAAGAATTTCATTACTGGTTCAGAAAATGCAGTACATGCTAGGAATTTGATCCATTAATGTTGGCAAGAAATTTTGTGGATGGAGCTTTAAAGGAGGTAGCTGCATAATGCCATGTGTTACCACAAGTATACAAAATGACAAAGTAACAGTTTGCGACATTTGAAGGGCCATTAATGGGCTTCTTAATTTACTGAGCATTTTGGAAATTTTGTTGTCGGGGGTTTTTCATTCTTTAAATGTCGGGGCAAAAAAATTTAATTTTTATGTTAAAGGACAGGAAAATTCCCAATTCCTTTTTTTCCCAAGGGCTTTTCCCGCTGTAAGCATAATTCAAAGCCCTGGATTTGCAAGGAATCATCCCGCATGTTAGCCATTGTTTGAAAACCCCAGTTTCCTGGAGATGTGACCCTTATGCCGGTGCAAAGTTAGTCAATCAAGAAACTTGCTCAAGAATTTCCGAAATCTAGTTAAAAAAATGTCCTTTAGAATAAACCGATTAATTTTCATCTTCAGTTCGGACTTGTTGGTTTACATTTTTTTAATTGTTGCTCTCACTAGCAAAGTCAACAGGAAACCCTTCCCAATTTTATATTTCGGAAATTAGTCATCAAGTAAATAATACTCAACTCGTCTAATAACTTCGGTACTGCCTGATGATATGTCAACCACCTTTTAGAAAAAACCCTTGTTGTGTATCCCAGGTGAATTCTAGTGCATTTAGTTTGTGTTGCCTTATTAGATTCCAAAAAGTCTGAAGGAAAATACTGGTGCAGTTATTTGTTGTGCGGAATACATACAGTTCATTATCCCATGTTCAAGCCTGTTAATTAAATGCTTACAATTTGCTTTTAAAGGTTTCTCGCATTGTTTTATGGAACAGGAAGCTTTCTATATACCTGTGGAGCGAAAGCTTCGAGATAAAGGGAAACAGCGTCGCCTTTGGAAAAGTCCTTAAGGGGTTTTCCCCACCACTGACTGATGAAACATATTTACCCCTTAAATGGGGGATTGTCTCAAACTTTAAGTAAATCTGAGGGTTTTAATTTAATGTCCATTATCTTCATGGTCTGTTCGAGAACTTTCAGAATATGTGGGCCCTTGCCCTTAAAAGGCCTGGGTAAATTTTTGGTAACTACCAGGTGTTTCCCTTGTTCGTTTTCTGACTTCTGCAGGGTTACCATTGGATGAAGCCCTTATTTCCCCTACTAAAATCATGTAACCCTTTGGGACAAACCCCCAGCATTGCTCAATTCGGAAACGTTGATAGTAACCCTGTTTGGGAAAATGGTGGAATTTGTTTCCACTTTAGGGTAAACTAGAAGTCTCGTGGGGTTTTATTTTAAAGGGGTTCTTGACTTGCATCTCCGAGGGTCCAATTTCATAAGTTTTTTTAAAACCTTTAACCTTTTAGGGGCGGGTTCCCAAAAAACCCGGTTTTAAAAGACCTATTGGCAATTTCAAAGTTAACAGTTAACTTAATTACCAAACCTGCATGCCTTTGTCTGGGAGGAAGCTGGAGGAAAGCTGTCTTTTACAATATTACAAATACATTTTATTGAGGCACTTTACCAAATAATTATGAAGGTATTTTGCACAGAAGTGTAATTAATACCAACTACAATGCTGTAGTTGTAGCTACATTCTAAATGTATAATTTACACATGCATGAATTAAGAAAATCTTTTTTTTATTTTTTTTATGTGATGTGAATTTTGAATCTAAAAGCATAGGAATCATGATGCCCGTTCAAGAAGCTCCCTCCTTCTACAGAACTGGTTCATCAGAACAATCTGCATTTGAAACATCAGGGAGACTTACATGTGTCTGTGAGAACGAGCAGTGTGGACACGGGGACAATTAGTGGCTGGAGTTGCAAGTGGAAGATTATAAATTCACAATATGCACACAAAACTGCAGTGCTGAAGGAGAGGATTATCTTGATGAAGTTGTCAATTGAAACCAAAAAACACTTGATAAAAAAAAAAGATAAGATAGTATAGATGCCGACTGCAATTTTGCCAGGACCTCAGCGACATCCACACTAGGTATCCATTTTAAAACCCATATATTTTTGTTTTGTGAATGCTTAAGCCTCCACACTACTCCGGGGTTTAAACCCTCCGAAACCGACGCTGTGTTAATTCGAAAACTCCAGGGAGAAATGTAGACTTTGAAAAAACAATGACATAGACACCCGCATCTGCAACCTGTTGGGTAGCAAACGCTACCTCAATCAATCATGCCATTTCTGTGGTGAATCTTCTTTCTTTTCTTGTTTTACTTATCCGTAGTGTACACAGTGCGATGGCCTTAACAATCATTTAGGCATTTCATTAAAAAGTATGGCAGTGCAAAAGTGCAGTGGAGGATTTCAGCAAACCGTGTGGCTGGTCTTTATCACACTTGTAATAACAGAGGAGTGAGTAATTCCATTGATAATTAAATCTGACTCAAAATATTCACCACCCTACTTGTCATTCTGCCCACGCTCTGCGTATTGTGTCACTTTTTGGAGTAAATGTATCATTGCAGCTGTTATTTACATCCAATGCGTCAACAGTTGTATCAGCCAAATTATTGTCATAAATCTCACTAATACTGGAGACTCTTCAGTTTGGATATGTGATGCCCCTGTATGAACTTAACCTCATCAAAACTTTGAGTGTCGAGATGTTTCCCCATGTTCTGTTTCCATCGATGAACGCCAACTGTAGTAAACAAGCTTACTGAAACACTATGAATTCAAATGCGGGCAGCTGAAATGCAAATACTGCTTCTTCCGAATGGAAAAAGACATATCCTGATTTGGAAGAAGGGGTCCCACATTGTTTCTCATCTAATTGACAGAAACCAAAAGGTCAAACTGGAGAACATAAGAGAAACTTCCTTGCACATATTTGCATGTCTTTTTCCTGGCACATGTTGCTTACACATGATGACAGACCAGTTGCTATAAATACTGTAGCAGACAAGTGCTTGTAGTCCAGGTGCCATCTCTAGCTTGTGTGCTTCTGAAAAGGTCTTGTTATTTTACATTCCTCTGATATATATTCAGCACCATATTTACATACGTCTAAGTTACACCAGCGATCTGCATGTAATTAACACCAGATATACTGGAGCCAATGTTGCAGTCAGCAACTTGCGACTGCCCTCTAGCCACATTCTGAGAGTGAGGGAAAAGTCAGATTAGGGCTGGGATTTGCCTCAGAGCGGAAATGTCAGGGAAGATGTGAAAGTGATGCTGCATAGAGACACTAATTAATGAAGTAAAGAGACTCTAAAACATTTACAAAGAGAAAACTTACTTCTGCACTGTGCTTATAGAAATGTTTGTAAAGTTATGCAACCGTCAGTCAATAAAGAATCAAGCAACTAAAATGAAGAAAATTAAAAACAGAAGTTCATAATAAGAAGTTCACCAATAAAAATATAGTGAGAAAAATGATGTGAAAAATGTTGCAACAGTGGATGAATGTCGCACGAGAGATGCTGGAAGATACCATAAGCTGAATCTGAGGAATCCAATAGAAACAGAAGTCAATGGCACAATAACAAGATAGATTGTCCCCAGGCTGTACCGAGAGACAGTGGTGCGTTGAGCTTAACGCCACAGCATAACATGCACGCTCACAATGACAGAGTTGTTATTTAGAAGGCGTGTTTACCATTTTGGTTTGCATGCTAAGTTTAACAAACAAAGATAGACCAGTAAGCTTGTTTTCTCCTGTTTGTTTTCAGCCTTGAGAACCACCTGTTTTGTAACAGCGGTTGCTTTCGTGTTCTGAAGTTGAAAATTAAATTGTGATTTTTGGTATCATCTGTATCATCTGACACAAAGTACAGCGGAGTCTGATGGAAATGTCTGAAGTTACTTCAACTTTTCCCCAATGATGGTGCAAATACCAATTTTTTATTATCAATTCACTGGTACAATTCAATTCATCTTGAGGAGGACAAGGATAACTTTATGGCAATCGAAGAATCGTTGAGAGATTTCAGCCAATAAGCACAGATGTCAACCTCTTGAGTGAGGGGCCCTCGATGGGAGCAAATGTGCCTCTTACATTTATAACATGATGTGCATGTGAAGAAGTTGAGATATTTCCCCGTACAAATGTCATGGCAATCTACCAAAACATTGTTTCTACATTCTTAACTAAAACACAAAAAATGCTGATCTCATAGTGGTAATCAGAATCAGCTTTATTGGCCAAGACTGCGTACAAGTACAAAGAATTTGACAGAGGAAAAGTCAGAGTATCAAATACATAAATGTCCCCCGATTTGGAACATAAATGTCATTCAATAGTTGTTGAGATATTTTAGTTGTGACGAACCAACTGACAGACAGACATTTCTGTCTATAGAGGATAGTTTAAAATCTAAGTTAGAGCAATACAACCACAAATAGCAGCTACAACCATTGTTTTCTGTAAATGTTAAACTTTTGTGGACACGTGTCTACACTTTGCTAATTGTCTATTATTTATTAAACCTTTCAACTCCTTTCAATCTCCATATGCATTGATTGAGAACTGTTCACGGTGAACTAACACTAGCTGTATTTCCTAAGATGCTGATTGATTACACAGTAACAGCCAGGAAGGCTTTAACACGGCTGCTGTTTAGATCGGACAGATCAGGCCAGAGCTCACAAAATGGTAAAAAGAATATTATGGGTAACACTGTTCTCTCTCTCTCTCTCTCTCAGTATTGGATATGGACTCAGTGGCCAGATGGCATCCCGTGCTGATTCTTTAGTACTTATATCCTCCAGAATCTGTAAAAGCTTTGATTTCCATACAAAACTTGTCAATCACCCGAGAGGCCTGTTGATGCCACTTTTCTCATCCAGGTCTATAAGCTGTCAGGAGTGCCTGAGGAAATACTCTGTCTTCTTAGTATCCTCCTTCTTCAACAGAAAGTACTTGTCCACAGTTTTAATTTCCATTTGAACAAATGGAACAGAGAGCATATAAAGGCTATTTGAAATGTTCTTTAACATCTCACCCACTATCCCTGATAAATACCACTGTTTAGCATTCAGTCCATGACTGAATTGTAGTGACTCCTCGATCAATTCACTCTGCCAACACGAACCATCGGCCAGATCGGGCGATAACAATTTAAGTGGACGGCCCCCAGTATTACCATCCTCACAGATATACAAATGTAACAGAATAATAACACATACAAGGCCTAGAATGAAGTTCAAAGAGCAACGTATGGCATTGGACAAAAGAAATTGCACCAAAGCAGCAGCTAAATCAAATACAGACACATCATGTTATGTTTCTGTCTTACTATTAATATTGTTGAATACAGCTCCCTTAAAGTGTTAACTCTGTATTGAAGTTTTGAATGGGAGAGTCGATGAAGCCAAGGAACACTAATTATATCCTCTCATTGTCGAAGTGTGTGTTGGTCTTGTTGCATTCCTCTCACCTCCATCCATGGGTTACACAACAGAACCCTTTAAACCCGTTGCTGCTGCCATCGCTCTCCTCAGCCTCCACACGCACCTCTCTCAGGCATTGATCCCACACATGAAAACATTACATTATAGGATTCTGTGTTAGTTCCTCAACGCATACATGTCTGTATACTGTATCGTAGTGTACATAAGCTTGCTTTTATATATATAATCCATGGCAATATTACAAATAGAATAAGGTTTGAAATGTATGTGATTTGAGAGAGCTAATTTGCATTCATGTATGCAACAGCAACAAGTCATGGTTTACGAAAGAGCTCAGGCAAGAAGAAAAAAAATAGAGGGAGCTCACAAAGCAGAAAATAGAGAGGAATACAGAGCAGCAAGAAAACAGCCCAACAATAAGAATGTGAGGGCATGCTGGACAAACGCTCCCCGGCCGGATTCAGACCACAAGCTCTACCTGCAGGACTCACTTTAAGGAGGCAATTCATCCAGTTTTGTATCCCTGATATCATTTCCATGCTATGTAGGCTATGGTCGCCTGCAATAGTTTGCGAAAGTAAGACACAGGCCCTTTGAATTCAAAAGTGAATAATCATTATATTACAAGTTGTGGTAGATGGGGATTAGGGGAGAGCCATCATGTTCTAAACTGTTTCTGGATGTCAGATATATGCCCTCCCAGTGGTTGCAGCAGAGACTACAACCCATCATGGCAGCTGGGTAATAAACTCCAATCCCCATAGTCAGCAGGGCAGGCGGAGCCAAGGCTGCTGCCCAGCTGAGAGATCAAGCTCATTACCCTGGAAGGACTGGCATGAGGGAGAACAAAGGAGAGGAGCAGAGGAGATGAATGAGAACAATACTTGTGTTTTTTTGTGTAACGGCTTTTCTGCCGGAGTTAAGTTTATCTTTTTCTGAATACAGAATTGTAAGTTAGAAACCACTGCTTGTTGTCCTGATCTGTGCACCTACGCCTCACAATCCGATCCCGACCTCTCAAAACATCACAGTGTGAGCTGTTTGTCTCCCTGGCCTATTTGTTCTTTTAATGAATGATATCTGGTGCTGCGACATACTCTCCATTCAGGTTTAATTTGAATTTATTCTCCTCAATCAATATCTCATTGTGGTTCAAACTGTACGGTTTGACTGGTAGCCACTCGGAAACGAAGCAGAAGGCTGTATGTAATCACAACAGGCTTCACTGCTGTGGCCTGCTCGTCTGCTGCATCGGCCCCTCCTTTCTCATTGTGACAACATGTGCAGTGTGTGTTGCTTTGGGTGAGGCGGAGTAGCTAACCTTCGAGAGGCAGACATAATACGTATCGGCACATACTTCAGCTGCTACGTGCGGTTTATTCTGAGGTTTGAAATGACTTGGACAGGACAGTACAATTCAATAATTCAGATTAATATTAACACAGTGCCCCCATCCTATAAACTGCATCAGTTGATCAGGTACTTTGGGACTTTGCTGGAGAGACGATATGAGGATAGATAATTATGAATCCATCTACTAAAGAGAGTAAACTTTTGCTTTAAAGACAAACTCCCCCTGAGTCTAGTGCATATGTCACCACTCTGGGCCCTTCAGTGCATTCCAGGACGTATTTGTGATGAAGTAGAGTAATTTACTTTCTCAGTATAGCCAATTTTTACTCCAACTATCTTGTCTATTTCTATTTCAGATTCTGATTATATATATACTCTCAAATTACTTTGCAGGTCTCTGTGATAGAGACTGATGGCAATGTTGTGTCTGCATTGAGAAAAAAAGTGAGAGTGAAGAGAGAAAAAACACCCCAGTGTTGTACCCATTTGTTCAAACTACAAAAAAGCTGAAGAAGACCATTTTGTTTTCCACATGCAACTGATAACAGATCCACAGAGATGCATTTCGTGACTGCACAATTTATTCATAGACACTTAACAATCCAATTTTCATCCAAGTGGGAAAAAAACTATTGACTGAGACATTCTGATACACAGCAAGCAGAAACATGGGGAAAACTTCTCACTCAGTGGGGGTGGGGTTTACCATCAGTCGCTTGATGCCTCTGTGTAGTTTACTGTCTGTGGAAAAGAAATGGTTTGTCTGAAGAAACTGCCTTTTATACAGTTTTAAATTGTATCTAATTAGGCTTACATTATTACGGTGGATTTATAACTCAATGTCTGACACCAACACATAGTGTTTATTAAAAAAAATCTACAGCTATGGAAGTCTTGTAGTATAATTTCATCTACTCTATAATGTCAGTTTATCCAAAACATGCAAAGTCAGGGCTCAAGGTTTAAGAATCTATACGACGTGCCTCGACCTTGGAAGATCACACCACTATATACAGGTTAGATCCTGGGAACAGGGGGGGGGGGGGGGGCTAGTAGATAATTTCTAGAACATAACGTGATTCTACCTGTTTTTAATTGGGTCACGGAGGCCACAGTTCAGGTTTGAACTTGGGGGTTCCACGTGTCTGGGTTCAACCTGGTAGATCAGTCCCAGAATGAGGTAATTATGCCTGCGTGTGATTGGTCCACGAAGGCCGGGAATAATAAATTCCTCCTATTTTGTTTAGCATGAAACGTACGGTAAAGTGTATTATCGGTAGACTTCTCTCCATTCGGCTTCCTGAGAGTCTCCAGGCGTGCCCAGGCGTCTGTTCCTGACGTGTACCTTTTAAGAATAAACTGAATATTCTTATTAAAGCAGGGCTCTCAAATTTTGAAAACAGGCAAGAGTGACATTTTCATCAGCACCCCCCCCCCCCCCCCCCCCCGCAGAACGAAATTTTCGGATATCAGTCAGTCGCGCGCAATTCCAGGATGCTTTATTTTCATTGGTTGCTGGATTAAATCTTACCCAGAGACAACAGATACGGGTTTTTTTCTGATTGGCTATTGTGAAGCCCATTTCTTTTTTTTGATTGGTGAGGGCAGCGCGGCCAGCTCATGTTTGCACGCTGCGGCACATTAAAACATTAAATAGCCGAGAGGTTTTTTTCAGCGTGAGAAATACGATGTGTGGCGGGAGTGCGTGAGTTAAGACCGAAATGCGTGAGTCTCACGCTCAATGCGTGACACTTGAGAGCCCTGTTAAAGTGCAGTTTCTCTCGACGATCCTTTTTCCATCAATTTCTTCAAACCATCCCACGAGTCGGCGGGAAGAAACGACAGTGTCTCAGTGAGACTGCACAGTTTCCATGCTTTGTGCACTTTCTATGCACTATTATGCACCATTCATGACAGTACCACACGCAAACTGATCCTTCCTAAACTTCTCTGGTTTTGTTCTTCATCCTCTACTTTTAAATGGCACCTCATGCGTGCACCACACGGCACAGGAGGCATTTTATGGGTTCTGTGTTTCAGCGTTGTAAGTGTCCTCCAATGTGTCAGCACGTGGCAGCAAATTACCGCCTGTATTTGCCCGTGCGCCCATTCTGCTTGGTGAGGAAAAATGTTGATGCTGATGTGGAAACGTAAGTGGGTTTCTCAGTCCCTTGAGCGTAACGATGTTAGTCTGATCGTTTGACTGCTTTGACCTCTATGATAATCACAGACTTGTAAAACTTTTACCGACTCTCGAATCAAGACAGCTGGGTGAAATACAGCAGTGAGCTTTTCAATAAATGGCTCAAATAGACTCTCGTAATATCCCAATTTACTATTACGACGTGATAATAAAAACAAGTAGGGAAGGATTAGTGTTGGTGTCCCTAAACGTCCTTGTTGTCTGATGTGTATATGTTTTAGTTGGAGTATATTATATATATTTCAGGTACAGATAAGATACGAAATGTGATGTCCTTATTGGGATTTGTTTGCAGTTTTTAGGGATATACTATATGTGCCTTCTGATCAGCAGGGAGAGCAAGCTGCTGGGGAAATGCACCATTACTTTCCTAGTTAAGCCTTGACTGAAACCAAAATTGATGAGGTCTCGTAACGTCTCAGTACTCTGAAAGACCTTGCTGTAGGTAAATTCATCACTTTCATTTCTAAAATACGTCATTTTCAAAGCAAATTTTGAAAGTTACTTTTACCCATGATGTTCTTCTTTCTTCTGCTGTTCCCATATCATTTATTTCACAGGCTTTTGGGGAGACAGACAGTCCTGCAACCTAGAGGTTTCTGGTTTAATCTTGCAACAATCAATGTAAATCGACAGACACGTGTCCTGAGCAAGTATCTCTTGTTGTAAGTTGCCCTGGGCAAAGTGTTGGTTTACTGTAGTCTGTAGTAATAGTTCCTCCCTGCAATATTTTTAAATAGGAAGCACCAAACAGACATGAGTTTGAATTGTGCATTTCTTTTGAATTATCAACTGGGAGTCAAACAGAGAGTTTTGTCTTTGACAGTATAGACGGCTCAAAAAGGGTCTTGTTCCACTGAACTCTCATCGTATGCTCCATGCAGTAACCACGACAGAGTGACGTGCAAGAGTGCCGTCAGGGCGTTGTACCTGCAGGCAGAATGAGCAGAGGTTTTAATGAACACAAATAAAGAGCAGTGACAATAAACAAGTGAGCCCACACACACAACTACTCCATGCCATTTGTCAAGAAATGATAAGTAAGTAAACATTGCTTTATCTTATCGTGCTGCATTTCTCAGCCTCTTTCCCATCTGCTCAGTCCAGCCACTTTATTGTTCAACACTCTTTATTCAGTAATCTTTTTGATGCTCAAGACCAAAACATTATGTCTGACTCATTTCAAACGTGTGCCTGAGAGGCTTTCTGAGCAAATCACTTCAAAAGTTTGAAAGAGGTTTTATTTTTAAATCCATAAGGATATGTGTGACTGTGCATTTGGTGAATGAATACAAACAATAGTGTGTGTGTTTGTGTGTGTGTGTGTGCAAATAAACAAGGTTTGCACGAAGGTTTTTAGTTGCAAAACAAGGTTTTGCTTACAACAAACCCTATTGAGGGGGCGCCGATTCACATATCATTTCACTATCCAGTCAGATATATAATTTCTACTTTGCAACTTCCAGTTTGGCAGTTGAGGCGCAAGATAAGAAAAACTTAATGTCCACAGCTGGGTGATTTCCATCTTTATTTATTAAGGCAGTGAACGTACTTTCAAATTTATGAAAGCTTTATTAATTTGGAGCTCACAAACTTGATCCATCAAACGAAGGAGGAGGTGCTGCTGGGCATTTAGGACCATTCTGTGTTCCTAGTATCAGTATAAAGGTGGAGCAGCAACATGTTCGATTTCACACCAGAGAAAGTATAAGCAGTGCAGATGGGTGAACTGACTTTAGCTCACTATGATTGATAGCCATTTCACAATTGTTTGATGATATTGTATCAACCAGAGACTGAATCACTATTCTTACTTTAATATGCATGCAGATTATTCAGTGGAGAGTAAAGAAATCTCCACTTGCTATTTATTAACACTTATTTAGGTTTATCATTACAACCTAAATGTTTGGAGCCAGTTGAATTAAAATGATTTGGTACATTTTCATTTTGTTTATATTGTCATTTATATCTTAAAAAGAATCAATATGGAAAGACTACAAACGGGGTTTTTTAAATAATTATCTATGATTGTCTGATGGCATTCTGGATGTTGATTGAATGGAGGGTTGGGCAACAAGGGCCAGAGGAGCCTCGGCTTTCAGCAGACTCACAGTAAGTTCATGGCTGTCATTGTAAAAGTCAACCCATGCATTTTAAAGGGGAAGATACTGTGTAATATTAATCATGCCCTTTTTTCCCACACCAGAAACATGGCCCAAGAGATGAGTTTTTCCTGTATCTGAACTACCTGTCAAGTGGATGCACCCAGAGGGGGCTTGGGCACAATTTTAATATCTACCACACAAAATCTTTATAACGGAGGCCAACTTCCTTTACTGCCTGCTTGGTTCCGACTGAACATGAATGACACCAGAAAAATGTGTTCAGGGACTGCAGACATCCAGGTAATCTCTTTTGTACTTCTTCCTTCATAAACTACACATTAAGGCCATGGTAGGCATGGCACTACATGTTGCGTTAACATTTGTGTCAGTCACTCTGTGAGTGACGAAAAGACCTTTCTCAGGGCTTCCGAGGAGATGACCCTGTCACCAGGCAAAGTTCACCAGCCTGCCTTTTGTTCTAACAGACACCAAATGTCAGTCCACAGTGTTCTTGAGACCCAGTCCATTTCTCTTTTGAGTCTATTTGGACAGGTTAATTAAGGTAAAGGAAAACACCAAGGTGTTATTGATTGTGTGCAACATGGTCCAACATGTATGTCCATTCCATGAACATTATGCAAGTTTCCACTTTCCAGCTGTTAATGCTAACTTTAGATCTACAAACTCTATACTAGTGTGTTATTGTTACCTTCGCATTGAAAATGCGGAAGGTTATGTTTTGATCGCCGTATATTTATTTATTTATTTATTTATTTGTATGGGTGTTATTCGCAAAACTCAAAAAGTATTGAACCGAATCGCATGAAATTTTGTGGGATGATTGGTTATTATCCGGGGACCAGTTGATTAGATTTTGGGATCGATCGCGTCAAAGTTCAAGGTCATGAAAAGGTCAAAATCTTCTTTTTACCATAGCGCGGTCAATTTCTTTCCAATTAGCATGCAACTAATGCCAAAATGTTCATAATTCAATGCCCAATCTTGTGATATGCGAAGGTATGCGCTCTACCGAGTGCCCATTCTAGTTTAAATGTGTTTTACTTACACGGTCAGCTGCGTTGCATGATAAGACAGGTGCTTTATTTTTTCACAAACATTTAGATATTCAGCCTCAATGGATGACATCTGGGAGGAAGAGAAACTTATACAGTGCAACTGAGATAACCTCTTCTCTGATGAAACTGTAACACCCTGTTAGTCCTGTGTCTGTCTCCTCAGGGTCTTTTGATTGGTCATTCCCTTCACCGCCCTCCGCCAGCTCTCTGCCTCCCTGATTGCTCATGCCCTACACCTGTGGTTTTCTCCCTTGTATATACTCCCATTCTTCTGACAGGGGAGCAGCTGAGCGGAAGATTATGCCATCCGCTTCCGCTTCCTAGCAGCGGACAGTCAATAGAATGACCCCTCTCTCTCTCAGATGCCTTCTTGAGTGATCTCTCTGAGGACAAGGATCAGATTGCACCTCTTGACCTACCCACAGACCTTGATGACCGGCTGCACAAAAGAAGAAGTGAGCGCGGCCAGGCCAAAAGGAGACCTCCCGGTTCCTGGAGGCAATCTTCTCCACTACGTCTGGCAGAACTACACCCCAGCCATGGTTGGAATCGCCAAGCCAACCCCACAGGGGCCCCTAGGAGAAGGGAGGAACCCATGCAGTTGGGCCGTACTCGTCTCTCCTCGGAGGAACACCAGCGTCGACCAGAGAAGGGGACGTGTCTTTACTGTGGGCAGCTTGGACATTTCTTGGCGAGGAGCCCATCAAAAGACCAGGCTCGGCATGCAGTAGGAGGATTACTGGTGAGCCGAGTCTTTTCCACCTCATGTCCTTCCAGACCCCTGACACACGCTCTCTTGTCTTCCACTGCGACTTCCCTGGAACTTGCAGTATGTATCGATTCAAGAGCAGATGAGAGCTTCATTGATTGGGGACTGGAAGAGCATCCCCAGCTATGGTTGGTACACCTCAAGGCTCCCCTGCGTGCCAATAACTTAGTCTGCTCTGTTGTGTGACTCACTGTACTCCACCTCTAGGCCTCCTCATGTCAGGTAACCACTCTGAACACCTTGACAATGCGTACTGGGATGTGGATGTAACCTGTCAGGACATTTGAGCTGGCGATCAAGACCATGAATAGGAATAAGAGTCTAGGGACAGACGGGCTCACGGTAGAATTGTTCCAGTGCTTCCCTGAGTTGTTCTCTCCAATCCTCCTGCACCTCTACAATGAGATGGAGCAGAGGCAGGTAGCAGCAGATAGATTGAAAGAAGGGGTGATTACTTTCATTTATAAAAAAGAGGAGAGGGAGAATTTAGGGAATTATAGACCAATACGTTTTTTAAACATGGACTAAAAAATTATAGCAGATATTGTCACGGGATGAGGCTCAGGTGAAGAGAAACGGGCAATACTCCAGGGTCAAAGCGAAACAACACTTTACTTCAGAAAAAGGTTAAACATAAAAACTCTGGCTCAAAAGCAAGTACAAAAAAACATTAGGAATGAAGAACGCAAACAAAGACTGGGGATTAATCATGGAAACAGAGACACTACTAGAGACAGAAATAAAGACATCAATCCAACAGGGGATAAGGGAAAGACTCGCACAATATATAGGAGGAAAACAAGTGTACAGCATGAGACAATCAAGGAGACAGAGGAGTGGCTGAGGGCAGGTGAAGGGAATGAACAATCGAGAAACAGAGGAGACACAGAATAGGGAACATGAAAAATATATGTAATATGTGGCAAGCCAGAGGCCTTAACATAAGAGGGAAGGTAATTGTATCTAATGCGCTGTTTGTGTCCAAAATTGTTCATATTTTGGGATCCTGCGAGCTGCCAAAGTGGGCACTAAATTCTCTGAATGCGGTGATTTCCTCTTTTTTGTGGAAGGGGAAGGGGAATATGATTGCTCATGGGACATTAATTGCCAGGAAGCAGGAGGGAGGTTTCAGTATCCTTGGATAAATGCCTTGGCAGAGTACGGGGAGAAAGGCAGCTACAATCTGTGCGCATACACTCCCAGAAATGTTTCAGAGGGGCTGTCGTGATTCTATCGTGAGGTAGAGGCTTGGGACAAAATCCTGCCCCACCTCAGACCAGGCTGTAAGCCGAGTGCATGTGAGGCAATTACCTTCCCTGAATTCCCTGTTCTTTGCAGTGGCTGGCAGACCCATGGTGGCTGTGGCACTGGAAACTAAGAACGGGGATGACCAATGTGGGGAGTTTGAGCGCGACCACGGGGGCTCTCCGGTTTGACTTTGTCAAGACGGAGAGGGTCCTCAAAGGTGGGGGCGGGCCTTTTAGGGCCAAACGGATTAGGGAAATTGGGGAGAGATTTCCAGCGCGTAAAAGAGTGGACGGACCTGGTAAGTGGGGTGGATCTGGTGCAGCGGGATGGCGTGGGATTTCTTCCTGTGCCTCGGGGACAAGCAGGTCCCCTTTGCGCAGGTGAAAACCAAAACTTTGTATGACATCCTGGTGCCAAAATTAGTCCAAAGGTCTGCGTCGGAAAAGTGGTGGGAGAAACTATTTCCGACTAGGCGGATCGGCAGTATTTGGGAAACCGTACCGTACTTGCTGCATTCCAATTTTCCAGACGGACCCTCGGTTGAGGCACAGGAGGATATTCACGAGTATCGTCCTGCACCAGATCTATAAGAATAAGTTTCAGAGAACGTGTGCTGGGGAAGATGAAGATCTGGAGCATCTATTTTCCAGATGCCCAGATCTGAAATCCCCTTTGAGACTCCAGGTTCCTGTGGAACCCTCAAGCTGGGGAGGCATTCAGAGTTTGAAGAAGCGGTTCACCTCCACTCCCATCCTCACCCTGCCCGAGCCTGAACTCCAGTTCATCGTCGAGGTCGACTCCTCCAATGTGGGGGTAGGAGAGGTTCTCTCGCAGTGCTCTTCTAAAGCAGAGAAGAACTATGACGTGGACCATTGTGAGCTTTTGGTCCTCAAACTATATATATCCCATTATTTCCCTTGTCCCCTGCCAGATTGTTGTTGTGGGTCTCTAGTGTGACTTTGCCTTCTACCTGAGTTCCATGTTTGACTTTTTCCTCAGAGTTTTTTGTTTCACTTACCTGGACTCCTGCCTATTTTCTCTTCACCTGAGCTTCGCCCCACCACACCCGTGATAGAAACTGTGGGTTTGGATATTTTTGTTTCTCATTATTAGCTGCCTTGTGTTAAATATTATTGAATTTTTAAAGAGAAATTATAACATGTCAAAAAGTGGTCGATAATAGACTTAACATATAATTAATGTTCAAACATCATTCAGTGGGATTTACTCTTCTAGAGAATATCAATATCTCTGATGTTCAGAATGATTAAGCTGACATGACAGCCCGTTGGAGGCACTCATTCGAAATATGTATCTAGGTGAGCCGAGGCAGATTTGAAAAACGCTACCATCTGTACACAAGTGGAAACGACAACAGTCAAATACAAATATTCTTATATTTGAATGATTGTGTTTTCTCCATCCTCCAGAAAATCCTGGAGGAGCAGCTGGAGAACTACATAGGTCTTATCAGAAGCAGCTCAGCCCTCTGAGAGGATATCCAGACGAGCAGAGGATGCTGGACAAGCTCAGTCATCAGCAAAGTCAAATATTAGCTTCATATTTGTTTCTTGAACTACAGTATGTCAAAGAGTCACAATAAAAGACAATCCAGTTTTCCAAATAAAATATAACAAATGGCATACAATGTCATAGTAGGCTATTCACAATTCCAGATGCTAAATGAAGGTAAAACAATGTACAACATCTGGACAAGCAGACACACTTTCCGCTCCCAGGGCAGAGCACAGATGCTGTTTACTCAAAATGTTCACCAAGTTGTTGCTCTGAACGACTATCCGCCATAAATAAAGCAAAAGTGTCATAGCCAACTTTTTTTAATGTTCTTGGAATCACTTCAAGCCACAATTATGCCGGTCGGAACCGCTGGTTATAATTTGTGTAACCGATGACACTTTTGTAAAACTGCCACAAAACCTTCCGTGCTTATCAACATCAAACAGTCACATTTTGATGAATTATTCAACAGTTTTTTTTAATGGACATCAACAGGTGTGTTGGAGAGGGATCCATACATTTCACAGCAGAATTGTGAATCCCTGCTCTGCTTCTAGGTCTCTCGGGACCTAATAACAAACTGTCTGTGCAGAGGAAGTAATGACAGCTCACAGTGAGTGATAATCAACCCACGCTCTGCTTGTCTGCATGTTTAATAATTGGCTGGATTGTGAATTCCACTGGTGACTCAACGTTAATGCTTGGCAGCTGTTGAACGTACGTAGCCAGGAGAAGATATTGTTAAAGCATTTGTTTTACCATAGGGCCGCCATAAATTTTGCATCATCGCCATCTTCTGGAGTATTGGATCTTCTCTGCTATTGTAAATGTTGTGTGACACACGCCATGCAATCAAGGAGATTTTAAGATGCTTAGTTGAGAATCTGTGGTTGTTATTCAGCCATGCATGTTTTTGTAAAAAATATGACAATTAGGGCTGCCAGTAACGACAAATGAAGTATCAAAATATGCTTCCCATAATCGTACAGCGCACATATCCCTGTTTGTAATTGATACGGATCTTTCGACAGCAACATTAATCGTCGTCACACACCAGCGCGGTTGGGTTCGTTGATTCCTTTGCACAATGTGCACCTATTAAAAGCAAATTCATAGAAAACAGAATCACAATAACATTATTCTCAGTCTTGTCAAAGTTATTTATTTGTGCTGTAAAAACACATGGTTTATTAGTATATAATGAGTCAACAAGTAGGCATATTTACATCTCTTGATTGTTTTTTTATTATAGTTGTGAAATAATACTTTTGTTCAGACTGATATGAATTCATTTATTTTTAGCCTATACTAAATTAATAAAAAACAATAAATCAAACGTAACAACATGAACAAAACCCACAAGAGTGAACTTCTTGCATGCAAATCAAACAAACCAGACATTTTCTGGGTACTAACGCTGTGTTATTTCAGTTACATCAAAGTTTACTGGGTTTAATTATTGGCTCTAGCATGTGAGTATTTAGCAAAAACATGTTTAACTAGAATGGGCACTCGGTAGAGCGCATACCTTCGCATATCACAAGATTGGGCATTGAATTATGAACATTTTGGCATTAGTTGCATGCCAATTGGATACAAATTTACCGTGCTATGGTAAAAAGAAGATTTTGACCTTTCCATGACCTTGACCTTTGACCCGATCAATCCCAAAATCTAATCAAATGGTCCCCGGATAATAACCAATCATCCCACCAAATTTCATGCGATTCGAGAAGATTTTGACCTGTTCGTGACCTTGACCTTGACCTTTGACCCGATCAATCCCACAATCTAATCAAATGGTCCCCGGATAATAACCAATCATCCCACCAAATTTCATGCGATTCGGTTTAATACTTTTTGTGTTATGCGAGGAACACGCATACAAATAAATGAATAAATACACGGCGATCAAAACATAACCTTCCGCATTTTCAATGCGAAGGTAACAAAATGGTAACAACTCTTGCCGTCATGGACCTGTAGCATAACACTCTCACTCACTAACATTACACCTGGATAATGAGAGGAAAATACGAGGTCGGTCCATTAAACATGTACATATGGCTGTTCGTCCTTTTTCTTTCAATCTAGCCGAACTCTGAAGAAAATAGCACATGCTAAACGTTACAGCCGCCAAATTGGCTAACGTTACAGGCTACGGTTTAATCAGTTTAGCGTTAATTACTCAATTGGATTGATCTCTTCAAGCCAGGTGATTTTTATTAGCTTTCCGCCAGAACATATATCTTGTTTGCTAAATCGTGCTGATTAAAGGTAATATATTCTCTGCATATTATTCACATTATCCTTGGTATATCCATGTGTTAATTCAGCAGGCATCGTGATGAACAAGGAAATATACCATTATTTTAGCCAAACTCAAAGCACAGAAGTTGCGTCCTCTTGGCTTTGTGATATGATGGTGAAATTATTTGTTAATCTGAGCCTCCCTACTGGCTATTTAGCTGGAAAATCCATTTTGTTTAACTGAAAACACAAATAACACTTAGGAAATGTATATATTTGTAATGATCTGTTTCATTTGTTCACAATTGCATGTCAAAAATATATTTGTTATATTAGTTTTCTTTCTTTTTTACACATTCAAACATTTAAATTCATGTTTAGAACGTTTTTACACATTTGATGTTGAATGAAATGTGGCTCAGTAACCTAGTTTTTCATAGAACAGACATCTTCAAATTAATAGTTAACTTTTTTGTTCAAGTGGCTAATGGAGCGCTGCAGCTGCAAAACAGACTGCAATGTAATCCCTTTGAATAATTGGACAACGCCAATGTAAGTCCAATAAAAGTGCTCATTTTTGCCACTGCTAGGCTCAGAGTCTGACAGCATTATGGAACAGACCCCAAAGAGAAATAAAGCACTTTCCTTTAACTCGTGAATAATGGAAATCTCTCATATAATTGAAATCAGTTTAATATTCTGCCATGACATTAATATTTCAATAACTCTACAATTTCTGTAGACAAACACAACAAATTCAGACAGCACTGACTTCCAACTCTCACTCAGGCTTCCAATAAGTCATATAACACAATTACAAACATACCGAATCAAGAGAAAAGGTAAATAAAATGATCATCAGATACTTCTAAATAACGATCTGAGCATGTCAAAGGAAAAAAACAAGTATATTTAGTTGACAAATGATGTGTAATTGCCAAATATGATTACTTGGAAGCCTGTTTTGCGGCTACCAGCTGTAATGCTTTCCCTCAATACTGGACCAATTTAAAAAATGTTTGTCCTCATTACTCACTAAGACAGAAAGTTACCCTTTAAGACACATCAACATGAGGCACGTATGTATTCATCGGAGGCCTCAGACGTTGGTAGATCACAGTCGTGGTCTTCAAAGAGCCGGCTTTTTGTCTTCGAAGCTAATCACCCATACCATGCCCAACGCTTCCACACTACCAAGCTAGGAGCATGAGAAAAATACATGCAAGAAAAAGCTTTTTCCATTGTTGTTTTGCGAGGCAGGCTTGGCTTTGCCTTTAGGCTACGCTTTGTCTTTGCCTCCTTTCTTACGTCTGACAATCCTCTGGGGTTGGTGTGGATGAAAAAGCAAGAAACTGATTGAACTTATAGGATACTGCTATGCGTACAGCCTCTCTGACGGACAGAAACATACAACAGCTGTGAAAACAGCAGGACCGTTCTATTCGTGATAAAAACATAAGGATACAGCTATAATACCATGCCACAACAGAGTGTATCATTATGGATTCACTGTGCTTCATTCCCTATCGACAGCAAGTCCAAGAATGGAAGATTGGTTGTGGCAGCATATGTGAGCTATTTCCAAATTCACCTTTGTCATTAGCTGCCAATAAATCAATGCCTAAAAACACCAGGGACGATTGTTCATTGTAGGTCCCATGTCAGCTGCTCTACTCTGCTTCGTGATCAGTTTGAATATTCAAGTGAAAAGCCAGTTCAACCACAAGGTCCCCTAACTGGTAGATAACGATCACTTTTGGGACGCACACAGATCATTTAGCCTCAGGCTAGGTCACCTCCATCCTGACTTCACTGGGAGAACAAGAGCCTTCAGGTCACCTTTACTGTCAGCCTCTCTTTATTGCTGGTATAAAGTTGAGAGGAGTTTGGTTTGATGAGACATCAAAGCACATAAAGTTTAAATAATTTAGGTATGTCATAATCATTTTTTTTTACTTGAGAGCAAACCTAAATTTCATTGTCAGCCAGTATCTAAGGCGAAAATCTCAGAGACAGATTTGAGTCACGATAGAAATTCAGTACAGGCTCCGACTGGCAGCTTTCAGCAAATTAGAAGGAATTACTTCACTGATTTTAACTGTTTCAATTACAATTTTATAAATATCTTAGTCTTAGCAGAATAAATCAAACATGCTTTTTTTAGCAGTGATGCATTTGAAGCACACATTGAAAAGCCGAGTTAATATTCATAACCATATCCTGACCGGGTGAGGAGTGTCAAACACTTTGACGGTGTGTCAAGAAGACAAACCTATATGATGAACTCCCACATCCCACAGAGATATCAATGTCCTTTCATCTGCAACAAAAAATGAAACAGCAGTGCCTCTGCTGTGAGGTAGTAGCTCGCTGAATAAACCATAGAGGAGTCTAAACATGTGGACATTTTTCCTGTCACGGCTTGGGACAGCAGTGTTGAATTAATACCCCCAGGCATTGGACTGCCTCAGGCTGCTATATGGAGAGAATTTACTGTCAAATCCAGAGTAGTCACAGTGCTGACAACGGTTCTCGAGCAACTTCAATCAGATGCCCAGCTCAAATGTTGAGAAGCAGAGGGAAGTGCGAGAACTTCTTTCCGCTTCTCAATTTGACAGATTGAGCATCGCTTTTTAATTTCGGAAGCACCTCGCACATTTTTGCACCTACACTGCAGTAAGCAAACTCTAAGATTTATGGATGTTCCCAAAATATAATAGTGCATAATTACATGTTGACTTTTGGGGAAAGTGTGATGAAATCCAGAGAAATATTGAGAGCAGTCTTATGCATGTTGACAAAATGTGGTGGATATAGTTCATCTGCTGCCTTTTTTTCAATCCAAAGTATTTTTGAAGTTTATAATGAGGGCGCCAGGGAAACAATTCTAATGCAGCAATAGAGATCAAATAAAAATTAGAAGAGAAAAACACACAGAAGTCTGCATCAAATTCGCCTTCAGTCCAGTTACCGAGCGGAAGAGGTTGCAAGAGTAACAGAAAAGCGTTTTTGCATCCACAGCTCAGAGGGGCTCAGTCCTATGGGCCTCCGTCATAGAAAGAACACATGACAGAACACTTTCATTGTCACGGTATGTTAGTGAGTACCTGAACAGATAACATCGTGAAAACATAACGGTTGGAGTTGTTCTCATTGTTGGCATAAACATGAATTTTATTTTTAAGTTGCAGTGTTTGGTTGGGATGAGGTTACAAAAAAAGTTAACTGCAATAACTAACTTTTACACAAAAACAAAGAAAGTAAGTTGTTTACAGTGATGGATTGCCTATTTAAAGTAAATTGGAGGGTTTTTTTGAGTTGGGGGGGGAGTTGTTGAAATGAACTGAAACTAATGGCTGTCTGGCAGGTAGAAAATACATCTAGAAAGTTGAGGTATGCTTTGGGAAACGGTTGACAGCAATGTAAAGTGTGTGCAATTTGTAGTTAATGGTCCAACACATACAAAACCACTGGTGCAGTCTTTTAAATCCACCGCGCCGATCCATTATTAGTGGAAACAACACGACTACAGTATCCAGATGTGCTGACATTTCCATGAAAGCTTTGGTCAGCAGTTAATGTAAAAAAGATTGAGATGAGGATTTCTTACTTCATCCAATAGAAAGATAATTCACCATCACCTAGTTCTAGAGGCTGTGAGCCATTGGTAGAAAATCAAATCATGTGTTGAAAATCAAAGACATGACAGAGGAAGAACCGGTCGACCTTGCAATCTGACCTTAGCCTCCTCCATTGAATGCACACGTCCCCTTCCTTTCCTTCTGACGTGCTCAAGGACAAATCGGTGAATCATTCCTCCTACATGCCAAATTGAACATGACTGATTTCATGTACCGGTAGTATAAATCTGCTCTTCATGGAAGCATGATTGTAATGCTTGTTATCTGGGGTATCTTGTGCTTCACTTTTTACAAATCTGCTTCCATGACTGGCTTGTTATTTTCTCTCAGCTATCTGTTACCTTTCTATTTGCTTGACATAATGAGTTTTCAGTTTCTGCTTCCTCTCTGCGTCTGAACATCTCGTGCCAGGAGCTTTCACTTTCCCATTTCCGTCTTTGCTTTTCTATTTTCCAGTTCTCCTGACTGACCTTTACCACATGCAGCTGGTTATTGCCCAGAAGGCCATTTCTATTTCCTCGTTTTGATTCTCTTCTCTTGCAGTTTAACACCAATACATCCTCTCTCTCTCCCCCCCCCCCCCCAGGTGGCTCTGTTAACAAGGCAGTCAGAGGATCTCATGGCCTGTAAGCCCACGGGTCAAATCTGGAAGTCCCACTGAGCCTTCTAAAACATGTTGTTGCTGCAATTTTTATTTTTTAAACCTTGGTGACTGAAAAAAAAATCTGTTATTTAATAAATGTACTGTGCTGACATTTTAAATGTGATTCATGTATTTCTCAATTTAATTTACTTTTTTAATACATTTATAATTGACAGCTGTTGTTTACATCTATGGCACAGATGTGAGCTCCTGTATTTACTTCATGTGATGTATGAAATTTCTTGCTAAACAAACGTGCCGTCAGCATGAGCTGCCACACATCTGAGCCTCGTTCGGTTTGAACAGGCTGTCATTAAGACGCACCTGTTATTGAGCAACAATTGACAGGGATCCCTTTCGGAAACCTTTGAAAACAGTTTTATGATCTCTATTTAACCATTTTATGTTTAAGTTAATACTTCAATAATTAAAAGTTATATATTAACAATGGAAAAATTATTATGAATCAAGATAAAGCGACAGACAAATATTACCAGACTTTGCAATGTCCTCAGCTCTCTGTGTAAGTGTAGCCTCCTTCAGCTCATTTATTCTGATTTCTGCAACTTATTGTTTCGTGATTACTCTATTTGCAATATTTCAGAGTCCCTAGGTTCTGTCGGTTTCTGCTATATTCGCCCTTGTAACACAGATTAATCTCAGTAAGGTAAGTTCCTGGTTAAATACAAATTATACATGCAATCTATTAATACATCCTCTCAGTGAGGCAGGCTCAGTCACGATGTGGAGTTCATGACTGGACATAGGTAATCAATTTTTGGCAGGTTTCATAAAGGTTCATTGTTTCTCTAATTACGCTGGTAATCTTAGCTTTTTAAATGGTGAGCCAGTTCCAAGATGAACTCATCTATTAGGGTTTGAACCCTTTAAAATCACAAACTGATGAAAGTAATCTGTAAGTAACCCTTTTGTTATATTTGTTTCTAATCATGCTGTAATACAGATATATTAATGAGGTATCAAACATGTTTATGAAGCTTAGCAGAAGTTCAGTCGGGTGGACTCTCTCTACACTCCTTGTCATTCATAATCTCTTCATCACTCTCTCCCTGTGACGACTGTTAGCAGATTGTGGGCGTTCAATTCAAATGAACCAACATTTTTCACAGTTTCCTTAAACCAATCACATCGTTGCTACAAACTTTTAAAGAGGTCTCTCCGCTACTGTCAGTTGTCATTGCAGCACAATCAAATGCGACCCTCCTCCTCCGTCACCTCCTTTCGGCATCACAGTCCTGCTCCTCATGCAGCAGAGGATTGCAGCAACTCCCTTCTTCACCACCACCACCAGTGTCTGGCTTGTGCCTCATCTATTAGAGTACTTCATGATCCAGCTGACAAAAACTCACTATTAATTTATTATGGATGTGTAAGAAAATATATTGTCTATCCTCAGGAAGACTCTCCGGATTGAAATTGGCAGATGGTAATAGAACAGCATTTCAATCAGGAGAGACGGGTATTTAGAGTTGAACAATCATTTATTACAATAGAATATTGCAATAGTGCAAAGTCTTTTTGGCGATTGGACTCCATCCTGAAGTAGGATAAACCAGGGGTAGAGATGCTGATATCTGCGCAGGCAGAATCCCCCCAAAGAGAATTATTTTATATGTATAAAATAAATTAAACCTTACCTACAGCCGCAGAAGTTTCCTAGGCACCCCTAGAACCATTTCATGAAACCACTAGTTATGGTTCGAAGGGGTTAAGGCTAGCCGTAATAGTAAACATCACAGAGTTAAGAAGGTCTAGCTAAAAAGCAAGAGAGGAAGGCCCCGAAGGACTGCAGACAAGGATACGGAGGTCTCTTTCGACCGCAGAAGCTAATAGTGCCGATCTAGATATACAGCACTAAGACAGCAGGATCCGACCGGATCCCGAAAATGATAGTGGGGTCGGAAATGACGCAGAAAGGCAGATTAGGGGTGAAGACGCACCGCAGACAAGGACAGGAGGGGGTCGAGAGTAGACCGCAGAACTGGACAGTGTGGATAGGAACTACCACTTCAAAGGAGAAGGGGATTTTAAGATCCCCGAATGGATAGCGGGGGTCACGACGTGCTTGGTCGCACCCAAGGACCGGATAGGTTGGGTCAAGTTAGACCGCAGACAAGAATAGATTGGGGTCATGGGTAGACCGCAGACAAGGACAGGTTGGGGTCCTGTGTAGACCGCAGAACAGGATAGTAGGGGTCACTTTCACGACCGCAGGACAGTTCGAGTCGGATTGGTATCGGTTGGTCGCTTCTCGTTAGACCCCTGTCGGACTCTGGCGTTCCCAGGCATCCGGGGAAGTACGTCCGGGAAAGAGACTGTGTCCTCGTTGGACGGGTTCGTCGCAGACCCAGAAACAAGAAATACACGGAAACAGGAATTTTATGTCAGCTTGTGACGGCCCTCCCTGGACCTGTAAACGAGAGCGGGTTTCCATACCATCTTTTGCCTGATTTTTTTGCTGGAAATTGGAAGATAATCCGCTTTGCCAGGTAACGGAGACCTAGGAAAATAAGAAAGATACCGTTACGCCAGATAGCGTTTACCAAGGAAAATAAGAAAAGATCACGTTAAGCCGGGCAACGTAAACCACTAACTATTACATTAAACTAGGCAACGTCAACCAGGGAAGTAGAAACTTCACGTTAGTTAAGGGCAACGTGAAACCAGAGAAAGCTAGAAGAACACGTTTAGGCGAGACAACGTAAAAGCAGGAAAATATTATTCTTCTTCTTTTAGATTTAAGGCCAGCATAGCCGCAAAATGAACACCACCACCAGTTATATGTATACCTTACCAATTTAAGGTTTCAGGGACCTTTGATTTGACCATATGGTGTCGAGGTCCAGCCAGATGTAGGAGCCAACGCAGAGGAGGACCACCTCCCCATTCTCTGGAGAGTTGAGGCGGAGATGCCTTGGCAGGCAGCCGAAGTAGCAGCCCCTATCCGGAAAGAATGCCCCGAGTAGTTTGGCTGGGCTAAGTTGCTATTTGGGAGGATGACCTTCAAATGACCCCGGAACCAAGTCTGAGATATGGCCACCTTCCCCGGGGTAAGGAAGAGAGGAGCAGAGGAGCCAGTCTTAGGCCGAACCAAGAGGTACTCAAGCATGCTTCACGTTAGTTAAGGGCAACGTGAAACTAGAGAATGCTAGAAGAACACGTTTAGGTGAGGCAACGTAGAAGCAGGAAACTGAGAAAAATCACAAGAAAACTGATCACATCGCACCAGAATGGTTCCACAAGTCCGTTTTAGCGAGCGGATCTGGAACCTTAGCTCTGGTGAGATACGGCTGTACATAAGATGACTGACAAGTCACTGCCAACCAATACTTGAAACGGACACCACAAACAATTATATGAATGACTTACCATATAGTGCCGGACTTCAATGATTTATGATTTGCCAGCATTAGGTTGAGGTCAGGGTAAAGGTCTACAGCTGTCCCATTCCCGGCATCAGTGCAACTGCGATGCCTAGGGGTTAGCGAAAGTAGCATCCTCTGTGCTACCCCTTTGACCTACATAATGCTTCGTTGATCGAAGAAAAGAGGCCCTCCCGTACACAGCTGCCTAGGTACTTGGAGTATTGCCCGGGAAGACCATCCAGGATCCGAAAATGGCCTGAGGTCTTAGGAAGATGAGCGTCTCCTGAGCTAATGAAGTTGCTTAACGATCACCATTGACGGACTGCAACTGTGTCACAGAGGGAGGCCAGTAACCCCCCAAAACCACGGATGGCCTGCATCCGTGTAGCTCTTGACTGCATCAGGGAAATGCACCATCAGCCTTTGCAGCAAACGCTACTCCATACAGAAATTGTCCAACAACCTGCCCCGCAGGTCATACCGGCCCGTCAAGATAGATAATATCGGGCAAATTTGAGATAGGCCGATGCCATGTCCAGAGAGCAGGCAATAAACGCGCATTCTTCAGGTATGACACCTCTGACGAATGTACCAATGGCCAGGAGAGTGAGTCAGAGTAAACTCTTTTACTTGTTCTTGCATCCTAGACCAAGCCTCCGCAGACGCACGCGATTATACTGCCGCGTTCACACCAAAGCGTTTATGCAGTCCTTTATGCAAGGATCAAGACCCAGCCGATATCGTCCTCACGCTGGACCTACCCCTGATAGATACTTACTCTCTATTCTACCTTCTTACCTCTCTAGTCATTCCACATGCAACAGTACTAACCTGCCAATCAGATTGCCCGCTGAATTACTTCTCAGGTGTCAAGCCCACAGCTAGAGGTGAATATGAATTGCCACACTGAAGTTGAAATAGATTGAGATCGTGATCACGATATCCTGATTAATGAGCATTAGTTCAACCACATTTCTCCTCAGTTTTAACATGAGACAAGGAGCATGGACTGATGGAAAATTCTTCCTTTTGCCATCTGTCAGGTATACTTACAACCAGCCAACGTTATCATCCTGTTACTTCTGTAAACTTAATACCACATTTAAAGACGAGCTGTTGAATTAACGTTTGATGACTATTAAAGAAAAACCCAAAAGCCCACGCCTACTAAATATATGCTACCTCCATTATACTTCTAAATGTTGTATCCTAACAAGCCCACTCTGGCTTTTACCTGATTCTGCTACCCAACTACAAATATGTGACCAAGCAACGCCACCTTTACCACGAACAGGTAGGCAGAAAGAAAGTAAATCTTTGAAAGTCTAAAGTTTCCAACAGATCGACTCCCATTCCCCAACTTAGCGGCTCAATGCTTGCTCCTGCCTGCCATTAGAGGCTCAATGCTCGCTCTGGCCAGCTTTTACAGGGTCAATGCTAGCTCCAGCCAGTCTTACAGGCCCCAATGCTCGTGCCAGCCTGCCTTCCAGACCCAAGGCTCGCTCCAGCCAGTCTTACAGGCCCAACGCTTGCTCCAGTCTTCCGAGGCCCAACGCTTGCTCCAGTCTTCCGAGGCTCAATGCTCGCGCCAGCCTTACAGGCTTAATGTTTGCTCTAGTCAGCCTTAAGGGGCACAGCGTTAGTCCCAGCTGACTTGTAAAGGCTGAAACTTGCTCCGGACTACATAGGCTCTATTGACTTTACAGACTCAATGACTTCGACCTTCTTTACAAATATAAACTAATATATACAATATTTATTTTCATTTGTATACAATATATAAATATATTTATATTTTATTCTCACTGACATCCTCCCACTAAATGTACTTACCGCGGCAGTCAACTACGTTACGTATTATATAGTTGCAACTGCATCCTTAAGTTCACCTAAATTAGAAACATTTATTTACACTACGTATCCGTTGATACAACTATCAGGCTATGTCAACACAGAATACACGTTAGATAATGTGATGTCACGACCAAGCCCCGACCATAGCGGGACTACCAGAGTAATCGCCGGCTGCGATACTTCTCCTGCATGCCTGGCGCCGTCCTACAGCGACATTAAAGTTTGTATGAACTGCTGCCCCGTTATGTCATTTCTCAAGCGACATCACTTTTGAACACGCTCCCCTTCCGTGACTGGAAGGACTGGTTCGTACTGCTTGAATCGAAAAGACGGTCCGGAGCTTCGGGCGCGAGTCTGAACTCAGAGTGCACTTGTTTAGTGTACCGGTTCACCTCACGGAGCCCAGTTGGCGCCGCCGAAACAACGTAATAAAGACACAGCGGTTACCGGGATTTGAAGAGAGCATCGATGGTGTGCATGAAGCTACACCGTGACTGCAGGGCGGAGATGACGCCGTGTCAATCGCAGAGGAGACGAATTCCTGGCGTACCAACTACCAGAAGCGCCGTGCTACCTCACCGCCTGCAGCCTCGGCATACACCCGCTCTTCCGGTCCCGTCGCCGTAAAGGGAGCAGCTGATAGCAGCTAACTAACTAGCCTTACTTGCTAGTGAAGCAGGAGTGGAGGCTCGCTGCTAGAAACACCGCACTGGGTGAGTATACCTGAGCAGGGCAGCCCGCCGGCTGCCACTGAACACACCTCTCCACGAGATAACCACAATCGGAATCTGACATGTTTCAGCTCCCAATAACTAGATGCAATCAGCAGAGGACCAATCTCCCCATTCGAACTGACGCGAGCTGAAACGACAACTGACAGATAGATAGATAGATAGATATATACTTTATTAATCCCCAAGGGGAAATTTGTCGAGACAGTAGCAGCAACACACAAGAATAAAAAACAAAACACAAAATATAAGAAACAGGGATGAAAGATATAGAAGTATACAAGTAAGATAAAAGTAAAATACAAAACAAAATATATATGTAAATATACAACACACATGCATACACAACACACAACAACACTGACAAATCAAATACAAAAATATTAAATATAGACAGAGTGCAAAAAGCAAAGTGTGTGTATGAGTGCAGAGCAAATGAAATGAAATGTGTGTGTATGTGTAGTGCAAACAAATGAGATGTGTGAAGTGCAGATCAACATAGTGTAAGTATTCAGTTATTGCACTATGATCTGGCAAGAGGTGAACTGTTGTAGAGCCTCATAGCCGTCGGCAGGAATGTTCTCCTGTATCTGTCCTTGTGGCAGCGGAGCGTGAGGAGACGTCTGGAGAAAGTACTCCTCTGTCCCTGTAGGAGGTGGTGGAGAGGGTGGTCCGGGTTGTCCAATATGGACACAAGTTTCTTCAACGTCCTCCTCTCCACCACCTGTTCCAGGTGCTCCAGCTGGCAGCCGATGATGGAGCCAGCCTTCCTAACCAGTTTGTTAAGACGGCTGGTGTCACCGGCTCGATGCTGCTCCCCCAGCAGACAATGGCAAAGTGCAGTACACTGGCCACAACCGACTGGTAGAATAACTCCAGCATCTTGCTGCACACGTTGAAGGATCGAAGCTTCCTCAGGAAAAAGAGTCGACTCATCCCCTTCTTGTACACAGCGTTGATGTTGGCCTTCCAGTTCAGTCGGCTGTCGATGGAGACGCCCAGGTACTTGTACTCCTCCACCATGTCCACGTCCACTCCCAGGACACTCAGAGGTGTAGGAGCTGTCGCCTTCCTCCTGAAGTCCACCACCATCTCTCTGGTCTTGGCCACGTTCAGCCGCAGGTGGTTCTCATCGGCCCACTTTACAAAGTCACTCACCACTGTCCTGTACTCCTCCTCCTGTCCATCCCTAATACACCCGACCACTGCAGAATCATCAGAGTACTTCTGCAGCTGGCATGACTCCGTGTTGTACTGGAAGTCACTGGTGTACAGGGTGAAGAGGAAGGGAGACAGAACAGTTCCCTGTGGGGCTCCAACATCACTGACCACCGTTCCAGACAGCACACGGCCCATTCTGACAAACTGTGGTCTGCCTGTGAGGTAGTCAGTGATCCAGGAGATGGTGGACGCGTCCACACCGACCACCCGCAGCTTCTCACTCAGCAGCAGTGGCTGGATGGTGTTAAATGCACTGGAGAAGTCAAAGAAAGTGACTCTCACAGAGACACCGGTTCCATCCAGGTGCGACTGAGCTCGTTGCAGCAGGTAGATGATGGCGTCATCCACTCCCACATGAGGCTGGTAAGCAAATTGCAGAGGGTCCAACGACGATTTCACCTGCGGCCGGAGGTGGGCCAAGACCAGCCTCTCCAGCACCTTCATCACATGGGAGGTGAGGCGACCGGTCGGTAGTCGTTGAGGCCAGATGGTGTTGACTTCTTTGGGACAGGGACCAGGCACGGCGTCTTCCACAGCACGGGACTTCCCCAGCCTCAGGCTGAGGTTGAAGAGGCGCTGCAGGACACCAGACAGCTGGGTGGCGCAGGTCTTTAGGACCCTGGGGCTGATGCCATCAGGACCTTCAGCTCTGCGCTGGAGTAGTTTCTCCAGCTGTCTTCTCACCTGGTCAGTCGTCACAGAGAGGGGAGGTGGAGGAGCCCATTGTTATTGAGGGCTCGGTGGATGTGCAGCTCAGCAGGGGGGACAGAGGGGGAGGTGTTTGGGAGGTGTGATGTGTGGAGGAGACAGGAGAGGGCTGTGAACTGAACCTATTGAAAAAACAGTTCAGCTCGTTGGCCCTCTCCAGGAGCCCCTGGCTGTCTCCTCCCACCTTGAAGCCAGTTATCTGCTTCATCCCAGACCACACCTCCCTTGTGTTGTTCAGCTGGAGTTTGGCCTCCAGCTTCCTCCTGTAGGAGTCCTTGCCCTCCCTGAGCTTCACCTTTAGGTTGCGCTGGGCTTTCCTCAGCTCATCCCTGTCTCCAGACCTGAAAGCAGCTTTCTTCTTGTTAAGAAGTGCCTTCAGGTCCCTGGTGATCCAGGGCTTGTTGTTGGGGAAGCAGCGCACAGTCCGTGATGGGATGGTGGTGTGTTCACAGAACTTGATGTATTCCGTGATGCAGTCGGTCATCCTGTTGATGTCCTCCCCATGCGGTCCACACAACACATCCCAGTCCGTTGACTCGAAGCAGTCCTGTAGAGCGTCGTTAGCCTCCAGAGACCACCTCCTCACAGTCCTGGTGGTCACCGGCAGCCTCTTCACCAGAGGAACATACCTGGGTGTCAGCCGGACCAGGTCATGATCAGACCTGCCGAGGGGGGGAAGGGCAGTGGCGCTGTATGCGTCCTTAGTATTAGCATACAGCAAGTCCAGAGTTTTATTGTTCCTTGTTGGGCAGTCTATGTATTGATGGAAGGTTGGCAGAGCTTTATCCAATGTGGTGTGGTTAAAGTCACCAGTGATAGCCATGAATGCTCCAGGCTGATGATTCAGCAGAGCAGACACAGTGGAGTGGATGGTGTCCACAGCTTCCTCAGCGTCAGCTGATGGTGGCACGTACACGACAACCACAATGGCGGACGTGAACTCTCTCGGCAAATAGTACGGGCGCATCCCCACGGCCAACAGTTCAATGTTCGGGCTACAGAAGCGCTCCTTCACGCACACATGGTCCGGATGGCACCACCGTTCATTCACATAAACAGCGATCCCGCCCCCCCTCTTCTTACCGCTCTGTGTAGCGTCTCTGTCAGCCCGAACAGTCCTGAAGCCGGGCACGGACGCGCTGTGATCCGGATAGTCCGCGTGTAGCCACGTCTCAGTAAAACACAAGAGGCTGCTCTCACGGAAGATCCTCTCAGTCATTACCAGCGCGCCGAGCTCATCCGTCTTATTCGCCAAAGACCTCACGTTCCCCGTTATGATCGACGGTACCGAGGGTTTGTATCTCCTCGTTTTAGCCCTCCGCTTGACACCCGATCTGCAACCGCGAGCCCTTCTCCGTAGCTCCAGCGGGATCACAGGTCTTTCTCCAGGCAGAAGCTTCGGCCTGCACAGCGCGATCAACTGAGCACGCGAGTAGACGACGGTCCCCGTCATTGTTTTGCTGTGGCTCTCCGATACTCACGACAAAGTGAACAAAAGCCACAGTAGAAGTATCGAAAAAAGTAGTTGTGGTCCAGTGTTCGACCGTAACTAAGACAAACGTGAAAGAAAAGAAAAAGAAAAAGAGAGGAAAAGTGCAAAAAAAGACAATAAAATAAAAGCAAAACGCCACTACTGAAACAAGCAGCCGTTGGCACAGCAGCAGAGAACAGAACTTTAAAGTGTAACCAACGACTCTGTGATAGGCTTATCCAACTGGGCTGGCTCTAAATGGTTGGTTCATTCATCGGGCCCGCCCCCAATCAGCTAATGGAGTAATCGCTGCAAGACGTGTGAATGAACCAGCTGTACCCAATGTCTTCCTGTCTGAATTTTCGCTAAGCTACATAAAATAACTTGTGTTGTTATTATACTGCTGTAAGTCTTACAGGAGGAGATTCGTGACTCTGGCATCGGTACCGTACCTTTCATGGCTCAACGGGATCATCTTTCTTTTGACAGGAGTCCCCAGTGGCCGTGCCTATGCACATTACATTATACTGTAGGCTTTGTTTAGTGCAAGATAATAATAAAAAATAGTCCCACCTATTTGAAACTGGTTTGCCTAATAATGTATGATTTTAAATCAATGAATATATTTATCACGTCTTGACTTACAATATATGCTATTTAATCTCAATGTTCTGATTTTCATTGCACCCAGTCTTTATTTGAAGTTTACTTTTGCCTCTAGCTCTATCTTCGTATGATAATCCAATGTTAAACAATTCCATCAGTTGACTCATCCCCTCTGAAATAAAAGCTGGGCCCAGTTTAAAAAATGAGTTTGCTTCTGAATGTGGACACATGTAGAAAAAACTATCTTCCTCCAACACCTCAAATCCTTGAGAACCATAAGAAATCAAAGTGATCCGATCACGATGTCAGCCATTTAAAGTGTGTGTGTGGGGGGGGGGCTGCTCCTAACACCTTGCTGTTGACTAACGAGGTTCTGATGGAGGTTGTTGAGATTGCCTTGGTGGAAGGAAGCCTCATGGCCACAGAGATCATAAACCTTCTCAAGCCCAGACACCAAGCCAGGGGAAGGGCCTCCATTGATCCTTTCCATCCTCAAAGATGATGAAACAGGAAAGTCGACCGAGCTGAATTTGTGGCTGCAGGAGAAGCGAGTAGAAGCCTCTTCTAAAGGTCTTCCCTGCACAGATGTATACAGAGCCAAAAGCAGCAAAGCCTGAGGGACAAGAAGAAGAAGAAGAAGGAATTCCTCCCGTGCTTCGATGAAGCAGCCTGCAGGTGGAGGAAGACACAGAGGCAGTAACCCCGAGCATCCAGAACATTCCACACATTTGTGATTTTGGGTCTTTCTTTATTTCTTGTGATATTATTGCATTTTAATACATATGTTTATATTCTGATTTGCACTGGGAGCCAATGACTTGATTGAATCACGAGAGTAATATCTTTAGATTTGCAGTGACATATCCAAACTATCAGTTCAACAGGGGATTGTAGATGATAGAGAACATACTTTAGAAAATGATCTTTGTTAAAATCAGTCGGTAATTTATTAACGGTTACAGTTTGTGAAAACCTTGTTTCTACTTTATGTGGGAAGCACAACTACTCCTGCACTGATTAGATATTGCAAGCTACTAAAATAAAATAGACGGTGGCACTTTGTTCTCAAGCTAATTGTTTTAGACATTCAAGGCATGCATTATTAAGGTAAAACACTTTAAATGTATAGATGTATGAAGGTTCACAGCTCCACCAGTCAATATGTATTTGTAGGTTGTGGATCAAGTGCATAGTGTGCGATTTCCTCAGCTCTGCGAAGCGTTTTATCATCTTCTAGCTCTAGCTCATTGAAATATGACTCCAAATTAATTCATCACAATCACTTTGTGAGGTTATATGATGTTTGACTGTGTTTACAGGTTGTTATATTGCACCATAAGGGACCAAAACAACAATCATTGCTGTTTTAAGAAATCCTTGAAGTGTGCCAACAACCAGCTGTCCTGGTTATCATGTGAAACATGTCCCTACTGAGCCACGGATTCATTCTTCTCCATTTATTTAGCTACTTGTCCTTAACATCATAATTGGGAGAGGTGGGAGTCTAGAAAAATCAGCATTCCATCACATGGCTGACGCAAATCAATAGACAACTCTTATATTTAAATGGACACACCAGAAACTCACCTAAATGTGTTTGGACTGTAGAACCTGAGGGAAAGCAACACACACACGCGCACACACACACACACACACACACACACACACACACACACACACACACACACACAGGAAGAGCACAAACACCTCAAGCTAAAAGCTCAGAGAGGCTCTCCAGTTGTTTGACTGGAATAGAGGACATGGGATGCATGGTTTTCTAAATCAATCAATAAGGACGTAAAATGAATACTTCTTGTTATGCAGCCATTACTGTAAGTATACATCAGTACGAACACCATCATTTAGCTGTTGTACATAATGTAATTATTGTTGTATAATTGATTTCATTCAGCCAGATTATACCAGTTTATCAGAATCTGTGGTAGAATGGTCTAAGCATGTCTGTACACATATATTTTTTCTGTTGGTAATTTAAATTTAAATTTTAAGTTAGCTTTGAACGTTTAAACATTTTGAGAATAAAAAAATAAAATAAAAACATTAGCAATTTAATTAAATTTTAAGTTTATTTTGCATAGCCCAAAATCAAGAATTCCAAATTAGCCTTTACAATCTGTACACATACGACATCCCTTCACTTCAGATCATGGCAGGAGGCAGGGCCACGGAGGCAGGAGGCATCGCAAAAAAGGCCGGACCAATAAGGCCAGGTCCTTGAGGCAGGAGGCAAAAAGAAGGAGGCAGGACCAAGGAATAATTTAAATGCATACTCATCCCACTTGGCTCCTAGTACCTGTAAATGTGACTAAGGAACTGCTTAGAAACTGACTTGAAGTCACAGACCACTAATCAGACTCAGGGAAGCTAGCAAGTTAATATTACCCCAGAGCTCCATGAAAATGTGTAAGTGGTAACACTTACTGGCATGGCAATACAGTTTTATCCTTTACTTTCTTTTGTTGGAGTGGAGTGGAGCGCCATTGTTGAATGGTTGGAAATGGTTAATAAAATGAAACAAAATCGAGCGTGTGGCTTTTCATCCCAAAGAAGAAAGTCAGAACTCTATTATATATAATATTGTTAGCACTTTGTACACTAAAAATCACATTTACTTTACTGCAATAAGAATTATTGAGGATAAACGTGAAGAAATAATTCTGCTGTAGCTGCTATGTGACGTGAAGAGCTACACTGGCTCTGATGCCGTCACTTGACGAGCTCCAACCTCCAATACTTGGGAGAAAAACGGCCTACATTAAAGTTTATTCCTGTATCTTCTGTCTCTCATCTTCCTCTCCCTCTGTCTTAATCAGGAATACTTATTAAAGTAAATATAATTTTATTTTATTTCAAGTAGAAATTGTTTGAAATAAATCAAGGCCAAATAAATAGTCACGTATTCATTACCACACTGCTGTATTATTGACAGCATCAAGGGCTCTGAAAAGGCATTAATACCTTTGTGTTTGAAATGAAACTACAGGTTGGAAGTTTAGGAAGTTTCTTCAGAATATATTATTTTGTTATATTAATATTAATAGTATGGGTAAATAGAGATAATGTTCTGAGACAGGTATTTCACTGTAGGTAAAGATTTAATTAATAAGCTTGTTTATGGAGATCGTATTAACTCCATTTATCCATTTTTAAGTCGTTCTTCAGTTAAAGTTATTCAGTGATTCTGGTATCCAGAGGCTTTGTCCAATAGATCTTTCAGCATCCACCAAATCAACAAACACATACATGGATGTGGACTGAAATCCATTCTAGTGTGGCAAAAACATGAGAAGTCAAGACCTCTTCCAAAATCGAGGGGCCGGAGAAGCAGAGAAATCCCTCACGCTCTTCTCACTTTAATTATCAAACTACCAGAGGGGGGAAACATCTAGATTTACATCCAGCAAAGATTACTGGGATTAAACGTGTGACCTTTGTGTTCACAATACTCCTACAAGAATATAATGCAATGTCTAAATTTGTAGACACATACACACACTGTGTGTGTGTGTGTGTCTTTACTTCGCACACACATACATGTACATATATACACACATACATATAAGCAAATATATATATACATGTATATATATATACATTAATACGTACATATTCATGCATACTTATATATGCACACACATACATGTACATATATACACACATACATATAAGTATATATATATATACATTTATATATATATATACATTAATACGTACATATTCATGCATACTTATGCACACACATAAGTACATAAATACATACATGTACATTAGGGCTGCTGATATAAATATACACATCCATGTACGATACATGTGTAGATATTCTCTGATATCTACACATGTACATACATGTGATGCTGGTTCTTGCCTCCACAGTCTGGGGGCTGCAGTCAAACATTTCTGATGGCTGCCAATGCAACTGATTACTTTACCATCTGTCTGGAAAATGAAAACGAAATTATGAGAATAAAACAAATGGAAACAATGGTGTGAGGTTGCATTGCCACGGTGTAATACGTCGACTGATTACTTGGGATCTCTGGCGCAGCAATACTAATATCTTTTCCCTGTAGCTCTGGCACAGGAACAAAAAGAAGTGATAACGTTCCTCCTTATGAGCGCCTCATATCTGGAGTTAATGTGGCGAGACGTTTACTTCGACTTTGTTGTGACGCAGACTTCAGTGTTGTGAACAACAGACAATACCGCCGCAGTGTTTACCCCCGGCACTCGAGTCCTGGTGATTATTTGTAATATTAGAGCATACGTTTTTTATGTTGTAAATTTGATGGAGTCAAAGTCAATCACAAAGTATGCATATGAAGTGAATGAGGAAACGTTTCTGCAGCAGCTACCTAAAAACATATCAAACATATTAGATAATGACCTCTGCATCACCTCATATTTATAATTACATCAGGTCATATTGTGCTTATTATTCTGCAAGAAGCACTCATTTTGGCTGAATTGATTTGGTCTGCGTTGGATGGTGTTGGATCAGACAAATTAAACACTCTGACATTGTGGTAATTGACTTGCATTTTATTATTATTATTATTATTATTATTAATAATAATAAACCTTTATTTAACCCGGTTAAAACCCATTGAGATTAAAAATCTCTTTTTCGAGGGTGACCTGGACAAGACAATAACATATGACACACATAGTTACAAATAAAAAACACAGAACAAGACAAGTTAAAAGGAACTACAATTTAAAACACAGTGACATAACTGAGTTAATTTAAGAACCTGCCTCCATTTCTTTCATTGTTTGATATCCTTCATGCAAATGGGTTTTAATTAAGGTTATTTCACAGAATTATTTTTAACAATTCATTAGTTTTCCAAAAACTTAAATGAAAGGTTGCTTTAGTAAGTACATTAGTTGTTCATTTGGTTCTTCACTGGTGACGCGAGGGAGAAAGAATTCAAACCAGAAATATTTGACTACACTGCGGAAACAATAACGTATTTAAATCCTTTCAAAATGTTCTACTTCGATTCTACTTAAAATCAAAACTAATTTAGTGATAGAAAGTCTAGATACACACATATAGTGATGACTTCTACTTGTCAAAGCTTCAATAGTTACACCTCATACTTGAATGTGATGCATCTTTATTGTAATACCCACATTCATCCTAAAACAGCTATTCGTAAATAATACGGATATACTAATGTGATAAAAAAAAAGGCATAATTGTCAAATTAGTTTCATCATGTATTATTCTCTCTTGGTTTTTGTTCTACCGGTAACTCTTTGGATAGTACTCACTTGTATTTTGTGTAATGATGCATTGTATTCATTACTTTTCTGTATACTCGGTTCATAGCAGTCAAATTCTCTTTCACCTGCTGCAGACGTTCCCCTTCGGTCCACTTTACTCCATCTAAACAAATAGGAAGAACAGAAGAAGGAGTTCGGCAGAGGAGTCGCCCTCACCAGCAAGATACCTCTGAAACTATGATCAAACATAAACATGAAAGAGAGCAATTTAACAATTTAAGAGATCCCTGGTCTATAGCCAATGATTATGCAGGACACCTGTACTGGGTAGTGCTAGGTTACCATCTCCCCCTACTGGAGAAAACCCATTTGTACCTGGCAATACAGCACTCACAACAAAATAAAACCAAAATAAAAAATAAATAACCTGCAGCGGGCTTAATTTGACGCCGATCTCACACCACCACGATCAGCCAAGTCCAGAGATGGCAGAATATCTATAAAGGGGCCCCAGATTTTTCCAAAGGCTGCCTGCTTCCCTCTCACATTATATAATATCTTTTCAGGTGTGCAGTAGGACACAAGCTCATTAATCCAGTGTCTTATTGATGGTGATTTTTCGGATTTCCAGTTAATCAGAATAATTTTTTCACTGCAGTGCTCGCAAGTAAGATAAAGTATTTATGATAGTAGTTTGCATTGATAGAGCTTGTGTCCCCCAGAATCCATATCTTTGGGTCCTGTTCAATTTGAATTCCTATTATCCTTGAGGTTAATTCAGTGGCGCGTTTCCAAAGTTCTTCTATCAATGGGCAACTCCAGAGCATATGTAGAAGATCACCGTTTGTCACTTTACATCTCTGACATTTGGGGGAAATGTTGCTGTCCATTTTATGTAACCTGTAAGGGGTGTAGTATGTCCTATGGAATATATTAAATTGAATTTGTGTTTTGTGGAGATTAATACCGTCTGTGCCTGTTCCAATAGGTGATACCAGTCTGCCTCCTCGTAGACACATCCTAGGTCTGTTTCCCATTTCCCTTTTGTAGATGTTTTATTTTTATCATAAACAGGTGACTTTCCGTTGATGATACCGTATATTGAAGATATTATTCCTTTTGTTGATCTGCATAATTTGTTACATATGGGGTTTCAAGGGGAGTTTCTTTTGGGATATCTGGTAATATTTCTTTAGATTTCTCCTTAACCCAGTCTCTAATTTGTAAGAAGTTGAAGAAACTATATTTGGGAAGGTTGAATTTATCATTTAGTTGTTGGAGGCTAGCAAATGTATCATTAATGTATAAGTCAGCAGCTGTTTTAATTCCTCTATCCCTCCATCCCCGCAACACTGACTCAGCTATGTGGTGTGAGAGGTTGGGATTACCCCACAGCGGTGCCCTTCGAAGAAAAGAAATATTTATATCCAGGAGTGAGTGAGATTCCTGCCAAGCAGCAAATGTGTTCAGCATTATTGAATTATTTGTGTGTGGCAAAAAAAAATGTTTTACCGATGAATGGTACGTCCTTTAACGGCTTGGACTTCATCTCATGTTTTTCTATTGAGACCCATCTAACTTCACTGTTCTCTGCATGCAGCCAGATCCAGATTGGTCGGTACTGAGAGGCAAGATAATAATTTCTCAAATGTGGTAGGTTAAGCCCTCCCCTTGAATATGGAGCCTGCAGAGAGATGAGTTTAACCCGGGGGTTTTTCCTTTGCCATATAAAAGGGTTATAATTTTGTTAAGCTCTTTGAAGAAACTCTTTGGAACATTTACAGAGAGACATTGAAATAGGTAAATAAACTTAGGTAAAACGTTCATTTTAATAGTATTAATTCTGCCTATGAGAGACAGAGGGAGATCTATCCATCTTTGAAGATTAAGTTTGGTTTGTTCCAATAATTATATATAGTTATATTTAAATATATGTTCATCCGATTTGCCAATTTGTATACCCAAATATTTGAAACCAGTGTTGCACCATCTCAATGGGTCAGTGAGAGCTCTAATATTGTTGTCCTGTATATTTAGTGGTAAAAAGTAATACATTTGATTGTATTCTGTTTGATATCATATTGTGTGGTAAAGTTTTCACATCATTCATGCTTGACTCAAACCAAATAAATGATCTAAAATAAGGTTTTCCACTCTGACCAACTGTGAATATTGATGTTTTCTTATTTTAACTTGTTAATCCGAACTTCGATGAGTTCAGTCAATTCATCCTGACTAGCGTGACTAATGTTTTCCTTTTCTTGACTTTCCTTCCAGCTGCTCTTCCTATGCCAGAAGACGTCCTTCAGCTGGTATTTACCAACCTGAGGAACCGTCCTCTGAGCGAAGACACCCTCGACTCCATGGGGGGATCAGTGATGAGCTTTTACCACAACCTCATCACAGGCTGCAAAGAGTATCCCGTCATTTCTTTCAAGGGTTCTACACAGGCGCGTGCAGGTAGAGCCCTAGTGGTGCTCAAGCACCTGCCCTTTTGCCCTGGATGAGAAAAGTGCCCTTTCTGTATTCAAGTCAAATACACATTATTGTGGTCGTCATGCTCCGGTTTATTTTTTCTGTTTTTTAGATGTGAGACTGGAGTTGTTCTTACAGAAAGCCCGTCGGCCCAAAGATGAACGGGACGATGAAAGTCTGTTTGATTCCTTCTTCAGGTTGGACCCGACATGCCACGTTCAACGAGTCCAGAAGGCCGAGCCCTGTGTCCGGCTGCTGGGAGGCGAGGAGCTTCCAGACTCTCCAGGAGCTGCTGGACGAGGTGCCGGCTCATGTCTCCTGTCCTCAGCCTCCAGAGGACGTCATTCATGCTGCTGAGGTCCAGCGGCTGTGGAGACGTCCTCCTCCATGTTGTCTGTTCTTTGGTTTTGTTTCAATGTTCTCCATCCAGTTAGGAGTTTGGTATAAAAGCATCATTTCATAAACTGCTGTTACTTACTTTCTTATTTTCTATTTTTGTCAATGAAACTCTTGCAAATATAAATGAGGCATTGCTTTAGTTGGATTATTTAGAGTGAAGATATGTTGGTATTTGTGACTGATTGTTGCCAACTGACATGACGCATGTTGACGTTTTGCCATGTAGGATGTTTTGTACGATAAAATATCTGTGGTCATTTAAGCTATTTTTGGCAAAACACAAAACAAAAATATAATTTTTGGTTTAATCATTTACCCGTTATGAAGATGAAGAATTAGCACTGGCATAAACTAACAATATATTACTGACATTAATTAATAAGAATCAACACAATAAGTAAATATAAAAACTATAACATTGTAGTGCATAAGTCTCAACCATTAAAGTTGATATAACCCAATGTGAACATCATAACTATTTGCTGACCCAGTAGTTTTGAATAAAAAGACATTTTGATGTTGTGGTAAATGTATTCATTAAAATCAGGAGATAACAATCTACATATTGTACACAGTTTACATGAACATACAGGATTCCATGTGACAAATGAAAGAATGATGATGTCTTGTTCAGGCTGAAGCGTCCGTCTTCTTCACAGCTGCTTCCTGTGTGGGCGGGGCGGGCGGTGTCGGGGGTTTGGGTGGACGGGCGGGGGGGGTCCTGATTGACTTGTGTCGTGGTCTGCTGAAGGTGACGGGTTGGTTGACATCCACCTCCAGCTGGGAGAGACAGAGGAGTCCTGCCCTGTGAGACACAAACACCAGACATGAATACGTTTGAACTGAACTCCACAACCTTTACATTATTGGGTTGGATCTGGCCTCCAGTGATGGGATCGTATTACTGATACTTCTGTCGTCTGAGTGAGGGATTACTTACTCCGCCCACTGAAAGAAAGGCAACCGCCAATCTTCTTCTGGTCCTGTAGTCCTTCGTCCTTCATCCTTCTCATGTGGTCCTCCCTCGTCATCTTCTTCGTCGTCGTCAAGGAGATCCTGGAAGTTTCTTCTTGTATCACAGCAATCGATACCTAAATAAAAAACTTGGAGACTTTTCTTAATGTTCGTAAGTATAACCATGTTAAAACCAGCCTTCCCCGCCAGGCGCGAGGGAAGGCTGGTTGCACGTTATCCGTCCTGCCGGGCAGTCGGGCTCCTCCTCTTCCTGCTGCTCCTGGTGGACTCTTCTGGTTTCTGGGGGACGGGCCGGAGCTGCTTCAGGACGTTCCACAGCTGGTTTCTAATTTTATTGTATATATTGTGTGTCTGTCTATTGTAAACTATATTTTCACATACAAGGAATGTGTCATGGCGGGTGGTGCAACATTAGAGAATAACATTAAACAATCAACAATCAACAAAGTGCAAGAATTGTAACATTACATTTACAGTAGAATATAAAATAAAGTGCCCATACAAACCAATAACAGTACTTTAAACAGTGTAGTGTAAGTTTAAAGGGACAAGTGTATCACTAACCTGATAACTTACCTGCGGCCGGGCTGGCGGATGTCTGGGTGTCGGAGCCGGAGCTCATCTGCTGTTAAAGGGCAAAGAAGAGCAACAAATCCACCTGCACATGGTTAAACTCATCTTGTTCAGCGTTAATTTCCTCGACTAACCTGATGGCCGTAGGGAGGCCAGGAGCTCCATCGTAGTCGCCACCAGCTGGAGGGAAACATTTAAGGATTCTTCATTCAATAAAATCGTTCTGGATTACATTGAGCAATAATAGATTCAGATTCCAGCTGCTAATCAATCAGTTAGCAGGTCATTATGCAACTGTTTAGACTCGTGAGCCACACCTTCCAGACTAAACAATGTTTCATATCTTCTCACGTTTCCCCTATGTAAACCTTTGTGCATTGCTCTGATTTCTTACCTCCGTAGTCGATGCCGATGGCTGCCGCCGGGGGGCTGGGAGGGGGGGGTGGCGGCGCAGCTCCAACGAAGTCGCCAACAGCTGCAGGGAAACATTGAAACAGGATTCTTCATTACATAAAATAGTTCTGGATTACATTGAGCAATAATAGATTCAGATTCCAGCTGCTAACCAATAAGTTAGCAGGTCAATATACAACTGTTTAGACTCGTGAGCCACACCTTCCAGACTAAACAATGTTTCATATCTTCTCACTTTCCCCTTTATAAACCTTTAATTGTGCGACAGGAGGGTTAATTGTCAAATAAATAGTTTATGGGATAGTATTAATTAAAAGGAGCCGATGTTTGTTGAATAAGTGACGTTCAATCAAACAGTCAAAACAAACCAACTCATTGTCTCAATCAGATGCGCCTCTAACACACCTGGTGTGATGACGTCACGCTGACGCATGATTCAATTTCAGAATTAATGATTAATTTATTAATTTTCTTCAGAAATTTAAATGTAAAATCTGTCATATTTGATACCCTCTAAATAAAATAACATTGTTTTAAATACACTACACTAATAGTTAACACATACCACAGATATCCAGCGACTTTTAAGACATTCCGGTCCTTAAATAATCATTTTACACAGAGAAACCTCCACCACATCTGTATTTTTCAAACAGGCCCCTTGACATTGTGAACTGTTCAACTATAAACTCAAAAGGTTTCACTAGTTTCTCAACTGAGAACGTTTTAAATGGTTTTAAGGTAAGAACCAATAACAAAAATGCTAATATAAATATAAAACTTACCTCTGGCGTCGCCCCGTGCGTACAGGTGGTCCTCCATTCTCAGGCTTCTCGGGAGGAAGTCAGTCACTAGAACGAGATTCAAGGATAACTTTCAGCTAGCGGTCAACAGCTCGAGGAGTTAGCTTCACAGCTCTGGTCAACGAGAGGGCAAAGCTCGGTTGAGGTCAAGTGCAAAGGCCGAGAGCTCAACGTCTGGTTGGTTATGCCTCCAGCAGGTCGTACTCATGGCAATGCGGCGCGCTTGCGCGTGCGCCTGCTTAAATATCTGGATTCTTTCTCAAAGAAAAGAAGGGCAGAGGAATGAATAATATAAATACTTAAAGTTTTACCGATAGCTCTGAGTTAAAAACAGGTCCCCAAACAGGTCCATTACAATTACAGACAGCCGCCGCCGCTCGCGCTTGCGCACACTGCGAGGGCGTAGGGCACCAGGGGGGAGGGGCTCACTCAAACAATGATCATTGGGATGACTCAATGGCATTTTTTCCATCCAATAATTCAATATTTCCAACAACTCAACTCAAATTTATCAGTGCAATAAATATAATTAAGTTAGTCCAACTCATTTGAATCAAATACATCTAAAATAACAATATTCATTCAATTAAATTAATTTGTGTTTGTCCAACTCAAAATACAAACTACCTAACTAACAAAATATGCAAACTCCACACAGAAAGAACGCCCCGACTGGGAATTGAACCCACGGCCCTCTGGCTGTGAGGCGACAGTGCTAGCCACTTCACCACCGTACAGACCTGAAAGTGTCTTCACCTCATGTAAACAACTCATTCTCAGCTGGCGCATGCGCAAAGGGTAGTCCTCAATGAAACACATTTATTTTTGAGTTGATATGCACACCATCTAACCTAAATAAATCTAATAAATGAAAGTATTCATACATTTTGTGTTACACCCATTCAATATAAATATCTTCGTTTTGTAATTGATTTATTTAAATGTATCAAACAATATTTAAATGTGTCACCTCGAAGAAGGGCTTGAATTGTTTTTTTGAGTGCACCACAAAATAGACAACTAAAAAATCCTCATAGTTATAATAATTATAATGCCGATATTATTTCAGTCTAGAAATATTAGGCATGTAGGCACAAAACAGGCAGAACAAGAGAGATATTTAATCGCTCAGCTAAATCGACTTAAACAAAGCACCGCGACAACGAGCACAGAACATTTTAATGTGAAATAAATCACTTTAATATGATAAAGTAAAAGGAGCAGACGTGTGTACAATAAGGCCCGTTTCAACACTCACAACAGAGCAGCTCAGGGTCACGCGCAGCTCAGGTCAGGCGGCCCGCGCGTTCCCGATGGTTACCATGGTGCCGAGTTTATGCATTTTACGGGGTACATTTGAGAATTCAATAAAAATGGTTGAGGCGCCATCTTTTTTTGGAATTTCAAAGTTACATTTCGGCATTTTGATGCCTTAAAACTAAAAGAAAAGGGGTTCCGAGGCTTTGCACTAATTGTCAACACATTCCGCACATCTCCCGACATTTTCAAGACATTCTGCAGCCCAAATCTCATTTTACACGACGAATCATCGACTGAGTCACTTTTCACAAAATATGTTTTCCCAAAATGTCCTGTCAACATTATAAACGTTAAAACTCAAAAGGTTTCACTGATTTCTAAACTGAGAACACTTTTATGGATTCAAGGGGATACGTTAATAATAAAAATGCTAAATTAAATGTAGAAATGGTCTTACCTTATGGTCCAAACCACAGCCCGGTCGCTTCAGCAGGGGCTCGTCCTCGTTCTCGGTCTCTCGTAGTCCGGATCTCGTGTAGTTCTGTAAGACAACAAGTTTTGTTTCCAACAAAAAGACTCAAGCAGTGCAAAAGTCTCAAGAGTTTCCTTCACAGGTTTGGGTTCACAGGAGGGTTCACAGGAGGGTTCACAGGTGAGGTCCGCTCGTGTCAAAGTCCAAAGTGCAAAGGGCAGAATCAGAACGTCCGCGGCCTTAAATACCCTCGGTCCGGTTTCCATGGCATTGACTGACGTGCGTGCGTGCGTGCGATTGAGCAATACAGAGAGACATATTAATTATTTCCCCTATATTTTTTAAATATAATTGATTCATATGAGTTATTATTATTATTATTCTATTATTAAAATATAATTGATATGAGTTATTATTATTGTTATTATTATTATTATTCTATTATTATTCATCAGTAATCTGTATGAGCTGTAAAGCCAAAATGGATGCTAAATGAAATATATTATATTATATATTATTATCTTATTATTTAAGAGGGATCATTTACAGTGCATGATGAGACACTGCAACAGTAGAAGAAAACAAAATGTACACAATGCGAAGCTACATATATAGCACATTAAAAGTAATATAAATATAATATAATATTATTAATTAAATGTAATTTACTTTGTTATCGTGGAATATTGTAAATCATAATGATGATCTTGTTGTAATTAATCATGCAGCATATGGAGCCTTATTATTTGCTTTAATGGGTTGCACATCTACTTCTCTTTGATGATTGGCAGATGGGTGAGAAATAGATGACGCGGGCTTGCAGGTGTATGGTCTTCCGACTAAACTACTTCATTTATTTGACAGCTACGTTTCCCCTCTCAACTTCTTGAAACTGTTAGAGAGGTCAAATGATTACTGTCCATTATCTTTTTTCTTTTGTTCTTTTTTAAACAAATAATGTCTTCTCTTATTTGGAAATATTGAAAGGTACATAACACAGTAAACATTAACTGATATGTCCATTGTTTATCATCTTTTTATTGAATATCAGATAACAAACCCACTCCCCCCACCCTCCCACTATATACACCTAGAGTACAGGACATTAAATACATAAACAATACATACAAAGAGGTCACCTCATTTCGCCGAGCCAGACACACACACACACACACACACACACACACACACACACACACACACACACATCTGGAACATCTGTATGTAGACACACCTGCACAGAGTCAATATAGTATCACACAAATACAATATATCCAGAAATTAAATGACAACATGAGTTGTTCTTCTTCTTTGAGCACGGCCAATTCTACCACATGCCTTGGGGAAAAGACACAAATGAACATAGGATATTGTAAATCTACAACTGGCACTTCTCCGGCTCAAGATTTATTTCCCAGGGACGTAGACACATTTTTTCTTCATTAATCAGTATTTAAGAATACAACTTACTCTCTCTGTCATCAATTCCCCCCAAATGTGTTTGGATATCCGTCGGGGCATTTATTTGAGTTCTTGTGAGAATTTCGCCTCGACCTGCTCCGCCCTCACAAGGCTTGTTTACTGACTGTTTACTGATGTTAGTTATGTCGAGAGAATAGAGGGAGAGATGTACAGGCAGGCATCTTCTTTGTGTTGTTTTATAAATGCTATTTAGACAATTTCGAAAGTATGTTGAATTTATTAATTCATTTTATAAATGTCACAAGAATTCACAGCTAGAAAATAGCAACTAAACTATGCTAGCTCTCGGTATCATGCTATCCATGTGCCACATTGTTTTCTGTGGTAGCCTATGTGTCTCTTTGTTTTGTCTGTTCCAGTTTTACAAAGATCAATCTTGTATGAGTAATTGCAGAGGCTGAAAAGAGTAAACGCAAGAAAAAACAACACTTGTAATAACTACTTACTAACCCAGAGTGAGGTCATGCCGGGAAATATCAGACTTCCGTAAAAACGTTATAAAGCCTCAGTCTGATATTTCCCGGCATGACCTCACTCTCGGTTAGTAGTTAGTTATTACAAGTGTTGTTTTTTCTTGCGTTTACTCTTTTCAGCCAAGCGGGAGAGGTTAGTAAGTTGTTTATTATATGGCATTTTTTCGCTCCTATTGTTTTGTAAATAAAAACAAATTGTCATGTCATTTTGTTCAGCTCTCATGTCTCACGACACGATGTGTTTCAGGTGTTTCGTAACAACCAGTTACGTGCTCACTTCAAGTTACAGTGAACAATAGAAAAATCATTTTGTCGATGGGTGCCCTTTTTTGGGTTTGAGCACCTGCCCCCCAAGATGTCTGGACACGTGCCTGGTTCTACATCACACGGCTAGTGCGTATGGTCTTCCAGAACCAGGAGGAGAGGGAGAACAGCACATCAGATCCTCTGATGGAGGCCCCATCAGGTCTTGTGGTGCCCCCTGCAGGCTCCAGCTCTCCTCATGCTCCAGTCGTGTCTCCAGCTCTTCCTGAGCAGGCGGAGCTGGGAGCCCTGAAGGCGGACCGCAGAAACTCTGTCAGACGCATCGAGGTCGACGGCAGGACTGTGACCCGAGTCATTCAAGATTCAAGATGTTTTTATTTGTCACATACACACACAGGGTGTGCAGTGAAAAAATGAATGCAAAAACAGTCGGAAAAGGGCAAAGGAGCAACAAGTACACACACAACACAATAAAAAACATTAGTTACAGTGTGTGTGTGTGTGTGTGTGTGTGTGTGTGTGTGTGAGTCTAGTTGGGGGGGTCTGAGTGGGGGGTGTCACCTGGTCCTGGTGAGGAATCCTGATGGCCCCGTTCTCTCTGTCGTCTTCTCTCTCGCTCACGCGACTGCCTGCTGGCGCCAACAGTGTTGGGTGTTGTGAGACAGTCAGTTGTCTCTTAGAGGATCTCTCCTGGTGGGGCCCTCCTGCATTGCCTGAACTCTTTCTCTCGCTCCTGCTGTGTACAAGTCCTGCCAATAGTGCTGTCCCTCCAGCCTGTCCTCATCTCTCCGGTGTACCGCTCTCACAGCACTGAACTGAAAAACCGCTGGAGAGTGAGCGAATACCGGGGAGATGGACCTCTGTCGATTTAATAAGAGGTCTACTCAGAGTCGGGGCAGCAAGAGGAAGGACAGCAGCAGCTGCCCGCCTCCTCCAAAGAAACGCCTCCGAGTCTGACGGGACGGCTCGGAGGGATTCCTTGTCAAGGATCCTCCTGCTTGAGACATGTTGTGTCCTGAGCGACCCCCCAGGTAGCGTCTTGCACCTGGGGCCTGTCCACCTTTTTATCCAGAGACTTTGAGGTTTAGTCCTCAGGGCTGGCCTGTGCGTCTTGCAGGGCCGGGGAGGCCCCAGGTAGCGTCTTGCACCGGGGTCTTTGTGGACTAAACCTTGTTGTCTGAGGAAGAAACATTTGGATATAGTTTGGTCATTATGGATTTAGCCCAGGTCAGCGTTTTTGGTGCGTCTGGCACCTTTCTTTATTTCTTGGAGCTGGCCTGTGGGTCCACTTGGTGAAACTAAAGGGAGCGACGGGGAACTCACTTCCTGAAACAACACCAAATGGAGTTATTGTCGCTGACTCATCATCCGTTGAGATGGAGCTTCAAGTGTCTGCTCTGCTCTGAAACGACACCCAGAGTGATCTGATTGGTAGAACACAATAAAAAGAAATGTGCAGTGGACCATATACGACTAATATATAATGTCTCAACTGTAGATAACTTTAAAGATTGTAGTTTACAAAAGTACCACTGCAGTGGAAAGAGGTTGAATAGCTAAATTGTTACAATATAATTATTTAGTAAATACTTGACGTTCGCACCATTTGTAATGCAATACTGTTATAGATCAAAGGCAACTACCGAGCTTATTTGAATTCCAGTCCATGTCTCTGTACCCCTTAAATATTGTCATATGAAGCTCAAATGGGGAGCAGCTGGGAGAACTGCTGCAGGCCCCTGACCTTGCTATATCACAAAGTGGGTGGACTGCAATCCAGTTAAGGAATAAGTTACTGAATCTTAATTATTTATGTTTCCTGTAAGTAAATATTGAAACTTGTAAGACTTTGATTATTGAGGGAGGTATGTTGTGATTTATCATCCTAAATGCTATTTAAACGTTTTGTTTTTCATTTCAGCCTTCCTTTGCAATGCAGCTAGATCAAAAAGAATACTTTGGTTCATAAAAGTGCGCGAAGTCATTTGCAGATGGAAATCGTTCTGTGTCTGTGATGAATCAGGGTTTTTATATTGAGTGCACTGGTTATGCGCATTAAACGGCCCATTGAGATATTAAGTCCCTGATTTGATTAGTCTCCATGGTGGCAAGCCCAAATTTAGTTGCATCACTTGGAATTCATGAACCCTTGAGGAGTAAATGTAAAACATTTAAAGGTGCTGACCCTGTGATACTTCATAAATAAACAGCAATGCACACACACGTCTCATACACAGTGCATGTTCTTCAAGTATTACAACAGTCTCCCCTACATGTAACTCCATTGTCTAACAGATAGCTCTGTCCTGTATTTACTTTACAGACAGATTAGTTCTGCATATCCTCAGATCGCTGCAGTGGATACACCCCTTCACCTTTATGTGAGACGCATTTATTTATAGCTTCCATCCCCTTTTTAATCCAAACTCCATATCAGGATAGCATACTGTGGGTAAAAAGATTTTTTTTTGTAATCCCTCAAACTACAATGAGATGGCATCCACAGAGATAACTGATAATAAAAGCCAATAATGACCCACGGGACCAGCAGGCGAAATGCCCTGGCTGTTGATTCTGCTCATAGAAGGCAACTGTCCCGACTGAGCTGTAAACTGCTGAGAAACATCATGGTTGGGTCACTCAAACTTCTCCCTAAAATGTTCTCCTCATTTTCAAAGTTAATAATCCACAAAGCTATGATAATATTAAATTTCCACTATATTAAATAACACAACAATCTTTTAAGATCACACAATCCCTCCCGATTGAATTGCATATTTAAAAATACCAACAACTGACAAAAATTATTATTGTATAGAGTCATGTATTTTCCTTGAAAGCAACCAGAAAAATCAATCACCCAGAACTTAACTTTATGGCTTAAGCTTTTATGTGATGCAAATTGGAAGTAGACAGCAGATAATGATGAAAGGTACTGGTCATACTGGCCAGCAGAGGACAGTATCAACCCATAGGGTGGAAGTCTGTGAGCTCATTTGAGGATGGAGGTGTATCCAATAGGTTTTGTATCTGGAGTAAACCTCCATTACTGTGTAGATTTAAGTGAACCTCTCACACCATGCAAGGAATGCACGTGGAATCTGAAATGGTTTCATCCTCTTTGATGTATGTTAAGATGCCTTTTGGTTTTTAATATTTCTCATGTGGAAGTAAACATCCTGGGCTGATTGTGTTGCTGGAGAAAATAGCAGGGCTCATTCCAGATACCTCAGGACTTTGACCTGATGGTAGTGTGAGACAAAAGATCAAACAGGCCACTGCATGGATTAAGTTAGTTAGATTCAACATCCTTTTAGCCGTCGCTCAGGTATCCTGAAAGAGTTAACACACAGTCGCTGATTCCACAGTCATTAATCAGTCGTAAAAGCTTAAGTGTGTGAAAAGAAATCTTCAATTCTTCTGCTTTCCTGGATTCTCTATTGTCGTGTATTTTGCATTACAGCTCTTAAAGATTCCAGAGGCCCACAAGGTGTCCATGGTATAGAATACCATTATGGACTGGACCAGAGATGATGTTATACATTAGATCATGAGAGGGGGGGGGGGGGCCCGCCTCGAAACCCATTGCCAGCCATAGATCGAACATGACGCCTCTCCTCTCCTCTGTCTATATACCTATATACACATCCGGACCCTGAAGTTTCCAGTCATTCTAGATGTCTGTCTTCGCACACTAATAGAATAAACTTTGTGTTCTTATCAGTACCGTGTCCTAAGCTCGACTTCTCCATCATCTCAAGGGACATGAAATAACCCACATATTTGGCATCACGATTATACAATACTATAATTGAAAGTTCAATGCCTACATAATAGTATCCATTTCAAAGTCCTTTGTTATGTATCCAAAGTGGGTTTTGAGGTGTACCAATTAACTGCTACCATGGTATTTTAAAGACGTCTCATATTAAAAGGCTATGGTCTCCGACTGACAAGCGCTCCTTAATTATAATGTTGATTTATTTCACAGAGTCCACTGAAAGATATATTTTTGCTGTTTGAAATTGCATGAGGAGATTAAAGGAGATGAAAATGAGATTAAAATGAGTTTATTCTGCCTTCCTTTCTCTCACATACATATGTCACATAGGCGTATCCAAAGACTTTTCCTCCTCTCTCCTGACATAGTGCATAACAGATGTTTGTGTTCACCAACACGTCTCTTTGCTGTCTCTCTGGGTCGTTTCTCACGGTGTCCTGCCTGGTGTGCGTTTGCTTGAGGCCTTCAGGGTCCTGTCTAGCGCCGTATTGACCTTTTTCACCCACAAATTAAATCCCCTCAGGCAGCACAACATCTGGGCATATACATATGGGCGACTATGGGTCAGTGGTCAGCAGGTCCGTCTTTCAATCAGGGGGTTGGAGGTTCAATCCCCGCCCGAGTCGATGTGTCCTTGAGCAAGACACTTAACCCTGAGTGTCTCCCTGTAGCTGCGTCTACGGTGTATGAATGTAACAGGATTGTAAGTCGCTTTGGAAAAAAGCGTCAGCTAAATGATATGAAATGAAAAAAAATGAAAAACAACAACATAGTGAATACATGCTCAACATGATTTGAATCCAATTTGAAGGGACAAATGGAGTCAAATAGACCTGAGCATGTGAAAGAAAAGAGGACAAAGAAAACCTCACCACGCAGGTAAAGAAAACATGAAATGCAATTTTAAGACATTTCTCATCAAAGCTGTGCATGACAGTGGGCTGACGACACTTTGTCTCCTTGACAAACAGCTCAATCAGTCATTTGTTTTTCCACTCATATCTTAGCTCTAAATACATCTAATATAAAGCCATTTGACCATAAAACACTCCGTTTAAACAGGTTCAGCCTGGTTCTAGCTGTGTGAACACACACTTTGTCTACAACAGACGCACAAATGTTGTTTCCCTGCATCAATTACCTTGAGGCCACCCTCACTGTTGTGGGTGGCCTCAAAGTAAAGTCCAAATGTGCACTAGGCTGATAAAGTCGTTATACCTTTCTGAAGTTAAACGCACTGAGATGTGGATGGAAGCGACTGTCGTCTCACATGGAAGAACGATCCGTTATGTATCCATCCCAAGTGCAATGGGAGGCTACACATCTCCCCTCTTCTTTCATTCAGCACAAACAAAACAAAAGATCAAACTCAGCAAGTATAATAAGCTTCTGGATTCAAAGCTCTTACTGCTATGGCATTCTTTATACTGTTGAACCTGCTAGACCCACACAATCTATCAATAAACGCATGTGAGAAGAGAGTATGAATAAAAGGGTCATAAACATGAACAGTGTTCAAATACAATGAGCGAGTGTGCTAGAAACACCTGCTTCTCACAACTGCGTGACAGGAACAACTGCGCACTAAAGAACAGTTATAGGGTTCATGGTCCCCGACAGTGGATCGCAAACGCTGGAAGGCAAATTTCAATTAAATTTGCAGTATTCATGATTCCCATAAAACGTAGAGAGTGTTAGGTGACTCCCATGACAGGATTATTAAACGCTAATGGTCAGCGTGTCATTGAATTTACAGACTGAGCCACAGACTACTTCAGTCTTGTAATCCTATTAATGAAATGAAAACAAGTATGTCCTTGTTGTTGACAGCGCAGTGTACCGTCGTTCATAAACTGCCTCCTGCTACTTTAACTTCAAGCATGCTTAAGCTACAGTCTGAGCTCCAGTAGTTGCACCTCTACTTATGTGGGGTATTTTGGTGCTCAGTCCAGCGCTGGTGGGCTCATCTTCTACTGACACAACCAAGCACGGCAGCTGAGGACGAAGGAGTACTGATAATAGAAGCACATTTACATATATATTTAGTGGGGTTTATTCACATTTTTAACAAGTGGATTTAAACATGGAATCCATTTGCTCTACTTGAGTTGGCGTACTTTTTTATTGGGGCTGTGTTCCTAAATATTCCTAGTTCCTCAAGAGATTTTAAACTTTTGTGCCATCTTGTGTGATGAATCATCTCATGTTCTTCTACTTTTCAGCTGCCTCACTTTCAGGGAAGTAACTGCTACAAAAGAGATAGAAGAAAGCAGCAGGAAAGAGAAGCAGGGGGGGCATGTGCCGGGTTTCTGGAGTGCCCCTGGTGATTTTGTGTCCTAGCACTGTCTCAGAGAGAGAGAGAGAGAGAGAGAGAGAGAGAGAGAGCAGAAAAGAGGCTGGGAAAAATACAGGGTCAGTCCAGGGATTGTCCTCGATAGGATAGGAACTATACTTCACTACAAGTGTGCGTGTGCGTGTTGTGTTTGCATACTGATGTTTAAGGTCATTTGTCACGCTGTACACAGAGGATATAATAATAATCCACCACCATGAGTCGGACCACTTTTTTTGAGGTAAGTCTAAACGTAAGGTATTAAGCTTAGTAGAACTTTGAATTGCCACTTTCTTATAGATGGTTTAAAGTTTGAGCTTATTTTACGTCACAAGGCCTCGCTCAAGCATGAGTCACTTTGAGCAACATTTGGTAGAGAAACAGCAGGATTTGGGAAATAATTAATACTGTTGCAAAAAATAATTGAGGTTGAGGTATTTTTCAAACACAGTTCCATCAGGTGAGTTCAGACTTGCTTGTGGAGCATCATTTATTTTGTTGTCAATAAATACCTGTCCAGATGACCACATGTTTACTCTCTCATCACATGGAGGGAGACTCGCAGTGAAGAGCTAACAGTCGTGACTTGGTATGACAGCAGTCCCTCTGTTCAGCAGCCTTAGGAGACATTTTTGTGTCAGAGTCAACACAACTTTCATGATATGGCTCTTGTCTCACAGGGCCTTATGAGTAGCCGACTAATGGAGAAGTAGACCAGACACACTTAAATTCAAGCTAATTTACAGCATGCTCTGGGATGTGTGCCATGCTCTCAGTAACACGAAAAGGCTGCATGGCAAATTAGCAAATATTTAGATTATGCAAAAGATTTATCTTTCCAAAGCCTGATCCCATAAGATTAAATGAGAAAATGTTTGCCATTCCTGTCTGATCTTATCATCGAACTCTCCAATGAATAGACTATAGGTATTTTCTAATATGTCAAAGTATTGTTTTTAAACCTTTGCTCTGCCTCAATATTAGCACTGTACATTTAAAGACAAGACAAATAGACGATCCCCCAAACCTACACAGATCCCTCACAGGCACGTATGCATGTTGCGTGTGACCTGTGCTGATACAAGCTGTCAGCACTGCCCTGTGTTCCCACGGGAGGACAGGGGCGTCTGATAATCAGATTTGCAAGGGCACAGCACAACCGAGTGCACACCACTTTACAACACACAGCACTAATGACACCCGCGGTGCTCTCCGGGAACACGCGGATGCATCAACAACATGTGCCTCTCGAATGCAGTCGGGAAGGTTAAGGATGGAGAGCCAAACAAACCCGTCTCCCGGGATGCCCTTAACTGAGACCTCAGCATGCAAAACAGACAGCGTAAAGAGTGACAAGTTGTCTTACTCGTGTTTAAAATCTACAGGTGCAATGTGGGGTACTTTTTTAAAAACAATAAATAATTGATGAGCAGAATATTGTAAAATGAAATGAATCCTGAAACAAGAGGAAATTACTTCAAACAGCAGATGGAGCTCTCTCACTTGCTCTCACTCTCTCTCTGTATGTATGTATGTGTGTGTGTGTGTGTGTGTGTGTGTGTGTGTGTGTGTGTGTGTGTGTGTGTGTGTGTGTGTGTGTGTGTGTGTGTGTGTGTGCACTCAGCAAATCTTTAGGTATCCATTAGCGGGTTTTTACACTGTCCAGTAAAGGAACCAATTTAGCTAGGACAGCTCTGCTGAGCAGCACAGTATGAAGTGCTTTCAGGGCGAATTGTGGGCCGCCGCCCACCTTCCTCCTTGCATATGCTGGACATCACCACTGACACGGTCTAATTAAGATGAAAAATGTGTGTGCAAGAGAGCAGCAGGACAACAGAAATATTATTTTACCTCCCAGACTCAAACAGCCCCATCACTCAGATGGAGATTACTCTACTTGGTCAGGGAAACTGGACACACTCGGCAGTGGGGCCACTGAGAAGTGTCAGCTGTGCTTAGCCATGCAGGGACCAACTTTCTTTCCAGCCGTCCACATTGCATTCAAAGGCTCTGCGATGTAATTTAAGGTCATCCCTGTTGCTTGCTCTTGCAAGAGAAGCATTCTGAAGAACAGCCGATGTGTAGATGTGGTTCAAACCATAGTGTTCCTCCGTGGCTACGTTGTAGATCTTTATTGAAATATGTGTAACAATATCATGAAGGCTTGTGATGGAGGCTTTATAAGAGATAACGTGCTGGATTATTGATGAGAAAACACGATTGTATAAATCAGCTCAGGCGTATATAAATAAGACGTTACAGAGATACATATAGAATCAACTTCTTTACACACATATACTGTACACATACTTCCAGCCTTCTGGTAATGGAGAGGCACAATCTTTACAACTTATTCTGAGAGCAAAGGGAAAGTAGGTCAAGCTTTTGCTGCCTGTGGCTTTGTCGTGCAGGTGGCGTGTAAGAGTGCACTGCAGATTTTCATCCAATACAGAAGTTCAGATGTTCTAGTGAATGAATTTGAAGCGTGAATGAAAATCTCTCCAACGTTTGTGTTGAAATCTCCTTCCTGTTGTGCATCTTGTGTTTTCTTCAGGTGAGGGTTCTGGATGCCGAGACCAAAGAGCAGCTTTGTTTTTTAGATAAGGTACGCAGACATATTGCCATGGCTGCACTTTGACCCCTCAGGGAGCCTTAGGTGGGAAACATCATGTATGACGATATATATTCTTCATAGCTGGCAACTCTCATTAACACATCATTTGACACAAGAAGCAATGTCAACGTCTTCACTGATAACACAACAAGGGTTCATACTTCATATGTTGTATCCCATTCAGGTGGATCCACATTCAACAATAGGAGACATGAAGAGCATCTTTCACAAATCATGTGAGTATTCATACATTTCTGGTTCTATGATATATTGTTCAGTGTTTGTTTTTTCCGCTGGCCTTGTGTTTTATCTTGATCCCTGATGGTTGCAATACAGATATCTTGTGAAGTAATCTGGTGCATTTTATATCAAATTTGCCGGCATTTGAGATGTTAGCTCACTATCGAGATATCAATTTGAATTGATATCATACCGTCACATTGTTTGTTTGTTTTTATTTTTTTATTTTTTATTGTACATTTACTCCGACCACACCTAGTGTGTGTCCGGTCAGAAATATCACCGAATGTTTGCCAAGCCAGAGACCATCAGATTCCATCAGAGAACGTTATTCCATCGTGATCAATTATTATTGGGCTTGAGGCCTAAGACTGTGTGTGCAGAGCCAGCTCTATCCAACCCCTTAAAATGTGTGTGTGTGTGTGTGTGTGTGTGTGGGTGTGTGTGCGTGTGTGATCTGCTCAGATCCTCACTGGTATCCAGCAAGACAGGCCCTGATGCTCGATGCCAGTAAGTCATTTACTGTATTTGTTTGTGTGTTGCTCCAAACTGCAGCGGGTGGTAGCTATTCATGTTTAAGACTGAACAATTTAGACTTCATCCGCTATAAATAACTCAAATGGTATCAGTAAACTGCGGACAGCATTCATATATATTTACAATTCAGTACTTGATGATGCTTTGAACAAAAAGAAAAGGGGAGGAGTTCAACTTGCTACCATTTAGAGTATTGTTTATGTTTAGTTTTTAGGCTTCTACTTATTTAGCACACATACAATACATTTCTTGGGGAATAGATGCTGTTGTGTGATTTAGCATCATGAATCCAAGATCTTGTTTATAGTCTCATATTGTGTTTGAACTTTGACTTTGAGAAGTGTATATGTGCCACCGCACAAAGCACTGCACGGGACACTGATGCAAGTTGTGGCGTGAGACATGCATGAGCAGCAAGGCAACTGCTGTAACTGGAAAATGCATCAGAAGATTTTAAAATTAAATCACGGAGAATGTTTATAGTAACATTTGGAATGACTTTCGCTCTGGAGTGGACCAAAGGCCTGTAAATGCAGCACATTATGTACATAAAGAGAAACCTAGCATGACATATGATGCTGCAGGGCTTTTAATGGATCTGGGCCAGTTTCCCCCTGATGACATTCTAAAAATGTCATTCAATTAGCACAATGTATTATCTGCTGTCAGGCCCCTGTGAGCTGCAGAAAGAACTGATCACTCAGTTTAATCCGCTATACTTTACACGCAACTGCTTCGATGTACATATTCATAATTCAATTATATTATAATTCTATTAATGTGGTGATTTCTTAATTCTACAAAGTGTGTTAATCTAAAGACAATGATTTCCACTGGATAGCATATTTAGTTGAATTTGGAAATCCAATATTTGCCAGTGCTTTTTTTTCTTCATCCTTCTTAGAGGAAAAATCACTCAGAGACGAGGAAGTCTTACAGAATCTACCCGTCGGGACGACTGCCACGATGTACTTCAGAGATCTCGGCCCACAGTTAGGTTGGACCATGGTGAGAAGAGTCAAACCAAATATGAACAATGTACAGAGAAAGCTGAACAAGGAAATCAGTATCTGGCATAGAAAGTGTATGTACTCATAATATTGGGGTTGGCAGTTGACTTATTTCTTGTTTGTAATGACAAGACTAATACACATGTATAACTCAAGTGATTCATCATTGGTCCAAGATATCTCAAGGAATACAAATGTAAGTAAAGTACAGGGTATAGAGCCCAGAAGGTGTCATTGAGAGAAATAAACAAATACATTCATGCTGAATTAATTTCGTTTTTCTCCATGACCCCTTTGGGGCTCCACACCAGTAAGGTAGTAGCGTTAACTCTTTCTCTGCCCTTGTTTCCAGGTGTTTCTTGCAGAGTGCATTGGACCACTTCTCACCTACCTCCTCTTCTATTTCCGAGTCCCTTGCATTTACTCACACGAGTATGCCCTTACCTCCAGTCCTCATCCTGTCGTGAGGTATATGGGCTGAAATAGACTTCCAACTACAGCGCAGGTTTTCTCATGCTGTGGCATCCTAGAAAAATAACCTAATTTAAAATAATAGTTCCATGTGTCTAGAACATACGCAGATTTGGTTTCAGTCTCTCCCTGTTTCCAGTCTTTGCGATAGCTTCATATTTATCATACAGATGTGAAAGTGCTATCAATCTTCTCATCTAATTCTCTGAAGGTGAATGAGCTTATATTCCTAAAAGTGGATCTCTTTTTTAATAATTTATATTTATTAAGTCTTTGATGTTGTTTTTTTCCGTTTTCTATATTTCATCTATTGTTGCGAAAAGGACTCAGTGAAATCAGCAACAAATCAGAATATGAATGCTAACTGTATTATCTCATGTCAGTGTAACCATCTACATTGACATGAGATAATATAACTTTTGAATCAATGATGGTTTGGACAATCTTTTATTCATGTGATTATCAATCTACAGTTCTACACTCTCTCCCCTCGGGTTTTTTGTAAGGTAACCTTACAAAAAAGGAGTTCTAACTATTGCCATTCCTTTTTGTTTGTTATCTTTTATACTACAGGACTGTCTCAGAAAATTAGAATATTGTGATGAAGTTCTTTATTTTAAAACTCATGCATTCTGGATTCATTACAAATCAAAGCCTTTTATTCTTTTAATATTGCTGATTATGGCTTACAGCTTAAGAAAACTAAAATATCCTATCTCTAAATATTAGAATATCATGAAAAAGTATACTAGTAGGGTATTAAACAAATCACTTGAATTGTCTAATAAACACCTGCAAGGGTTTCCTGAGCCTTGACAAACACTCAGCTGTTTTTTTACTTGGTCTGATAAAATTTTATGAGATAGGATTTTAGTTTTCTTAAGCTGTCAGCAATATTAAAGAATAAAAAGGCCAGTTGATTTGTAATGAATCCAGAATGCATGACATTTTTGTTTTTTTAATTGCATTACAGAAAATAAAGAACTTTATCACAATATTCTAATTTTCTGAGACAGTCCTGTATATCATAACTCCTCAGTCATTTATTCAATTATTTCTCGATATCGTAGTTGCACGTTCTTTGCTAAATCACTAATGTTTCGTCGCCGATGACCCACTGTCACTCATGGATCATTTAAATTGAATCTTTTCTCATTTCAAGTTTTAAATCAACTGCATGAAATAGTGTGAGGTTGCACACCGCAACAGGAATGTAAGCGCTTGAGTTCAGTGCTCACACTTCTACGTCCGACCTCATCCTCACCTCTCTGCCTCTCAGACGAGCCTTTGCCTGCCACACCTTCCACTATATGAAGAGGTTGATAGAGACCATCTTCGTGCATCGTTTCTCCCATGGGACCATGCCTCTCGGGACAATCGTCCGGGTGAGGACTTGACTACCCTCTGATGATGTGCTCAACACTTCCTCAATGTGTACCCCTTTTCCCATGCAAGCTATTGTTTTAGTGATGTTAGCGATGCAAAGTGCTGCTTACAACAGTCCAAGTGCAGTGTCCTGATGACGAGGGTTTGATAGGTCTTCTATTTTGTTCGAATTTTTTAGTTCAAAAGTAGAAATATCATCAAAGTAAGAACATTTTTGATTTCAATTGAGAGGTTCGTTGTTCATCATGTAATTCATGTTTTTGTAATTTTCCTCTCAGAATTGTGTCTATTACTGGGGTTTCTCAGCTTGGTTGGCCTACTATATCAACCACCCTCTTTACACACCTCCATGTAAGTCAACCCATGTGTACATACGCGCACACACACACACACACACACCATTTTCTGCAGCTTATCAACATCATGCCTCTCTCTCCTCACAGCATATGGAGAACTACAAGTCAACTATGCATTAATCCTATTTGTGGTACGTATAGTGTTTTTCACTCAGCACCAATGTCAAATTGAGTGCGCGTGCATGTTTGACAGTATGGTGTGAAATGCGCATTTATGATCCAGATATGTGAGCTGGGAAACTTCTCCATTCACTTGACTCTTAATAATCTCAGAGGGGATGGTGAGTTGTTATTCTGTTTACTTCCACATTACTTAAAGGAGGAATACACCACATTTTGAAGACATTGTCCAATCCATCAGTTACTTTAGATGCTGTGTGATGAAATGAATAAAATCATCTTAAACCATGCACTTGTTCCCATTAGATCATTGGCTCATTATTCCATCCTAACACCATTTAGTTTGATCCATCATGGAAAGATGGATGACATGGGTGTCTACAATGTATTTGTATCATTATAATAACTACTCATTTAAAGTGTTATTAACTTAATCCTAAACGTAGTCATTCTTCAGGGCAGCTCCCAAGCTCTGGAACTCACGCCCCAATCTCATCAGAGACTCTGATTCCCTCACCACATTCCAGTCCCGCCTCAAATCACATTTTTTCTCATCTGCTTACCCGTCGCCCCCTCCTTCCTCCTACCCGTCAGTCCATGTGTATGTATGCGATTGTGCCTGTGTATGTCGCTTATTGTCGTTCGTCTCCCGTCTGTCTTTCTCACACCGTTTTCCCCCCCGACTACAGGACTGTCTCAGAAAATTAGAATATTGTGATGAAGTTCTTTATTTTCTGTAATGCAATTAAAAAAACAAAAATGTCATGCATTCTGGATTCATTACAAATCAACTGAAATATTGCAAGCCTTTTATTCTGATTTATTGCTGATTATGGTTTACAGCTTAAGAAAACTCAAATATCCTATCTCTAAATATTAGAATATCATGAAAAAGTATACTAGTAGGGTATTAAACAAATCACTTGAATTGTCTAATTAACTCGAAACACCTGCAAGGGTTTCCTGAGCCTTGACAAACACTCAGCTGTTATAAATCTTTTTTTTTACTTGGTCTGAGGAAATATTAAAATTTTATGAGATAGGATTTTAGAGTTTTCTTAAGCTGTAAGCCATAATCAGCAATATAAAATAAAAAAAGGCTTGCAATATTTCAGTTGATTTGTAATGAATCCAGAATGCATGACATTTTTGTTTTTTTAATTGCATTACAGAAAATAAAGAACTTTATCACAATATTCTAATTTTCTGAGACAGTCCTGTATGTTAAAGCGTCTTTGAGAATATTATAAAGCGCTATATAAATCTAATATATTATTATAAACTTTTCCCGAAATAATTTCTCAGGATCCAGAGGCAGACAGTTTCCTGAGCCAACAAAGAATCCATTCACGTGGCTATTTTTCTTTGTATCCTGTCCAAATTACACGTATGAGGTAATAGAAAGCATTTATAGTAATACCTCATGGCAATGACTGTCAATCATACTTGTGTGTTTACCTCTCTGCCTGCCTGTTTATTTGAAAAATACTGCAGGCTGGAGCTTGGGTGTGCTTTTCCATTATGACTCAATGTCTGCCAGGTATGTACAGCACATCACGTTCTGTTGATCCACTTACTGCCCCAAAATGTGTTTGTTCTAATACTCCAATGGCTTGTATTCTAGTGGCGTTTTACACATTACTGGGGTTCATTCAGATGACCATCTGGGCCAAAGGGAAGCACAGAGCCTACAGCAGAGAGTTTAAGCACTATCCAAGCCTCCGGATGGCCATTATCCCGCTGATCCTCTGACTGAGAACCAAACATGAATCCTTGGAGCATATGGCGAGTGTATATTCTCCCAACAAGGGTTTTTTATTCAAACAAAGATGTTTTCTGCTGCTGAGGACAGCATTATGCAAGTTTGGTTCTATGAACTGAAAGTAGTGGAAATGGGAGTGATAATATGATAGCAATATACTGGAGTAGTTATTTGTATTTACAATAAGTCTTAGTTTCTTCATAGAAATTTGATTTGGCATTGTGATTTGAAGTTCATGATATTAGATTTATCTTGACTGCTGCCATATAATAGCTTGTGTTAACATTGGTTACACATTATTTTTTGGGGGATTTTCAGGACATGATTTAAGGTTGAAAATGGCACCTCAGCATTTTAGCAACCTCTATTCAAAGTGAATATTTTTCATGGCGTATTAACCCACAGATTCTGCCACTTATATTTAATGATTAATGCTTACAGCACTAATACAATTTGCCGGTTAAGTGAAAGAAATAAAACGTACTCCAGCTCATTATAAAGTGCCCTTCCAAAAAAAAAATCAGACTTGAATTAAAAATGTCATGGCATCCATTTGAGAGTGCAACATCACTTCAAAGTTCTCAGGAGTTAAACTGATAAAGCCGACATTTAATTATGCAATTAAGCTTCTCCACTGTACATCTCAGATTGTGTTCTTCAGAGAAAAGGAAACTATACTGTAGAAGTGTAAGATCTGTCATGAATGTGTAGAAGGCTTATCAAATACTCAGCGATAATTAGTGTTGTTCTCCAGCCATGACTGTCTCATCTCAGGTTTTATTAAACTGTAAAAATTGTACAAATTTGAATAATATCAAGCTTTTTTCCAGTAAAACAAATCAAATAGAGTGTCTGGGGGGGAAAGGCCCATATCTTACAGAAAGTGTGTACTTTATCTGACATGATACCCTCTCAGAAACATCAGGTGGTGAGTTCCTCTGACCACGCCAGGTGCTGGTGGAATGCAGACAGTTTACCAAACTTGAACATGTGTATAATTAAGCGCAAAGACATTGGTGGCAAGAAAATATCACACAATAGAAAAATGATTACATAGCAGCAAGAGCAAAATCATTAGTTGTGTTGCACTAGCAGAACATCTTCGTATAAGAATTATGAAGCTTCAGGTAAAGCTGCCTCAATAAAGTGCTACGGCTTTGCTTCTGCGAGTGATTATTACACATATCTACTGAAGGCAAAAAAGGATTATCTTGCTTGGCATCTGAATCAAAAATACACAGGACCAATGCTTTCGTCACATTCCCATTAAACCCCGATATATAACGTTTTTGACATGTCATCAATCAAAGTCAAGGTGCTGGTCATAAATCTCAAGCCGTTTCATTTAGTTTGCAAGGCCTACAAGGTGAGCAGAACGTGGAACACACAGCAGGTGAATAAATGCGCCACACTTTCCAAATTCAAAGCCCACTAACCCCATTTACTGGAAAAGCAAAGTATTTCCACGCGTCGGTTCATCGGTCAAACACGACATGTGTCACGTCCCATCAACAGGGCGGCCTCATTCACACACTGCATTTCAGATCTTAACACCGCACAGTAGATCCACAGTAGAGCCTCTTTCCAAAGGCTTCTCCAAATGCAGATGAGAAAAGCGATTCATCTTCTGTGTTTTTAGGATCCCCAAACTGATCCCGCACCAGTCGCTTGACTCTAGGCAGGACCTCATGATGACACTCCAGAGAATCCTCTACTTTGTCTCCGCTGAGGAGAAAGTTCTGCCAACTAGCTTTCAGTCCTTGAAGCACACACACACACACACACACACACACACACACAGAGGGCGCATTCTTTAGACACAGCAGCTTCTAAAAGGAAACGAAAACCAAAGGAAGTCTTCCAATTGGGCTCAGTGAGATGAGTTCACTTCCCCAAAGCCTTGAAGGGTGTGGCTTCATCATATCGCTGTGCTCCGGCAGCTTTTGGATGCAACACAATGATGTCATCCTCTTTTGACTGTTGCTTGGCGAAATTCACAAAAACCTACAAGTAAGTACATAGAAACATTAGGATCAAGTCATACTACAATATGTTTATGATGTAGCATATAGTATGACTGTTTTTACGAAATACTATACTATGACTTTTTCATGATATACTGTCTATGGCTTTTTCATGATACGTTTGTATTATTCACAAGACAACAACATTTTAAAGACATCAAATATACTCCAACATTTGTATGGCACTATATACTTTGACACAGTACACTATAATACTGTACCTAACACCATGTTGGGGGCTTTGAAGCTTCAGTGAGAACTATTCAAAGATATTCAAAGCCCTTGTTTATTATATTATTATTTATTATACACCGAGGCGTTTCTCAGATAGCTTGTTTACGCAAGAAGACCGAACGGACGACCCCGAAACATAATGCCTCCGGCCACGCCTGTCGCCGACGTAGCAAGATCAGTTTGAATTAAGTTGGCAGAATTTTCCATATATGTCAAATAAAAGAGCGAATCAAAAAATCAAAGATATGAAACATAATGCAATCCTCTGTGAGGCTGCATGTAGGTACAGAAGTGTTTCAGCTAAATGCGTGGAGCCAAATCATAGCTAAAAGTAGAGAAATAGTGAATTATTCACAATTTGACGAATTTGACTGGTTTTAACTGAGCCATCTGATCCTCCTGAAAGAAACGTGAAAGGAATACATGTAAACCCCTGTTAAATTCACATTACATACTTTGTTTTCCTATCCTCATTTACCTGGTCAAGAGTGGTTTGTGACACCGAGTAATCCTCTATCTTGAGCTCGTCTTTGTTAGCCAGGACCATTTGAAAGATCCTCCCCAGGGAGGAGGAGGAGATCTTGTACTGCAGAGTGTTGCAGTGTTTCTCTCTCTGGATGCAGCCGGGGAACGTGCTCTCCATGAAGGCTTCAGCAGCGTTCAGATCTGGAGCACACCCGGGCTTGGCTGCCCTGATCTTCATGGTCACCAGGTAGCCATCACCAAACCTACGTTTACATTGATGCGAGACAAAAGAAAAATAAGCAAATAGTGGGAGTTTCGTAAAATGCTCATATGATTGGATTTATGTTTAATTGTTGGATGAATGTTACAGAAATGCAATCCGTGATATGGGACGAGGGAAAATCACTGACTTGTACTTAAGATGCTGAATGGTTCCCAGACACTTGAAGGATCCATTAACCATAATCGCTAAGCGGGTACACAGCGCCTCACATTCCTCCATACTGGAAAGACAGATGGCAAAATTAGAGCTCATGAATATGCATGCGCACACACAGCAGATCGTTTACCTGTGTGAGGTGAGGACCACAGCTCGTCTATCCTGGATAACGCTCATGATGGAGTTCCACAGGAAGCGTCTGGAGAGGGGGTCCATACCTGTCGTGGGCTCATCCTAATACACAGTAATAGTAACAACAAACACATTAACATACACACAGAAACATCGAGGATCTTGTTTATCCCCTTTCTTCATTTCCCATCCTAAACCTCTCATCCAAACCAAGCCCTGTGATAGGCGAGCGCCTCACCAGCAGCACCAGGGCGGGGCAGCCGATCATGGCGATGGCTGTGGAGAGTTTCCTCTTGTTGCCGCCACTGTAGGTCCCGACGCTTTGGCCTGCGTACTCTAACAGACCCAGCTTCTGGATGGCCCACTCTGCAACCTGAGCATGAGGAGGATTCTGTCAGCCCTCCTGTTATATTTAAGTCAAACTAAATACACTGGGTTTCTACCTGAACTGGCGTTCTTTGAACAACAGTATTACATTATAACTCGTTGATTATAATGGCCGGTTGCTGGTATCTCTTCTCTGTTGGCATTATTGAAATTATTTGTCTGCATTAATGCCCCACTACGCTCCTCTCTTTGTCAGAATGGCTCGTTTTGTCTTAATGCTGACAGTAAGGGGTGTGCTACTTTACTCTGCTTGCAAAGCAAAGAAAAAGATCACCTCTTTCAGTTTTTTCAGTAACATAATCACAAGGGGTGCCCGATGGTTAAAAAGTTAGGCTTATGCACTGTGTTGATTTTACACACAAACATTATATATATATTTATAGGTACACTCATCACATTTGTCATTCCTCTGTGCAACTGTTAGGTCCAGTATAAACATTTGTATTTGATGGCAAAAGCTGCATCTCACCCGGCTGATCTCCAACTCAGGAACTCCCCGGAGGCGGGCATAGAGGTGCAGATGTTCTCTACCTGTCAGCAGATCATCTACGGCATCAATCTGTGGGCAGTATCCCATGTTCTGGTGGACGTCCAGGATGTTGGATAAAATGCTAAAGATTTAGGGGAAAACACTTGCTCCTGTTACCTTCACATTTACTAACATATTTTACCCTCGGGGTCAATTTGACCCCAGCAATTACCTCCAGAAAATTATTAGAATTAATATTGTTTCCCAAGTTTAAGTGTGAGGTACTTTATGTTTGTTTGTTGAGTACCTAAATAGCCCTTTAAATATATAAAAAAGTTGATATTTCTTATATGTTTGACACAGTGAAAAACAGCCTGGGGTCAAATTGACCCCAAAGAACACCGACATTAAACATTGAATGGGGTCAAATTGACCCGAAAGGTAACAGGAGGGTTAAACAAAGAGAATGCGGATTTCAAGATCAAAATGTGTATTAAATTACATTTGTGTTAATTGCTATTTGTAAAAGCAATATATTGCTAACCTGTGACCAGAGACTGAGGCCTCTCCTGAGGTGACATCAATGTCACCAGTCAACATTTTAAATGTTGTGGTCTTCCCTGCTCCATTCACCCCCAGTAGGCCAAAGCACTGCAGAGGGTTAAGAGAGCAAACATGACAGATGAACAATCAAGTGAGAAGAAAGCTTCCTCAGGGGAGTGAATTGCATCGGTTTAAGCACGCAAACCTCTCCGGGTGATACTGCAACACAGATTCGGTCCACAGCAGGGATGATTGTTCCAGTGTATGTCTAGCAAGCAATGAAAACAAAAATGTAAGTATATTTTGGATTATGAAATCTTTTTTTGATCATCAATGTTAGCCCTTGGTCCAAAAGAAAAATGTCTCACCTTGGACAGGTCTCGTATGCGTAAAATGTCGTTAGTTTTTTCACTCCTATCGAGTCGCTCTCTTTCCTCTGCCACATCTACATCTTCTCCCAAAATAGGAGGCCTTGGGCGATCTGATATCCTGCGAATAAAAAAATAAAAATTCAGTCAATCAACTTCTAGTGATTCTATGACAGTTAGAAAGTGTTGTCTGTGAATTTTATTACAAACATTTACATTTTTCAGGAGCAATTACTTAAGTACTTAAGCCGATTGACTTTCTTCACGACTACACTTACCAGTGATCCATGAAGAAGCGATACTGGAACAAAATGTTAAGGCAATTAGAAAATTATTAAATATTCAACAGAATAATAGGTTCTTCCCAATAAAGTCCCAGTCATGATTTGTAATGAATCCAGAATGCATGACATTTTTGTTTTTTTAATTGCATTACAGAAAATAAAGAACTTTATCACAATATTCTAATTTTCTGAGACAGTCCTGTATACCTGTCAGTCGCACTTTCAAACTTCAATGAAGTCACGATGGCATCTTAGAATAGTTCATCTTGAATATATGTCAGTCAAATCGGTGATTGTAATTGTATTGCGATAATTCATACTTAGTCCTTTCAAGAGAGTAATTGTTCACCGTTACCAAAACTGTTGCATAGTGTTTGGTGCAGCAGTGGAGTCTTGAGTGTGTTAAAACTCTGCAGTTGGCTTGGGCCTTGGTGGCATATGTACAGTATAAGCAATCTGATTTCTGATGCAGCCAGTGACCCAACATTAATCTTGGGTGTTGAGATGATGGCGGACAGTTGGAGGCTGTTCTGTGACGTGTACTTACCAAAGCGAGCATAGATATCAGTCACAGCCTGGTTCATAGCCATATCAATGAGACCTCGACCCAGGCAGTATTGGGGGAAGATGAGCAGCACAGACTTTAACAGCTGGTTGAATTTGTACAGAGCCTAGAGAGAAATCCAAATTAGGATGATATGGTGGTATGGAAGAAGCATGGGGGATGGGATTTACAGAGCCAAGCCCTGTGGTCTTACTGTGGTGCCCTCAAAAAGGTCCAAGATGAAGGTGAGGGCACTACTGTTAATGCCAATGAAGAGGTTGATGCATGACAGAGACGTAGGCTGTGCTGGGCACACTGAATATGTAGGACATGGGGTACATCATGGGTGTCACAGACCACCTAAAAGAGAAAGACATTTGTTTTTAAACGTCATGCATGATGATAAAATACCAGACACCACTGATTCACTGCACAATGATATACGAGAAAAACTAGTTTTTTTGCAAACAGCTCTGTGAATTAGTGTAAACAAACACAATTGAAGTAGCTTGCATCAACTTTGGAGTAAACTTGAACCAAAGGAGTGTAACGACAATCAGGTGATGACAGTAGCTCTGGATAATGAAAAGTATCTTCTAAGGGAGGCATATGGACATATACCAGTGACTGATCAAGCCAGCCAAACAGCTGAATATTGTGGGATCAGAAAGAAAAGGGTATATTGCATATATTCACAACCTTTTCTATATTTATTGGCAAAGGTTATTGGCAGTGTCAACTCAGAAGCAAGGCTAGAAAATGTTCAACATTCAGCTTTTTAGTTCGCCCCTCATTGTATATCCTTTGTTGAACAAATAGTTAATGACAAAATGAGAAGAAAAAAACCTACCCATAAAGCATGAGTAGAGATATACAGGACTGTCTCAGAAAATTAGAATATTGTGATGAAGTTCTTTATTTTCTGTAATGCAATTAAAAAAACAAAAATGTCATGCATTCTGGATTCATTACAAATCAACTGAAAAATTGCATTTTTATTTTCTTTTTATTTATTGATTATTACAGTTTACAGTTTAAAAAATTAAGAAAACTAAATATTATAATAGAAGAATATCAAAATATCATGAAAAAGTATACTACAAATCACTTGAACAAATCACTTGACAATTCCTGCAAAGGTTTCCTGAGCCTTGACCAAAGCAACCAACAAACATAATCTTTTTTTTTTTTAAATTCTGAATAAATAATTTTTTATTATTTATGAAAATTTAAGAGATTTTAGGTTAAAAGTTAGCCAAGCTAAAATATTAAATAATCAAATAAAGTGCAATATTTTTTTGGAACAATTGTTGAATTGATTTGTTTTAAAATTTATTTTATTGCATTACATTAAAATACAGAAATTTCTGAACTCAAATCCTGTAAGTGGTTGGAGGTTGGTTGGAGAGGTGTAGCACTTCTTATCAAAAAAGATGAATATTTCCACCACCATTGCTGCACTGATGGAGTAGTTCAACTGGAGAAACAACAATAAAAACAATGTCCACGAGGAGCAGAAAGCCTTGACATTATAAACATCATTATTTCATGGAATAGGGTCACTGTACCATGTCCCAGAGAAAGTTGGACATCCAGTAGACCAATGGACTGACACCACTGACAAACTGCAGATGTTTGGCCTGGGTGACCCTCTCCTGAATCAAATACAGGACAAAGCTGGCTGGAACGAAGGACATGGCAAAGATGACACAGATGGCCACCACTGCATCCACTGAGGTGTTTAGGCTGGGGAAAGGACAGAGGAACATTTAAAATAAATGTAAAACCTGACTGGATCCCTCAAAGCTGTTCTCATGTCACAACCTGGTGCCACTTCTTATTAGAAACTCCTTGCAAACTTTGAGTAATGTTTCAGAGTTTGACATGTGCTTGAACACATGTCCAGCCATTGGTCACTCACACAGTGATCTGAGAGCTGCTCTTTGGTGAGATTGAGAGGGTGGTTGATGGCAGTGATTCCATATTCGTCCAAGTTGGCTCCCTTGGGCAGGTTTGCACGCAGGATGGCGTTGTTGGCCACGTTCATGAAAGAAACCATGGCATGCCAGCCCTTATTGTTGTACCACACCTAGGGAAAGTTAAATAAATGTTTCATGTTTATAACCTAGACATGGCATCGATTAACTACTGCGTTTGCTTTTGAGAAAAGTATGGACAGTCCATTGACTGATCACAGTGATGAAGGTTTCATCCTGATGGAGAGGCTTTATTGGACTGACCTTGACACTGTCTTGAGTCTCCATGTACTTGAGGAATGTCCCCATGTCCTTCAGGGTTTGTTTGGAGCAATTACCCTGCAACTAACAATGTAAGGCCCAATTACAAAAACAAATGAACAGAAAAGCCAGGTGATGAACACGCAGAGGTCAGGATAAAAAAAATGCACAAAAGATATAAGCCTGAATATCATTTTGCATTTTAAAGCCATACCCCAGTAACATTGAGCAGTCGTCCCAGCTGTGCTGCTAGATCCTGGATGGTCTTTGGCTGCACCTGTAAAATAGGAAGCTGTCCTCCCACTGATATACCTCCATACCTGGACATCACAGGGAAAATCCTGCTGACATCTCCAGCGCTTTACTGTAACTCCAGCTACTCAAGCCCAAAGTTGTACCAGACCATAACAACCACTGGAGGGAGAAGTCCACCACTACACATAACACATCCATCCATGTAATATAAAATATCTAAAAATACAAAATGATTATAAAATAACCCTATTTGGACTTAACTGTTATCTGACAATAAAGCAGTTGGAAAAAAATGGAAAATTACCTTTGTTCGTTCACCCAATATTTGCTCTTCAAGCTGAAAGAGAGTAACATTACAAATTTAGAAATATACATTAAATATGAAAATGTACACTTTTGTACTTTTACATTGAAAATTCTCTAAATGTGTTGTTACATGTATATATCTTGTATAAACCTCACTTTTTATGCAACTCTAACATATTTCAACATTCTAAAAGTTAGGATCAATATAGAGGAGAGAATCCAGAGTAAATCGATGATTTTAGAGAAAGTAACATGCATTTCATCTCAGCTGGCATTCAGTTTTTAATTTTTGGACAAGAAAGTAATTTCTTCCTTTAGAATCTGTTACCTGATTCTGATGAGGCTGGGGTAGGTCTTCACCAGGTAGTCAGAGATGTTTCTGCCTGTTAGGTCCATGAGAACATCTCCTGTTGACTGAATCCTCTAATACACAAAATAACACACAGTGTATATTTAATATGAGTATCTGCCAGGGTGGACCTCCAAATGTATGATTTCAGAAACAGAGGTCAATGCAAAATACACAACATTGTGTGCAAGTGTTGATGTTTGTGTGCAAGGGTTGATGTGGGTGCGTACATATGTGTGTGTATGTGTGTGTGTGTGTGTGTGTGTGTGTGGGGCTGTATTAAATATTAGTGAGACAACCACCTACCTGTGGAGGTGGCAGGCCTCCAGCTCCTGCAGGACACTCGGGGAGCATGGTGAGTTTCCTGGGTGTGCTGCACTGACAGTCTGGAGACGGTTGGAGGAAGTTCCATTTTTGGCTGGCCAGCATATCTATCAGGACCGGGTTTACAAGGGGCATCTCCCACTGCGTGGTGATGTTGTTGCATGGGAAATCTCTACCGGTGGGTGGGAGAAAATTGCTAATGAAGACAGCACAGAGTATAGTCTGGGTAAAAAAGGATCTACATGTGTGACGGCTACTCACTCCAGTGGTTCATCCACCATGCAACGAGTCCCAAAGCCAGGCTTGTCCAACAGCACCGTACCAAAGTATCTCATCTGAGCATCCATAGGACGCTCATTACTGCAAAGGACAGAATCATAAAGTGTATCTGGAAACATTTTTGTCCAATTCAATGGAAAGTATTGTTCAGATTAAACTAGCAGGTCTCCAGATAACAGCTAAATAGTATGGGGTGACCTTTTGTCCCTTAATCTCACCTGAAGAAGGTATACTGTCTTCCATACATCCAGGGACTGAGAGTCAGACTTTGATACTCTCCGAAAGGTGGAACAATCAGCGTGAAGGTCAGTGTCAGGAAAACAAAACTGGCTGGCAGTACGATCTACCAACAACAGATACATTTGAAAAACAGACACAATATGTAACTCTGATTAGGATTAAGGTCCAGGTAATAGCTGGATAATCAACTCAAACTGAATATAGCAATATAATGCGTAGATACATATATACAGTATATACACATGTATATATATATATACATAAATATACACATATATACACATATATGCATATACACATATACATCTATATATATATATACCTATATACATATATACCTATACACATATACACACATATATATATTAATATATATATACACATATATGTATACACACATATATACCAATACACATATATACCTATATATACATATATATATATAAAATCAGCCTAGTTTCCAAATGTAGATCTTATTCCAGTTTTTAAGATTACTGACAGTGCTGCATTAGACCGTGGTTTGATAAATTATAGCAAGGTTACCTGGGCAAAGAAGTCTTTGTAGGAGCGTGTTGCATGATGCAACCTCTTGATCAGCAGAGCAAAGAACTGTTTGATGATGAGACTCAGCCCTCGGACCTGGTGGGATCCCCTGCCCGCAGTACCTTCTGGGACATCACACGGGCCATGATCATTGGTGGGCAAAGCCCCATCTGTCTCTGGAATATACAACTCAAGTCAGGTTGCACAGTCTTACTTGCACAGGAAGTGTACATGCTAGATTAAAGAGGTCCGCCAGCAAGCCAAGCATGTCATCTGTGAACAGTGATCAAAAAGCATTTAGCAGCAGTGTTCTACTAGCCTCAGGGAGGGAGTTCTTCCTCCTAACAGGTTACTCATGAGCCAGTGAAAGCTCCGGAACAAATTATATATTTATGATGAATAGCCTACAGAAGCAGTCACAATGCCCAAGCATAAGCATTACACTGTTGACAGGAAAAACACTTTTACCAAAACATGTTTTCAGGAATGAATAACAGAATGTTTGAAGCAATAGTTTTATAGACATCCTGCGAAATTCACGATTCCACATTGTGTCACTACGATGGATATGAAGCTAGTGCCAGCAGCCGGCTATCCTAGCTTCGGACAAAGACTGAAAAAGACACCTGGCATTGCTGTATTGAAAAGTAACAATTAAAAAAATCCTCCTGCTCGCAGCTCTTGCTCCTTTGGTTATGTTGCATTAGTTAAATCCAGTCAAAAGTGTTACATTGTACCCTAACAGGGTGTTATGTGCCAGAGCATGTTTTGGGAATAATAACTTGGCAATACGCTAACAGTATTATGATGGGATCAGGGACAGCACTATACCAGCCAACAGCCGGTGGCGAGGCTCACCAGCTGCTGGCCGTAGCCTCATATCCACTGTAAACACATGCGAGTGGTATCGATCTTCTCATCCAACATGTCTTACTTCTTAGTTGACCGTCACTTGACGGATGGTTGAATGGTTTCATGTTATGATGCATAATGTGCTGTAAACCCTCTTAAATCTCCAAAATCAATTTGCTTTTCCCACAACAGCTGCATTTGTCCAGAGCTGTTAGCTGAAAGCTGAAAGTCACCTTTTGGTGGTTCCATATCAACTGCCACTCTGTTGAACCCACAGAGACTAGCTCGACAGATCTGTCGCAATGATTTCTTGTCTAGGAAAGTTAGAGAATGGAATACAAAGGATGTAGTTCACATTAGGGGGCTACAAGAGCTATACTTTTACATTCAGACACACAAATCAACAGCACTAGAAAGACAAGTTCAGGGAAAGTGCGACAAATACTTTTTTGCGTTTTTTTTTTACCTGGTACACATTTCCTGCTGGTTGCATTCCCATTACCAGTGACCTTTAGGAAAATCTACAAATAAATTGATTATTTTTACTGTCAGGATTCAAGATTAACAGATGCTCTTCAAAACAAAGCCTCATGAAACGGAGCCTCATCACTGTAAAGGTGAATGTCAGAAAGTATGCGTATGACAGATTGTCCAAATAAAACTCTCCTGGATATCAAATTGCTTTTTAGAAAATAAAATGAAAATATAATTTATAATTGTATAATAAATCATAATCTGTTGTATTCAGGGACAGTGATTGTCAGTTTGATGTATTGCCTAATTTCTTTAATCCTGGGACTACAGTGTCCATGTCTCAACATAAACAACCTTATTTACATTTTCCTAATGAATCACAACTTAATGGAATTGTTAAATAAAAGCAGTCCAATGATTACTACAGTTATTATTATTTCCATGCACCTCTTCCAGCGATGTGTCAGACACACCGAAGCTGCCGAGGCCGATGTCCACCAAGGTTTCCTCCAGCTCCCTGAAGAGGCTGGCGTAGGCTCTGGGCTGGAGGTTTCTGTTTGGCAGCAAGTAGGTCATCTCCTGGCCAATGGTCTCGATGAGACGAGCCTGTGGCACGTGATGGTGGATCAGGGCTGTGATGCTTTCCATGTTACCTGAAGAAGAGAGGTAGGGAATGATGTTCCTCAACTTCAACTTCCATCTCAATTTGATATTGTATAGTCTGGCCTGCACCTCTCTTATCCTGAAATGTTAAGTAAGCCTCACGAACAGTATGAATAAAAAAGATGCAGCTAAGAAAACAGAATATCTGACGACTCACGAGTCAAAATGTGGTCTCAGGAAATTAAGAGCGTCTAAAATCACAAGATTGAATCAAGCACCGTAGAGCAGCTAAAGTAAGAAGACGGATTACAATCCAGTGCAAAAGAGACAAAGGGAGTATGCTCTATTGCACTCTTCATTTAGAAGATGGCAAGACTAAAAACAACTTTAAGGAGATTGACATGAACTTGGCAAAACACACATATCTTTGAAGTTAAGATAACACAATGGAACCTACCATCCATCTCTCTGTCTTGAGGCTGGCTCTCTTCCTGGTCCACTTTAAACTTTGAACACGTTGAACATTTACAGGAGCAATCATCTGTACGAACACAGCCGGCCTGAAAGACAAAATGTGATCATCAACCATAATATGTACATACTTGTGTATTTCTGGACTAATTAACATCGACATCTCTAAATGCTCTTATTGCCATTCAAGAAATGCATTCTGGCAGGATAATAAATACATGTTTAACCCAAATTCACACACACAAGGCTCCAGGTTCCCACCTTTGGAGTATTGTCTTTTATTCGTCGTACAAGAGTGAGGTAGAAGCCAGCGCCGAAGCAGTTCTTGAGGAAGATGGGAGAGCCGCAGCAGTGGAGGCGGCCCTGAGAGATGATAGCCACCCTGTCACTGAGCAGGTCCGCTTCGTCCATGTGGTGGGTGGACATGATCACCGTGCGCCCTGCAAGGGGACGATGTGGAGCCGGTAAA